>NC_085033.1:7881249-8208728 GCF_963692335.1 Osmerus eperlanus
GCTTTGGCTAGACATTATATACATGACAGGATATGGGAACTTGTCTTACAAGTTACATGTACAATATTGTAATATCATTTAATGTATTTCTGTTTAATAACATTGATACTTTATTTTTATTCTAGCTACCCTAAACACACGGCAAAGATATGTAATGGAAATCTTTGTTTTCCATGTAATTGTACAGTGTACGGAATATTGTTAAACTGTTCTAACTTTATAGAGAAGTCTCATCCTTATAAACATTGTCTATTCAGAAACTTGACCCTAATACAAAACAAATAGTAGTACTAGTTATACTTTGTATTACTATCACAGAACTGAAACACTTTAATGAAAAGTGTGACTTCAATTAAGTTAAATTCTCCATACTTCAACACCCTGTTGAAGCACACAATTATTGTTAATCATAAATGTAATTTATGTAATGTAAAAAAACAACACTAAAATGTGTAATGTCTAATGGCATTTACAATTAAATTGTGAATTGCTTAAACAACTTTCACTTAGTGTAGAACCTTAATGTTCAGCACTTAAACACTGTGTGAATAGCAACAACAGGAAAATAATTTTTGGTGCAGGGACAAAACTAACAATTGAAACAAGTGAGTACATTTCTAATGAATTTAATACCAACTTTCACATAAATACAATTTCTTCTAACTTCTTAAGCACAATGTGATTTGTTAAGTCCTGAAATTTGAGAAAAGCACCAGATTCTAACACTAACACATTTATTGAACATGAAGGATAATGTACGTGTCACACATAAATCACTAATATAAGTATGTATTATTTAAATGTGTTGAATTGTAGTGTGAAAGAAGTGAGTTTTGGTAAGGTATCAATGAATGTGTGAATACTGGATTCAAAATTATATTTGCATCAGGAACTAAATTATATGTCCAATCATGTAAGTAAACCTCCATATTCATCCACCCTTAAACATCTTATATTCTGTGTAATCTAAGCAACAAGTCCTCATATTGACAGATTAATGTACATTTCCAACATTACAAGTAGCTCTAAAAAGAGTTTCAGAAAAAAAGTATTGTTCGGTCAGGATTTAAAAAAAGAAAGATTATTTAACAATGGGTAATACAACAAAACAAACAGACTGATGTCTTATGTAGTTGTGCAAGGTTTTTGTTGTGTGTTTTTTGTTTGTGTGAATGATGGATTTAAGATTACGTTTGGAACTGATACCCAACTAATCATACACTCAAGTAAGTTATACTATGATACTATGTATCATCCTTTTTAAAATAAAATCTTGAACCATAAATTTAACCCTGCACTTAACCCTGCATGCAATACAACCCAAAACCAACACAGTGTAAATACAGTGTAATTTAGATTAGGCACATAAACATTCCAGTGTCAACACCACTACCATTACTGTGGAACTCGTACTATGATCATATATGTACATGAATAACAATAATGTAGCACAGTGTGAACTATTGAGGTAAAATGTATGCTGCTTAAACATGTCAAAAACATGACGTTTAAAATTCATAACCAACTAAATTAGTTAGACAAACACTTTCAAATGCACTCAGGTAAGTACGTTATTGCCCAGCACATATACACTGTGTGAATGCTAACAACTGGAAAATCATTTTTGGTGCAGGAACAAAACTTACTGTTGAGACAAGTGAGTAGACTTTAAATTAACTTAATCTTGTCAAATCCAAACAATAAACCACAGATATTTTTTAACTTCTCAAAATATGATGATTTTTTATCTACTGAGGTGTATGAATACCACATAGACTTAACTATTTTCCTGCATGCCATTTATATGCCACTATTTTAAATACCAACATAAGTTACCCATTGTAACACGTTACCCATGTAAGTTTCTCAAAAACGTATTTTGTAAGGTATTGTTGACTAATACATTTAAATTAAATCCATAGTGGTTTTACAGTTACCCTGTATATACAACCATGTACTGTAATGTATACAAAACATTCTGGCTAAGAGTTACAAAATCCCAAACCCTCTGGCCTCACTGGCCCTGGTCTTCAAATAACTACAAGGTCCTACAGAGTTTGTTACACAAGTAGAGGGTTTATGTATTGCACATAGATGTTGTGTGAATACTGGATATAATAAGATATACTTTGGAAAAGGCACAACATTGATCATTAATTCAAGTGAGTCTCTCTTATATTCCAAGATTCATATCCTTGAATAGAATTAGGAATTAAAAGCTACTCTTTCCACAAACTATTTGCATTTATGACTTTACAAAGAGTTCCGAAATCAACAGCTTTAAAGGTAGCACCTGCAAACATTGCAATTACAATAGAAAGTAAAATGTACAAAATTTTTGCAATTATTTTCAGCAAACTTCACATATAGGTGTATTTTAAGCATATTAGGATCTCTGAACAGCAAAACAAAACAATGGATTGTATTCTGTATAAATTGATCTGAGAATGCAACCTTTTTCAACACTTCAAAAGATTGGAGTGAATGGTAGGAATTCTACCTGTGTGACAAGTGGCTTAAAAATGACATTGTGTTAATACCTAGTCTACGGTCAAATGTAAAACTCAGTATTATGACATAATACAAATTCAGTAATTGTAACTGAAGACAAACCGACAATATACATTTTAGGACTGTAGTAATTGTATTTGGCACTGCCTGGTTTTTGCCACTGGACTTATTGTTGTGTGAATAACAATTTCAAAATAGTATTTGGATCTGGCATAAAAGTAATTGTCCAACCAAGTAAGTACTAATTATTAGTACATAATATTCCTAAACTTCAGCATATCTCTGATGTATGCAATATTTTGCGGTGTAATAGGTCTGTTTGTTAACACATAGTGTGCATTATGATATAATCAAAATAAGATAACTCTTCATTTCACTCAGAGGCAATTGTGACAGGATAGCAAATTCTTATATTTTTAAACATTGAATCTCAAATTTTAAAGCATAAATCAAGGGTTAACCTATTTGTCTTAGCTGCGTTTTACTGTAAACGGCAATTGATATAGGTGTTAAAATAAGGAATGAGTCATGTAACGACAAAGGGTCAAGATTAGTGTTAGGTTTAAATATAGTTGAACGCAATGAAGTGCTAGTTAGGAATGTGTGTTGACATTGTAGATGCCGAACTTGAGCCCAAAAGTGTGTTGTCTTTACACACAAAATATACAATTGTCTGTAAACCAAAGCCAGACGGTTATCGTGCAACAAACATGCATTGTGTGACATCAGGAACTAACAAACTTTTATTTGGTGCTGGTACCAAGTTAAATATCAAAACAAGTGAGTAACCATCTATTTTTCTGTATCAAATCATCAAATATACCACATTGTGGACATTTCTCTATGAATATAATCTATTTGTATCAACCCTACTGAATGTAGTGAAATTAAACATAAAACTAGGAATTATAGGATATTCTCTTAGGTTTAGTTGGACATTCCAACTTTATATGTAATAATAATCCTTCACCTTTAAGATTAATTTTGGGGTGCCCCGGTGGCATGTGTAGGGCATGTGCCATATGGACTGAGGCCCTAACGCAGCAGCCTGGGTTCGATTTCCAATTATTTTGTCTGTCCAATAGATTATTTTGCATACTGTACATTCACTCCAGAAAGAAAAGTTAATTTTACACTAAATATACATTTAAACTGATGAAGTACAAAGATAATATGTGAACAGATAAATCCACAATTGTTCAAACAGGTATAGTTTTATCTGGTAATGCACAGTACTGTATTTTGAACCACTGATGATGAGGTGTTTTTGCAGCCAGACATATGGTTGTGTGAATAACATCAAAATCATATTTGGATCTGGAATACAAGTTATTGTCGTGCCAAGTAAGTAAACAATCAACACTTAATATGTATACTTTGTAAACTAAATATACAAACTCATTTTTGGAAATGGAACAAAAGTTGTTATCCTTTCAAGTACGTAAAACTGCTAGTCTTTGGCTATATACAATATACTTAATAGCTCTTCATTACAACAATGCAGCCCTCAACTCTTTTTATTGTTCACCGTGCCTGAAATATCGTGGTAAAATTATTGCAATTGTAGTACTATCATTCGTGTCGTTTCATTCTAGTTGTTTTAGGAAGAGGCTTAACCATTGTGTGGCTGACCAGAGAAAGGACAGTTTGTACTATGTTGATGTGTGTACAAATGCATTGAAATGCACCTTATTTATACCTGGAATCATTATATTATGACAAATGTTGTTCCTTAGCTGTGCTGTCCACATCACTCCATAATTACACATGCAAAGGTACTAAAGATGCATGCAAATGCTAACTTACTGTAAGCAAGCTTTCGATGTAATGCTAATTGCAAATTGTCATGTATTAACATGAGAAATGAAAAATAAGTAGTTTTTTCAGTTTGGTCCTATTTTTTATTCTAATCCCTGCACCTACAGAAGACACTGCCTCTTGCTAGACTACTGCAAATATTTTCCTTTTAATGTCGCTACATATCCATTTGCATGCCATGTCACAAGAACTTCACTGTCCAGAATGACCCTGTGGTGTACGATGCACATGACAAGAAACAACATTGAAATACAAATGTGTTCTAAATAAAGATTGTTATAATTGTTAGACTAACCATAAACCTGAACCCCAAATACAGCTGCAATGCCTAACCCTAACCTCTACTACCATGAGCAGGATGAATAACCCTAACCTTAATCACATACATTTAATTTCTAAACTTAACCAAAAGTTTTTAAGTGGAAAAACAGTATAACATATCTATAGCATGGTTTAAAAATGTACTCATTGGTGTCTGGTCGTTTTAAGTCTGCTGGCTAACAATTATGAACTTTTTGATGTGTGTTTTAACAGGGGAGAGCATGAAACCATCTTACTATGAGTTGAAAAATGATGAAACAACAGCTTGTCTGGCAACAGATTTCAGCCCATTCAACTCAAGCATATTTAGTGATCGCACCGAAGCCACCAGAATGGAAGGGGACACATACTACAGCCAGGTTGCTCTAAGACAAAAATGCCCCTCTAATAACAGTAAGTGTCTACACTGATTTATTACAATCACCGCAGCAATTCTAGGCAATGAGGTTGAAACTGAAAACATTCCCACATCAACATTCCTAATAACGTTTTTTTTATTTTGTATTGACAGCTTACGAAGCTTGTACAGCACAGGGTATTGAATCAGGCAAGTATTTTTATATCTGCGAATATTATATGATGAAATATTCCTGGAGCATATTGAATGCATTGTGTTTTAGACTTTAATGACTGTGACTTCATGGTTTCTAGATGTAAAGACCAGATTCCTATCACTGACCATTCTGGGCCTGAGAATCCTGTTGGTGAAGACCATAATTTTCAATGTGCTGATGACTCTTCGGGTGTGGATCAGCTAGAGTAAGTACATTAAGTAACACATTTCACAAAGGGTATACTTTGCCAAAAGTAATAAATTAGGCCAGGCACAATACAAATTTAAATGACTTGAAACCACCAAACCAAAGTGTTGCACATTGCCTTCAGTGTGTTACTGCCAGCTCCCATTAACCTCCATGACCATCCTTCAGCGGATAATGTAAAACACCCAGTGTGATGACATCATTGTAAAAACAAAACAAGCTGAATTTGACGGCCACATTCTTATTTAAGAGTATTGTCATGAGGAGCTATTGTCTTGTTTACTAATACATTTTGGTTAATATTATTTAATTTATTTTCCAGATACAGCAGTCTGTCAAAGAAGACAACAACATTAGCCCCATGTCTATGTGGAAGCATAGAAATGTTATTTGCCTTATGTCATAATTGTAATTTTCTTCTGTAATATTATGTATTCTAAAAAAAGTTCATGTGTGCCGTTTAGTGTATGTTTGTAGTTAGTAGTTTGTAGTTGAGAAACATGTATTATTAGTAATTTGCTAAGGAAGAGGACTACTGTGTTGTACAGTAAAAAAAAAAAAGTATGTTGGTATAGATGTTTTTTCCCCCCTCTTCAACAGTTAAAACTATTATTTGCATCTTTGTCTGGACATGGATTGATTTCACCTTCGGATATCATAATGCTTAATGTGATTATTCTGTATTTACAGTGAACTGTCAATTGTTTAACAACTAATCCAAGCATCCCTCATACTCTGTGTCCACACTGATGTACATTCATTTGTATATAGTAAAAATGATTTAAAATATCTTAATTTGTATATCAGTCATAAATGTGTTTTTGAAATGTTCTGTATTGATGAAAATATTTCAGTAATTAAATAAAATAAGAATTTGAAGTTATTTGTTTTATTTATTTTCTTTCATGTCAGAAATTGGGACCCAGGTAACTTACTTGACCTCAAGGCCTACAATATATACAGCACAATTGAACCTTTAGTTACACTTCATTGAGTACAAGAAGGAGCTCACCTATGGACCATACTTACATTACCATTGCATAGCATATAATTACCTAGTATAGTATGTGTGGACCCTTGACCCCATTTTTTATGAGCTAATGGTTTTGTCATCCATTATCCTTAAATGTGTCAACAATATAGCGTTGAAGTGCAGGGAAGGTACAGTAGTCAAGGTGCTTTATGTATTTAAGGTTCTTTTTGGAAAATGGGCAATTGGCAAACAAATTAAGGCTCTCCTCATTGGAAAATCATATTATTTGAAAAAAGTTAAAAAACTTAAATACTGATGTTTTGGCATGACCTTATGGAGTAAAATACCTTTGCGAACAAAAAACCCATCATAGTTGTGGAGCTATTAAGCGTTTCTCTCTACTGATTACTCCCTGGAGACATGCCATGTGCCAGCCTGTATCAAGACAGGGGGGACAGGGACAGCGCACAATATCAAATCCTCCACCATCATCTCTGTGCCCAAAAAGCCAAGGCCAACAGAACTTAATGACTACAGACCTGTTGCCCTGACCTCTGTGGTAATGAAGTAATTTGAGTGTCTGGTGCTGGCACACCTCAAATCCAACAAGGATCCTCTCCTGGACCCCCTGCAGTTTGCCTACAGAGCCAAAAGGTCTGTAGACGATGCAGTAAACATGGCATTCCACTTCACCCTGCAGCACCTGGACACACCGGCATCCTATGCTAGGATCCTGTATGTGGACTACAGCTCTGCTTTCAACACCATCATCCCGGCTCTGCTACAGGACAAGCTCTCCCAGCTGAACGTGCCTGACTCCACCTGCAGGTGGATCACTGACTCCCGGGTCATCAGCACTGGATCTCCTTAGGGCTGTGTCCTTTCCCCTCTGCTGTTCTTCCTGTACACCAACAGCTGCACCTCCAGTCATCAGTCTGTCAAACTCCTGAAGTTTGTGGACGACACCACCCTTTGCACAGACAAGGAATTTGCTTTGGCAGGAAGGTGCAAACATTAAACATATAGGAATCTAAAATTTAAACATGAGGACTAACTATACTAAGGGTACATAACTAGCAATACTAAGTGGAATTAGATTAAAATAAACTATACAATAAAATATAAAATAAAATATAATATATATTTTAGATTCATCCCTCTGACGGGGATGAATCTAATTACAGGTGGGAAGCTGACAACCTGGTGACCTGGTGTAGCCAGAACAACTTAGAGCTCAATGCTCTTAAGACAGTGGATATAGTTGTGGACTTCAGGAAGAATACAGCCCCACTCACCCCCATCACCCTCTGCAACTCCCCAGTCAACACTGTGGAGGATGTACTTCCTACGGCAGCTCATGAAATTCAACCCGCCAAAGACAATGATGGTGCACTTCTACACAGCCATCATTGATTCCATCCTCACCACCTCCATCACCATCTGGTACGCTGCTGCCACTGCCAAGGACAAGAGCAGACAACAGCGTATCATCCGTGCTGCTGAGAATGTGATCGGCTGCAATCTGCCTACCCTCGAGGACCTGCACACCTCGAGGACCCTGAGGGAAGCGAGGAAGATTGTGGCTGACTCCTCTCACCCTGGACACTCTGTTACAGCCACTCCCCTCCGGCAGAAGGCTGCGATCCATCAGGACCAAAACCTCCCGCCATAATAACAGTTTCTTTCCATCCACTGCTGGCCTCTTCAACAAGGCCAAGGACTCACACTGACACTTATAACACTTTTATCTATTTCCATCCCTAAGTCCCATCCACCACCCTATTTGCACATGTCATATTGCACTATGCTGCCATATTTTATATATTTCTTGTAACATTTTATATGTATATCTATTTTATATCTTACATATTGTTAGTTCTTTAGTATTATACTTTTTTTTTAATACATTCTACTTTTTAAAATTAAGATCTGTACATGTTTATTGTATGCACCTTCCTTCCACAGTAAATTCTGTGTTTGTGTGAACTTACATGGCAATAAAAACTAATTCTTATTCTGATCACAAAATCATCTGTTCATTTCAGGATTAATTTACCATGTGGTGACATTCAGGATGGATCATCAGGAGGTATTTTTTGTACCTCTTCTACCTACCATGGAAAGACCATTGAACTGGACATCTTGGAATAATTAAAGCATTTTAGCTAGATGTTTATTACTATTATTACATTTTGTACATTCAGTTATTGACAAAACCTATGTCACAGATGTCATTGTTTTGCTTCTCATCGTTGCTTCCAGATTCACTTGTTCCCTCAGTGGGCTTGATCAGGGGTTCTCTGCAATAACAATATTCAGTATGTAAGTAAAACGTCAAAGTCTCTCCGAGGTACAAATATGTTTTTATGCATAACAGAAAAGCAACAGATAAATTCTATCAACAGGTGTTCTTCAAAATGGAGTAACTCAATTATGAACAAGACAGATTTCATGTGTCAGGCTCAATCTCTCCGAAAACCTTCACCAGCCACAGGGCCTCAAATATCTATGGCCTTAGGAGCCAGGTTCAGATCAGCTCATAGATGTGTGTGTTGTCTATAATTGAGAGTTTGTCTTAGTTTGTGTTCGGGCAACAAATGGCAACACATTTTGTTGCCCAACACCTGTTGATTGTATTTCTTCCGTTATTCTTCTGTTATCCATGAATTCCTTTTTAACAACATCCTCTGATTTTAGTGCCACAGAGAGACTACACTGATCTATTTAGCATGCTGAGGATGAGATGAACTGTCTTTTTGTAATGAAAGTAATTTAATATTGCATAAAACAAGATAAATGACAATTAATGATTTGATTTACATTACATTTAGTAGATGCTCTTATCCAGAGGGACTTACAGTAAGTACAGGGACATTCCCCCGAGGCATTCCCCTTGCCCAAGGACACAACGTCAGTTGGCATGACCGGGAATCAAACTGGCAGCCTTCGGATTACTAGCCCGATTCCCTCACCGCTCAGCCATCTGACTCCCATCCCATTTAGGATCCTAATAAACATGACTTGTCCCACAGATTATGAATAACATAAACGAATGGTTAATACATACATTTCTCCCACAGGCCCTAAGTCTGACATTACTTACTAAAGTATTCCATCAGCATTTTACATCATATTTTGGTAATTGTTACCGTGTGTTGACTTTGTTTACATTGGGCATTGCAAAAGCAACAAGACAACTTTGTTGCTTTTCCACTTTAAATGTGTCACACTTTCCAGGGTTTACCAACACGGCTGGATGAATGGAAAGTCAACCATGTGACCTGCAGCTGTCAGCACTGAGTCTGTGAATACCACAAATACATCCTCAACCCACATCCATGCCACCTGTTTTCCATATCAGTAAAATCACTTGCATATCCTTGTTTTCTTTATCTGTGTCACCCTATATGACATCTATTGATAGATCCACAATTAATTTGCAACAATTTAAGGTGTATATCGTATTAAAGATGCAATAAGTGGCAACAATGCATGCACACGTTATCTTAAGTAAGAATGAGTAATTATGTTCAACTGAAAACATTTCTGGACTATAAAGTAAACTATAATAGTTCTTGTACATTTTGTGGATTAAGTAGCCATGAGACTTCATATTTCAAAATAAATGATTATAAAAGCATTAATTTTTTACAAGAGTGCTTGTAAAAATTTAGTTTTTAGAACTAGAATGGCAGATCAAGACATGATAGTCTCCACCTCGATGAACATTTGCTTAACAGCACTTGTTTCACATTCACACATTCATCAGTTTCAGTTCATGTCACAGACAAGATTATGAGTGGAGAAGAAACTGTCCTCCACTCACTAATGTGCTGAGAGTAAAGAGACTCACACAACAGTTGCATTCCCTGTGACGTTCTAATGGAATTCAAAATAAAATTCTACACTGCATTTATAAATACTGTAACAGCAGTTTGATGAGAATGAAGCATAATGCCACTTGGTGCATCATTTCTGCAATAAAGCATGAAGCACATTTTAACACCTTGGAATGCCTGCCTGACTTTATTCTTAACTTCTGTATTTCAGTACACTTCAAGACATTACAGTTTACCTTTTTGTTCTCTGTTACCATCACGTTGTGCATTTTAAACTGTGTTTTCAACTCAGTGATGACCACACCTTAACATTGTCAAGTCTCAACAAGGAAGTAGGCCAGCTAAACTAACTGTGTGGTAGTCATTGGGATTTCAGTGAAAAGGCCACCATAGTCTGATTGAGAAGGGAGACAGCAGTTGGCCTAACTAGTGTTTGCATTATGCATTTTAATATGAATGTGTTCCTACTGTACAAATGTTCTTGAATGTCTCAAAGTATGGGTCAACATTGTTTATAGTTTGTCTATACTTTCCTAGTATGCACTAAAAGCATCTGCAAACACCAAAACCCCACATAATTATAAGGTGTACAAATGTATAAGGTGATAACATGTTTGCTGATCAAAATAAGCATCTCTGTACATCTTAAAAATGGTTTAAACTTTGAACTTTAATGAAAAGAGTGGGGAAAATGTCAGAGAAAGATTTACTCTCTCAACAAACAGCACAGTTCTTTTATTTCTATAAAGATTGGAAGAAGTGGGTAAGTGGAATGGAACAAAATGAGGTGAGGGGTGTGGGTGTCATGCATTATTATTTCCACAGGATGCGGTCTCAGCAGAGATGTACGAGGGATGGGCTGATGCTGGTTGCCGACGTCACAGGCGTCTGCGGTTGTTTCCACGTCAAGCCGTTCCTGAGACAGGATGTCTGTGTGTACGCATGTCTGAACAAGCGAGCGTGTGTGACTTTGCATGTGTGAGCACGTGTATGTGGGTGCTTTGCAAGGAAACAAGGACAAGCATGCTCTGCACTGTGTCGAGTGGAGGAGTAGCATCAGCTGTGGTTATCTGCAAACATGGTCAAGTGTAAAGTCTGCGTGTAAAAAAGGCTGTCACACCTTCAGTAATAGGCTGTCAATTGCTACCATAGTAATTATTTTATTATAATCAAACATACATGACTGGGTAGAGGCAGTGATAACCAGTGATAAAAGGCATAATTATGACTTCCACAATACAGTATATGCATGAAGAATAACACTATTTCAGACAAGGATGATTGTGTCATGTTTGACAATATCGTTATCTAAGCCTAACCCAAAGAGATTTACGTTGGAATTGACAATTTACTAAATTTGAGTAGTTAATAAATTGTTGATAGTTTGAGTGTCTGATGAAACTTTCAAAATAAAGAATTAACTCAAATAGTACTTTGTATACAACCAACATCATTATAGTAATGTCACTTGAATTCCATTGAACATAAAATGTATCAAATGTATCTTTGTGACATTTCATATATTCGTTCAATTCATGTAAAAAAATGAATTGCACATGAATAAATTGTATCATATACTCATATTCATAAGGACTGAGGGACAATTGTTGCCGCTTACATTACCTGAGCGAAGCCTTGTGTGTGTGATAAGGCTTTGAATCCCATTGGAACCAAGATGTCTCTGTATGAATTGATGTCAACAGCACCACTGCTAGACTTGGTACTGTACATAATCAAGAGGGGCTGTATACTACCCATCAAGTTGTGGCAATTAAGAAAACTAATGGAAAAAAATCTAACATAGAGCGATACTGCTCACTTTCCCCTGGTAGGGTAGTACCATGTACCAATTCAGAAAGTGACCGATAGAATCTGGTCCTTGTTTCAGCAGTAGGCTACATCTTTGAGTACACTAATTGCGATTGCCTTTTTTTCTGTAGAAATTAGTTTCATGTATTAATTAGCAGTGAATATGGGGGGTCAGATGGCTGAGCGGTTAGGGAGTCGGGCTATTAATCAGAAGGTTGTTGGTTCGAAATGACATGCCAAATGACATTGTGTCCTTGGGCAAGGCACTTCACCCTACTTGCCTCGGGGAGAATGTCCCTGTACTTAATGTAAGTTGCTCTGGATAAGAGCGTCTGCTAAATGACTAAATGTAAATGAATAACATGAAATGAATGAACACAGAACATAGCTCAAATCTATGGTACACCACTGCCTTCTACTGGAGACTGTGTGCAATCACCATAATTGTATTTATTTATTACATTTTACCAATGCTTACATTAGAACACTAGATGGAACTATATGATTACTTATTGGATGTAGATGAAGTCAGCGCAAAGACACTGTTGACTCACGACTGATACTTGTGAACAATGAGCAGCAAGATGTTCAGTTAGGTAAGCTATTGAAATGTTTTTAATTATTTGTAAACACACAATAGTAAACAAGGACGTACAATAGTAAACAAGGATCCTGTGTGCCAATTTTGGAGAAGATTGTGACGTGAAAATGTTGAAGCTTTTCTTTTCACCTGGGGTAACAAGGGGGTGGCAGAGATGGTGTGACCTGATGGCATCATCAATTATTGTAAAGTTGTAGTTTGAATAATGCTAATAATAATATTCCTGTCATATTATTGTCATGCCCTTCATCTTGTTTCCGTCTTTCTCCGTTTGTTTTCCTGTGTGTGCTTCTGGTGGGTGTGGCTCCGCCCTCCGGCCCTGATGACATCGCTCCACATTCCCCCGGTCTCTAACCCTGTCTCCCATCAACTCATCAGGCCCACCTGGTTTTCCTGTCATTCATCGCCGCTGTTGTTTCTACACTTTCAGCTGCACTAGTTCAATCTCAGTCTGAACAAGTGTTTCTTGTTTCGCTAACTTTTGTCTGGCCTGTGTCGGTAGGTGAACAGGGTGACCCTGGAGACACAGGCCAGACAAAAGTTAGCGAAGCGTAATGAGAGACAACATTTGCATCTGCCTTACCCACCCTGCCTGTGTCTGCCTGGAAATTGCCCTGCCAACCCTACTGTTTCTGCTATCCTCATTAAATACCCTGAAACTTACCTACCTCCCTGTCCTGTGTCTGTGTTGAGCGCTTGGGCCCTCTATAGCCACCCATGTTACAATTATTAAATGAAATGTACTCTAATGTAACACATTTTACATTTTAGTCTTTTTTTCTTGCCTCACTTTTGATCTGCCAATGGAGTCCAATTTTGGGGGAAATTGTGTGCTTACGGCCACTGCAGCAGGAGCAGTTTATTTAATTACATAACCAGCAAACCTATTAAAACTTAAATCAAATGTCTTCTTATCTTCCTGAGTGCAAGAAAAGGTAGAAAACACTATGGGAAAACACAAACAGAAACATTTGAATCATAAACTTTATTCACTTATTCATTAATTATATGGGTGGAGTAGTAAATTACAGTATACGAATTGTGAAGTTCTTCAGTTGCTGTAGTTTTTGTACAGTGTGTCTGTGTTTCCTGTCACTGTGGGCCTCACAGTACAGTAGTACAGAGCAGAGTCTGTCACTTCAGCAGAGAAGATGATCAGATTCAGGTGGTCTTTCCCTTCGTTTAGGTTAGCAGATATTCGATTGTTGAGGTTGCTTGTTTTTTTTGAGGACTCAAATCCTAAGACTGACACAAGGAATCCTGGTGGTTTTCCATGATCTTGTCGATACCAGTAGATTTCCGCACTAGCTGTAACAGTTTTGGGGTAGCTGTAGGACAGAGTAACAGTGTCACCCTGTAAACTGTTCACTTCATTCTTCACTGGACTGAGGTCTTGACAGAATATGCCTGAAAAGACAATGTATTCACAAGTGAAAATACAGTACTTTATAAATGGTGGTCCTATACCATTTAATTCAAGACTATAACAGTAACTCAGTACATCACCTACCTGAAAGTATGTTGAGTAAAAACACACAGTACAATAACATCTTTTGGAAAAGAAAGAGACACTGTAGCTTGTAGCTGTAACACACTGAAATGATGTTATCAGAAGAGACACAGTATCACAGCTAGTAATGGAAACTCATGATGCTCCTCTTTATGTATCCCCACATAACCTGCATAGTACCTCCCCTGAACATAAGCCCATCCCCCGTGTTTATATTGTGGACAATGGTAATGGCTGGTACAGCTACAAAATAAATATGTTTTTATGCTTCAGTCACTCTGACATGTTCTAGTCAGGTTTTTGTACAATGTGTCTGTGTTTCCTGTCACTGTGGGCCTCACAGCACAGTAGTACAGAGCAGAGTCTGTTACTTCTGCAGAAGAGATTATCAGATCCAGGCGGTCCTTCCTTCCGTTCAGGTTAGCAGATATTCGATTGTTGAGTTTGCTAGTTTTATTTGCAGAATCAAATCCATAAAGGAACAGGATGTATTGTGGGGGTTTTCCAGTTTCTTTGCAATACCAGTAGAATTGATCTTGACCTGTAACAGTTTTGGAGTAGCTGTAGGACAGAGTAACAGTGTCACCCTCTAAACTGTTCACTTCATTCTTAAGTGGAGTGAGGTCTTGACAAAAGATACCTGTGAAGATAGTTTTTTCATCAGAGCATTTTTAATTGACCATCAATACATTTATTCAAATCTGGATATCACAACAATTTAAAGCTTTATCTACCTGAAAGTGTAGCAAGGAACACCTCAAAGTACAGAAATAGCATCTTCAAATAAAGTTATTGTAGTATGTAATATGCTCTGGAAGTGCAGTCTTTGTAGAACAAAGAGGGAAACTGTACGACAGTATGTTATGCCCTGTCTTAAATTATGCTTTTCTCTAGTATGCATCCCCACATAACTTCAATAGTACCTCCCCTGAAAATAACACCCTCCTGATTATTTCTATTGTAGATCATGGTAGTGGTTGGTACAACCACAGTAGAAGGATTGTTTCATTTTTCAGTTCCTGTGATAGGTCTACTCAGGTTTTTGTACAGTGTTTCTGGGCTTCCTGTCACTGTGGGCTGCACAGCGCAGTAGTACAGAGCAGAGTCTGTCACTTTAGCAGAGGCGATGGTCAGATCCAGGTGGTTTTTCCTCTCATTCAGTTTAGTAGATACTCTAGTATCAAATGAACTAGTTTTAATTGAGGACTCAAATCCTGAAATTAACAAGAGGAATTCAGGGTTGTTTCCAGAGTCTTGGCGATACCAGAAGAAATAATCTCCAGCTGCAGCAGTTTTGGAGAAGCTGTAGGACAGTGTAACAGTGTCACCATCTACACTGTTCACTTCATTCTTGACTGGAGTGAGGTCTTGACAAATGACACCTGAAAAGACAAAACATACAGCACATGTATTTCTTAAAAAAAAAAGATCATCCATCTTTGTATTCATATCAATAAGTTTCACTGTTATTCAGTGCATTACCTACCT
This sequence comes from Osmerus eperlanus, assembly GCF_963692335.1. Lineage (NCBI taxonomy): Eukaryota > Metazoa > Chordata > Actinopteri > Osmeriformes > Osmeridae > Osmerus > Osmerus eperlanus. The sequence continues at coordinate 7,896,881 of NC_085033.1, forward strand.
ACATGTATGTTGAGTAACATTGCAAAGTACAGTAATATCATGTCAGTATAAATTGACACTGTAGAACCTAACACAGTAAAGTACACTCTTAGAAAAAAGAGAAGAATGCACTAGCACAGTATTTAATGCACACTGATAAATGATGCTCTTCTTTTACTCATATATATACTGAATACCCACATATATGTACATATGCCTATTTGCTATAGCCTGCATAGTACCTCCCCTGAACAGAATCCCCCCCTCTTCTTCTTAGTTTGTTGTAGATTATGGCAGTGGGTGGTACAACTAGAGTAGAAGGATTGTTTTATGCTTCAGTTCCTGTGATAGATCTAGTCAGGTTTTTGTGCAGTGTGCCTGGTGTTTCTGTCACCGTGGGCTGCACAGCACAGTAGTAGAGAGCAGAGTCTGTCACTTCAGCAGAAGAAATGCCCAGATTCAAGCGATTTTTCCCCTTGTTCAGATTAGCAGATAATCGATTGATGAGAGGATCAGCTTTAAATACATCACCAATCACTGGTATATATAGGAGAAATTGTGGTGGTTTTCCAATGTCTTGGCGATACCAATAGAAATAATCTCCAGCTACTGCAGTTTTGGAGTAGCTGCAGGTCAAACTAACAGTGTCACCCTCTACACTGTTCACCTCCTTCTTCACTGGAGTGAGGTCTTGACAATATACATCTGCAATTACAAAATACCTTTTATCTGTAAAATATGTAATTTTTTCAAATTGTACATATATATATTTCAGATTCCATATGCACAGGTCTGTCAGTAAGTCTGTATACCACCTACCTGTAAGTATGCTGGCGAACAACACTGAGTACAACAGCAACATCATCATAGATGAAAGAGGTACTGGACCGTATCAGACACTACTGCCTCTGAACATACCCTATTATTGTGTGTGTACTGTACATGACCATGTACATTCTAAACTGTAGGGTTCAGTCACCTCCAATACTAAGAACGATCTAAACCTGAAGAAAGTTAATGTAAGTGTTTTAGGCTCCCCTCATGTTGCCTTTGGAAATGACTGTGGGTGTGGTTTACAACTGTAGTTCATATTATGGTTAGAGGGAGGTTTTTGTACCGTGTGGTACAGTTTTACTGTCACTGTGGGCCTCAGAGCGCAGTAGAACAGAGCAGAGTCCGTCACTTGAGCAGAGGAGATCTGCAGATGCACAAGTTTATCCTTTTTTTGAATGTAAGATGAGTGACGAGGAAATGGTGTCGGAGCATTGAATACAGTCCCATATTCTGTGATGTAGAGGATGAATTCTGGTTTAGATTGTGGATACTGGCGATACCACTGTATATTGGAGATGTCCCCATCATATTTGCAGGTCAGATTGACAGTACTCCCCTCTACAATCTGTTCCTCTGTCACTTTGGGGTTTATTGTATCCCCAGAAACAGATTCTGCAAAATGTAAAGCTGGTTTTAAATACATGCTTACATAATTACTCAATTGTATTGTGGAATTGCACTTAATATTTATTATTCCGAATAGAATATTACATTAATAAGTTATTGTTAGGACCCCCCCAAAAATCTAATTGACAACTCACCTAAAACAGCTAAAAAGATTAAAGTGAAGAGGTGCCTCATCTTGACAGAGGGATCAGCTGAAAGATTTGAGAAATGCATTCCACCATCACAATAACATACACAGTACCACTAACCAAAGCCCCTCCTCCTGACACTAAAGTGGATGTCAATGTTTTGTATTTATGGGTGATTGTGGGATGAATCAAGGATTTCCCACTTACCTATGTTGATCTCAATCAGTAGATAAGCTATTACCTTACTAGCTGTTCATGTTATATATTTCTTTGTATGAGTTTCTTCTGTAACTATGGCACAGTGTACTAATGTTCCATCTTCTGACCTTCATGCCTCAGAGAAAAACTACCACAGTGTCTGATGTGGTCATTATTCTTGGAAGTGTTTTCACAACTTTCTCTCCAAAGTTTAACCATTTTATTATAGTTTTTTTCATGAATAATATGAATTAATTAATTTGTCAAATATAAATGCTTTATAGGTATGGATTATATAATAATGGTTAAAATAACAAACATTTATAAACTTACCAGTGAAAGAAAAAATTAAAAGAGCACAAAAAAACATAATCATCTTTAGAGCCACTGACAACAATGAAACAATTCAACCTCAAACATGAGTATGAGAATCTAACTTCCACAAAGACCTACACTACTGTGTACGTACAGGAGGAAGCTGTTTCTGATGTTAGATCGCCTCCTCCTGGCACTACAGTAGAGTACTGATCAGTGAGAAGGTGGTTGCAGCGTTAAGCTTTACTGTTACTTCCAGATATTTAATATTTAAAGACATGAAAAATAGCTACATGTTATTACACGTCTATAGAAACACATTCACAGCTGATCTCATCTTTGCTTCGAGGGACCTCTTTTTATGAAACTTGAGCATAATCTTTCTCTTTGGATTACATAATACAGTGAATGCACAGCATGTAAAAATAGGTTTCATATGAAAGGACAGTGTTTCTACAGCACAAGGTACAAACCTTGAAGGATTACAAAGTATTGTCTATTTTCATGTAAGAGTCAACACTCTTATAAATGCACATTCAGGTAGTATACACAGCATTGACATTGTTGGGATTAAAGATCCTGTAAAGTGGAATTGAAAAGGAGTTTTAAGTTCATCACACCACAGAAGAATGTGTTGTTAACTACCAACCAAATTCGAATGAAAAAACCCCACAGACAAGTATGTTAAATTAGGCTTTGAAATCATGAGAAAATCAGCAGTCTTCTCTGCTTGAGGCTGGGGGGGTGTGTTGCCTGAAGGAGCTGAATCTCCGCCCCCTCGAATTTATTGAATTTAGCAACAACAGCAACACAAGCTAAATCAATGGCAGATATCAGAAAAGACCGACCTGCAGTCTGAGTGTTTTATGTATTAATGACTTTGTCTTTGCATCATACCAGCTGAGTAACAGAATGCAACCGTCTGTGATCTGACGTAGATAGGTCGCTGTGATGTAGATCGGTTGGGTTTTGGCTCCGACTATACAAAACCTGAGCTGAAAACGGAAGAGAAACTGTTCAACGGTCTAACTCCACATTTCAGTGCGACAAAGTTTCAAAGCTTTGCACATGCTTTCAGGAACTCATTTCACACGTATATAATGTACTGAGAAGCAAATCATGGAATTTGCTTTACAGGATCTTTAAAGGAACCAGCTGTACTTGTGGAGCCCAATCTCTTAAAATGCACAATAGGAATTTCTAGTGTCCGGGCAGCAAATGCAGTTGTTTTATAGTGACAGTTAGAATGGTTTCATTGTTACCACACATGGAGAATGATAATGGAGGGTACAACTACAGTATACGGATTGTTAAGTGCTTCAGTCCTGTAGTTTTTGTACAGTGTGTCTGAGTTTCCTGTCACTGTGGGCCTCACAGCACAGTAGTACAGAGCAGAGTCTGTCACTTCAGCAGAGGAGATTATCAGATCCAGGCGGTCTTTCCCTCCGTTCAGGTTAGCAGATATTCGATTGTTTAGTTTGCTAGTTTTATTTGAGGACTCAAATCCTAAGACTGACACAAGGAATCCTGGTGGTTTACCATGATCTTGTCGATACCAATAGAATTCATCCGTAGCTGTAACAGTTTTGGGGTAGCTGTAGGACAGAGTAACAGTGTCACCCTGTAAACTGTTCACTTCATTCTTCACTGGACTGAGGTCTTGACAGAATATGCCTGAAAAGACAATGTGCTCACAAGTGAAAATACAGTAAGTTATAAATGTTGGTCATATACCATTTAATTCAAGACTATAACAGTAACTCAGTACATCACCTACCTGAAAGTATGTTTAATAAAAACACACAGTACAATAACATCTTTTGGAAAAGAAAGAAACACTGTAGCTTGTAGCTGTAACACACTTTGAAATGATGTTGTTATCAGAAAAGACAGTATCACAGCTAGTAATGGAAACTCATGGTACTTTTCTTTATGTATCCCCACATAACCTGCATAGTACCTCCCCTGAACATAAGCCCATCCCCTGTGTTTCTATTGTGGATAATGGTAATGGCTGGTACAGCTACAAAATAAATATGTGTTTATGCTTCAGTCACTCTGACACCTTCTAGTCAGGTTTTTGTACAATGTGTCTGTGTTTCCTGTCACTGTGGGCCTCACAGCACAGTAGTACAGAGCAGAGTCTGTTACTTCTGCAGAAGAGATGATCAGATCCAGGCGGTCCTTCCCTCCGTTCAGGTTAGCAGATATTCGATTGTTGAGTTTGCTAGTTTTAATGGAGGACTCAAATCCTGAGATTAACAAGAGGAATTCAGGGTTCTTTCCAGAGTCTTGGCGATACCAGAAGAAATAATAATCTCCAGCTGCAGCAGCTTTGGAGAAGTTGTAGGACAGTGTAACAGTGTCACCATCTACACTGTTCACTTCAATCTTGACTGGAGTGAGGTCTTGACAAATGACACCTGAAAAGACAGAACATACAGCACATGTATTCTTTTTTTTTTTTACTTTGATCATCTATCTTTGTATTCGTATCTATAAATGTCACTGTTATTCAGTGTATTACCTACCTACATGTATGGCGAGTAACATTGCAAAGTACATTAATATCATGTCAGTATAAATTGACACTGTAGAACCTAACACAGTAAAGTACACTCTTAGAAAAAAGAGAATAACGCACTAGCACAGTATTTAATGCACACTGATAAATGATGCTCTTCTTTTACTCATATATACATACTGAATACCCACATATATGTACATATGCCGATTCGCTATAGCCTGTATAGTACCTCCCCTGAACAGAATCCCCCACTCCTTTTCTTAGTTTGTTGTAGATTATGGCAGTGGGTGGTACAACTAGAGTCAAAGGATTGTTTCACACTTCATTTCCTGTGATAGATCTAGTCAGGTTTTTGTGCAGTGTGCCTGGTGTTAATGTCACTGTGGGCCTCACAGCACAATAGTAGAGAGCAGAGTCTGTCACTTCAGCAGAAGAGATGCTCAGATTCAAGTGATTTTTCCCCTCGTTCAGGTTAGCAGCAAATCGAATGTTGAAAGGATGAGCTTTATATATACATCACCAATCACTGGTATAAACAAGATAAACTGTGGTGGTTTTCCAATGTCTTGTCGATACCAGTAGAATTCATCTCCAGCTGTAGCAGTTTTGGGGTAGCTGTAGGACAGTGTAACAGTGTCACCCTCTACACTGTTCAACTCCTTCTTCACTGGAGTGAGGTCTTGACAATACACATCTGTAATGAGAAAATCCCCTTTATCTGTAAAAATATGTAATTGTTTACAATTGTACATATATATTTCAAATTCCATATGCACAGGTCTGTCAGTAAGTCTGTAAACCACCTACCTGTAAGTATGCTGGCGAACAACACTGAGTACAACAGCGACATCATCTTAGATGAAAGAGGTACTGGACCGTATCAGACACTACTGCCTCTGAACATACCCTATTATTATGTGTGTACTGTACATGACCATGTACATTCTAAACTGTAGGGTTCAGTCACCTCCAATACTAAGAACGATCTAAACTTGAGGAAAGTTAATGTAAGTGTTGTAGGCTTCCCTGCCCTCATATTGACTTTGGAAATGACTGTGGGTGTGGTTTACAACTGTATTTCATATTATGGTTAGAGGGAGGTTTTTGTACTGCGGGGTACAGTTTTACTGTCACTGTGGGCCTCAGAGCGCAGTAGAAAACAGCAGAGTCCGTCACTTGAGCAGAGGAGATCTGCAGATGCACAAGTTTATCCTTTTTTTGAATGTAAGATGAATAACGAGGAAATGGTGTCGGAGCATTGAATACAGTCCCATCTTCTGTGATGTAGAGGATGAATTCTGGTTTAGATTGTGGATACTGGCGATACCACTGTATATTGTAGATGTTCCCATCATATTTGCAGGTCAGATTAACAGGACTCCCCTCTACAATCTTTTCCTCTGTCACTTTGGGGTTTATTGTATCCCCAGAAACAGATTCTGCAAAGTGTAAAGCTGGTTTTAAATACATGCTTACATAATTACTCAATTGTATTGAGGAATGAAACTTACTATTTATTATTCCAAATAGAATATTACATTTATGAGATATGGTTAGGACCCCCCCCCCCAAAAAAAATCCAATTGACAACTCACCTAAAACAGCTAAAAAGATTAAAGTGAAGAGGTGCCTCATCTTGACAGAGGGATCAGCTGAAAGATTTGAGAAATGCATTCCACCATCACAATAACATACACACTACCACTAACCAAAGCCCCTCCTCCTGACACTAAAGTGGATGTCAATGTTCTGTATTTATGGGTGATTGTGGGTGAATCAAGGATTTCCCACTTGCTTATGTTTATCTCAATTGGTAGATAAGCTATTACCTTACTACCTGTTTATGATATATATTTCTTTGTATGAGTTTCTACTGTAACTATTGCACAGTGTACTAATGTTCCATCTTCTGACCTTCATGCCTTAGAGAAAAACTACCACAGTGTCTGATGTGGTCATTATTCTTGGAACTCTCTCTCCAATCAGCTGTCAGTCTAATACATCATCACATTGTAATGACTCTTGTTGTCAGGCAATGTTGAACACAATTTAATTAATTAACAATTTAATTTAATTTAATTCACACTAACCATCATAATATTTGTATTTTTTATCATTCAATTTCAGTTTTTGTACAGTGTGTTTGGGTTTCCTGTCACTGTGGGCTGCAAGGCACAGTAGTACAGAGCAGAGTCTGTCACTTTAACAGAGGAGATTTTCAAATCCAAACGGTTCTTCTGGTCATTCAGTTCAACAAACAGTCGAGGGCTGGTCAATTCAGACGATGTTTTGAACCCTCCTTCATTGACCAGAAGCAGGTATTGTGGTATTGATCTGGGATGCTGTTGATACCACAGTAAAGTATCAGAATTCACAGAGCCACTGTAATTGCAAGAAAGAGTAGCTTTTTCTCCCTCAAAAACATGTTGTTCAGAAGTAGAAGATGTTATCCCTTGTTGAAAACTGTTTCCTAGAATGCAAAGTTTAACCATTTTATTATTATTGTTGATGAATTCATTAATTTGTCAAATATAAATGCTTTATAGGTATGGATTATATAATAATGGTTAAAATAACAAACATTTATAAACTTACCAGTGAAAGAAAAAATTAAAAGAGCACAAAAAAACATAATCATCTTTAGAGCCACTGACAACATTGAAACAATTCAACCTCAAACATGAGTATGAGAATCTAACTTCCACAAAGACCTACACTACTGTGTACGTACAGGAGGAAGCTGTTTCTGATGTTAGATCGCCTCCTCCTGGCACTACAGTAGAGTACTGATCAGTGAGAAGGTGGTTGCAGTGTTAAGCTTTACTGTTACTTCCAGATATTTAAAGACATGAAAAATAGCTACATGGTATTACACGTCTATAGAAACACATTCACAGCTAATCTCATCTTTAAGGCCCCTCTTTTTATGAAACTTGAGCATAATCTTTCTCTTTGGATTACATAATACAGTGAATGCACAGCATGTAAAAATAGGTTTTATATGAAAGGACAGTGTTTCTACAGCACAAGGTACAAACCTTGAAGGATTACAAAGTATTGTTTGTTATCATGTAAGAGTCAACCCTCTTATAAATGCACTTTCAGGTAGTATACACAGCATTGACATTGTTGGGATTAAAGGAACCAGCTGTACTTGTGGAGCTCAATCTTAAAATGCACTATAGGAATTTCTAGTGTCCTGGCAGCAAATGCAGTTGTTTTATAGTGACAATTAGAATGGTTTAATAGTTACCACACATGGAGAATTATAATGGAGGGTACAACTACAGTATAACGATTGTTAGGTGCTTCAGTTCCTGTAGTTTTTGTACAATGTGTCTGTGTTTCCTGTCACTGTGGGCCTCACAGCACAGTAGTACAGAGCAGAGTCTGTTACTTCAGCAGAAGAGATGATCAGATCCAGGCGGTCTTTTGCCTCGCTCAGATTAGCAGATAGTCGATGGTTTTGTGGATTTGCTTTATTTAGGTGGCGAAGACCATAGAGGTACAAGATGTATTCTGGTGGTTTTCCAGTTCCTTGTCGATACCAGTAGAATTCATCTCCAGCTGTAGCAGTTTTGGGGTAGCTGTAGGACAGTGCAACAGTGTCACCCTCTACACTGTCCATTTCTTTTTTTACTGGAGTGAGGTCTTGACTAATGATACCTATAAAAACAAAGCACTTATATGTGAAGATACAAAACATCCAACATTTCATTCAAGCCAACATACAGTACCACAATTCAGGCAATCTCCTACCTGAAAGTCTGTTAAGTAAAAATATAAAATACAGTAACATGTTTTGGAAAAGACACTGTAGCTTGTCGCTGTAACACACCCTGAAAATATTTTGTTTTCAGAAAAGACACGGTATCACAGCTTGTAATGCAGACTCGTGTATGCATTATGTATCCCCACTTAACTTATATAGTAGCCTACCTCTGAACATAAGCCCCTCCTTTGTGTTTCGTTTTTTGACACCTTCAAGTCAGGTTTTTGTACAGTGTGTCTGGGTTTCCTGTCACTGTGGGCCTCACAGCACAGTAGTACAGAGCAGAGTCTGTCACTTCAGCAGAGGAGAGCACCAGATACAAGCGTTCTGCATCTTTATCATGATTCAGAGTGATCCCCGTTTTCACTTCTCCATGCTGCATTATCAACAACTGAGGAGCTGATTTGGGGTATTGCCGATACCATTGAAGGTTGTCACCAAAGGAGTATTCAACTTTGCAGGAAAGAGTAGTACTATCTCCTTCCAAAGCCATTTCAGTGTCTGCTAATGATGTAATGATATCTTCACAGTTGATACCTAAAAAACACAATCTTTTAATTTTCAGAATAAAATGTTCTCTATTCAGATACATGTAAAATATATCATATGCCACAACATAATGAAACAGATTACAGTTATATGAAGAATATGAGAATTATGATCTATATTGTAAATGTTAGAAAAAAATCATTAGTGTCTATGAAACTTCCAGTATTGAGTCACTTACTTTTGACAGTTGTTAAAAGAATAATTACATTTAGTAACATTGTTCCTGTTGTTGCGGATGTGCAGACAATCTGGCATTTGGAACCAACTGATCAACTGATCATTGTACTGTGTTTTATTACCCTACAGTGTGGCTCCTCCTTCTGAACTGGATAGTCTACTTCAAATGTATCTTTAAAAGTATGTAATCAGTACATTTTATTCGTATTTTCCTACTTAATCACAATTTAAGAAGGAAAACAGTGTACTTACTTACTTACTGTCAGGTTTTTGCGCAGTGTCCCTAGGTTTCCTGTCACTGTGGACCTCAGAGCACAGTAGTACACAGCAGAGTCTGTTACTTCAGCTGAAGAGATTATCAGATGAGTATGTTTAATGTCTTTCTTGTGATCAAGAGTAAATTTGTTCTTCATCTCCGTCTCCTTAAACTCCATTATCAGCAAATATGGAAATGATTTGGGATATTGGCGATACCACTGCAAAGTGTTGCCAGAAGAGTAGTTGCAGGAGAGAGTAACATGTTTTCCTTCTGAAGCCAGAACAGAATCAGTGAATGGTGTAATTATATCCTCAGAAGTTACTGCTGTAAAGCAAATGGATACAGATTTTAACAAGACAGGCCTTAATACGTCCAAATTGGCAGTTGTGTAAATATGTTATAACAGTTGTGAAATGTAAGCTGTTTGGTTGAAAATGAAAACACACACAGTTGAAGCTAATGCATCACTTACCTTTAAGGTTTGCCAACAGCAGAATTAAAGAAAGCAACATTTTGTCACAGAAATATTAAGATAGATGGGCAGCTCAATCTGTACTTTTTCAATGTTCAAGATGCGCTTCTGAATCAGGACCCCCAGTCAATATGGCAGCTTCCCCTGCAAGCAATATAAAGAGGCACCGCACCAACAAACTAATGAATGATGATCATACAGTGTGCTCAGGAAAACAGCACCCCCTGCAGATCATTTCTAATTAGTGTTTCCAAAGTGAATATTGTGCATATTGTCAGGGTTTCCTGTCACTGTGGGCTTCTAAGCATAGGTTTAGAGAGCAGATTCTGTAAAACAGAGGAGAGCACCAGATCTAAAGCGCTCTGCATCTTTGTGATTCAGAGTGATCCCCGTTTTCACTTCTCCATGCTGCATTATCAACAACTGAGGAGCTGATTTGGGGTACTGCTGATACCATCGAAGGCTGTTACCAGGGGAATATTTAACTTTGCAGGAGAGAATAGTACTGTCTCTTTACAAAACCAGTGCTTCATAAATAAATTATGTCATGATGGTTTTAAGTGGTTTTTGAACAATGTTGCTTTCCTTCCGGTCACTGTGGTCTCCAAGGCAGAGAAATAAAGAGAAGAGTCTCTCAATTCAGCTGAGGAGATTTTCTTCTCCTAATCTAGTTTTATAGGACGTGTGGATATGATGGAGCGACATTGACAATAAAAGTGTCATGGCCACAGCCGTGCACCCTTGTTTTTTTGGTTTTGCCCTGCCCTAGTGTTTCCGTGTCTGTCATTGTCTTCACCCGTGTCTCGCTGAGTGGTTTCAGTTCTCGTTAGTCTTATCGTGTCCACCTGTGTCTTGTTTGGTTCTGTGTATTTAGATTCCTGTTTCGTGTCCAGTCTTTGTCTTGTCCTTGTCCTTGCCCTGTGAGTATCCTGTCTGTTTCCGAGTTCAAGAATAAACCCTTGTTTCACGCTCTGCCTGGCTACCTCTCCTGCATTTGGGTCCTACCCCACCACTCACCATAACAAATAGTCACTTGACTTCACAATGGGCACAATGTGTTGTGGCTTTGGTCCTGGGTATTGGCGATACAACTGAAGATTGTGAGCAGTGTCATTATATTTGCAGGAGAACATGGTGCTGGTGCCTTCATATAGTTGAACTCTTTGTTTGTTTGGCACTGTAGCCTGTGATGAAACCAAAGGAAAAATAACACGTACTTTATATGCATTTTCTTTTTAGCCTCACTCATTAAACTACATTATGATCTATGTTAATGGTTTATCATATCCTGACAGCTCCACCTGCAGACAATTTAAAGAAGCACTGCATCATCCTTCCTTGCTTCCGTGTTAACATTTGAGCTTTTACAAATTAATAAAAATCCTTTCCTCAATGTTACTAGAGGGAATTGAATACTGTAGCATACTCTATGCAGAAATATACTGCTGAAATGAACCGGAACCCAACCCAGTGATGTATCAATCAGGGACAGTCATTCCCAAACTATATATAGGATGTGAACCTAGTAGTAGATTGCTCAGGAGCTCCCCCAAGGCAAATATTTTACACCTACACCATCTGACATGTTATGGTATCTGGAAGAGTGGCCTATTTGATTGAAGTCCAAGTCAATGCCATGTGTGATGTGGAGGCACTCAGAGCAGACATTGGAGGAGCGTGGAGTGGCACACCACAACAAGCTGTTGAGTAACCTCTTAACCTATGTCTGGGAGCCAGCTTGCTGTGTGGGATCCTCCACATATTTATGGATCATTTCCAGTAAATGTGTACTACAGTATGTGTGCAGTGGACAATGGATTGTTGGCCACTATTATTAGAACCAACAGTGGAAGGAAAGGACCGTAGTAAAGGTCAAGAAGGGTAAACTGTCAAAACAATACAAGCATGGGATGACATTTACATACAGTATGTTTATGAATTATATTATTAATGTTCATACAGACAGTGAAACAAGTACTTAAGTTTTCACAAACATACTTTGGCTAAGAATAGTGATAGATGAGTAATACAGTTTAAAACAGCGCCTTAAACAACTTCAACAATGTACTGGATTACATAGTGCAGGTTAAAGTTTCACTTCAGTGAATGTCTTAACATCAACAGACAACAGCTGCTCCTCCGTTGTCAAGATTGATGCCACCCTTTCTTTCAATGTCATGGCTGAACAACACATCCTAAAGACAATGCTATACTTTACAAAAAAAGCTTGATACATTTCCTTCAAATAATAGTTTGAAGAGTGTCTAGATGTCTTTTTCTGCATGATTTACTTTCTTTTTATTCTTCATGCTATTTTTAATAGCTGGAACAGTCTTAAATAAAGTTAGAACCACACACAACATAGCTAAAAAAAAGTTCATGACTCAAAAGGCCATATAAGATGTTATTTAGACTGACACTGATTTAGCTTGAATGGTAGCTTATTATTCATTTTACTGATAAAGGGTCATAAAGTCCTTTGTGTCATCATTATTATTGTGGCATCATCTTCAGCTGTAGGTTATTTTGCATGTGCCTACTCATGTTGCGGTGTGAAAGCACAGTCGTTTTACCTTATAAGTCCCCCTTTCCCCCACGTACCCCCCTCCATCCTCACAATTCTGACATTGGTGCTGAAGTGGATTTACCACTGAGATATTTGGCTTTGAATATAAACCCTTGAAGAGCCAATCCCTGCGTTGACCTTTGTAGGGTAAGTAAGGTTATTATTTGGTGGAGCCTTGCCATCACATGTGACATTTCACATCCCAAATTAGACTTTTACTCAGAGGATCTTGTTTATAGCTCCAATCAAGTTACTGAATAAAATGCTGATGCATCAGGAAGGCAGACTGATATTAAACTGTCTATAACTACCTGTTTTCAACCAAACTGAGAAAAGCTTGACTGTTGCTGTGCATATTGGGGAAGCGTACTGATTTAGGTTGGTTAACGTGCAGTTCTATGGGTGTATGTGAAACCCTCTGTGACATTGCTTGAAAAAGGGCTATACATATAAATTATAATTCGATTTTCATTCATGACTTAACATAATAAACATCCTCCAACTACACCACTGAGACATCCTGCTTTATTGATTAAAAAACAAGGGAATATTCTAAAAAAAACATAATTATGTTTGAAAGAAGTTGAGACTGGAGGACTTGCATCACTATTTCTTCATATTGATTGTACCATATTACCGTATTCACAACAGCTTTCACATCAGCTTCCTGGAGGCATACTTAATTGCTTAAGGAAATGAAATAAACCATTATTAGGAATATTAGCTGAGGTGGTTATTATGAGTACTAGCTCAAGGAGGGAAAGGACATAATAGATACAATACATGATGTATGTTGAATTTCCCTAATGCCAATGTCATTTTACATACCAAGATGTTTGTGCATATCAAGATGGAATGTTTACAATACAGTTTCCCAAACGGGTTTAAGTATGATGACCTGATATTGCAGTGAAATTATATAAAAATCTGAGGAAGGATTTTCACTTTCTCATTACAGTATTTTTACAATTGTAATGTCAAATAAAAGTCTAATTGTCAGTCAAAACAACAGCTTCAATTGGTTAAATAAACAAAAACACATTTAAAATTATGTACCGAGAATTGTTCTAGTATAAACAAACCTATCTATAAAAAGGTTCTCAAACAATTTAGAAGGAGATGGTGGAAGGGGGAAAAAGAGCAAAGGAGGGGGTCTGAGCTAGACCCTAGATTCTTTCCTCTAATCCACTTCCATAAAGAAAAGGGATCCACAATTAGCTTCTGCTTGCTAGGCACTTTGCAACAGATATAAGGAGTCCCAGAAATCAGCATCCGTGGACAGATACAGTAGCTTCAACTTCTGTGGTAAGATCCTCTTCTTTGCATCCTTTATTCACATGGCCTTGCCATTGACACATGACATTATTATTTGTATTATTATTGACATGTATCACATTGTGAAGTTGAACTATAAATGCTATTCAATTTGATCATTTCTGAGCTGAGTGGCTGGCATGGGTGTACTATCCATATTCATACTAAAATTGTAACATTCAAATATTTGACAGCATCATCAGAGTCTAATTCATCTGGGAGGGGAAAACCAGGTGAGACATGGTTTGATATTACGAACATACTTGTACAGACGGTTCATTTGTAGACTGAGTGGGGAAATATTGTTAGTATTGTTTAGCCTTATTTTAGTATTAGCATATAATACCAACTGGATATTTCAATTTAATTAGCTTACTTATGTCTGTCATCTTTGTCTTCCAGTGAGCCGTCACCATGAGTACGGATGCAGAGATGGCCCAATATGGGAAGGCTGCGATTTACCTTCGCAAGCCTGAGAGAGAGAGGATTGAGGCCCAGGCTGCACCCTTTGATGCTAAGAATGCCTGCTATGTGCCTGATGTCAAGGAGTTGTACCTCAAGGGTCTGGTTATTAAGAGGGATGGCGGGAAGTGTGACGTGAAAATCCTTGTCACTGAGGAGGTAAGAGGATAAATGTTTGTGGTCATAACCAAGTGAGTATGTATAGCAAAACTAAAGTACAGTAGCAACACATTTGACTGTGTGCAAAAGCCTGTCGGCCTGTCAACTGCTGAATTTCAGTTAGCTTTAATAAAACTCACTCCTTATGGCATGTAGTCAAGTCCTATTAAAATGAATTCCGTCTTTACTCATGTTTCCTCATTTTTCCGATAATTAACATTTGTACATGTTTTTGACATTTGTCAGGTTAAAAGCTTCAAAGAAGAGCAAATAGATCAGATGAACCCTCCTAAGTATGACAAGATTGAGGATATGGCCATGATGACCTACCTCAATGAAGCTTCTGTCCTGTATAACCTCAAAGAGCGTTATGCCGCATGGATGATCTATGTAAGAAAATGACACATGAGCCATCTTAAGTAGGCCAACCAGACCTGAACAAATACCATAATAGAAAATACTTCACTTTAACAGCTACATTTTCCTTTACCCTCTCATCACACATAGACCTACTCTGGGCTCTTCTGTGCCACGGTGAACCCCTACAAGATGCTCCCTGTGTATGACATGGAAGTGGTGAACGCCTACAGAGGGAAGAAGCGTATGGAGGCTCCACCCCACATCTTCTCCGTCTCTGATAACGCCTATCAGTTCATGTTGACAGGTATGGATAGATGGATGAGCAAACTGATTTATGGACTGACTGACTTGTCTGGTGAAGTAAAGTTGGCCAATAGTTGGATAGATAGAATAAATAGATGGATGGATAAACAGATAGATGGATAAGGTGATGGAATAATTGATGTATAGTTACATGGATAAATGGGGAGGGGTATGCATTTTTCTTTACATAATTCATGCTCTCCTCTTCCAGATAGGGAGAACCAGTCCGTCCTGATCACGTAAGTTTAACATTTAAGATTAACAAGTTTAAAATGTATATCTATAATACTATATTCAAGGTTTGAAGCAATAATGAAGCAGGATGTTTTTGTTTCAGTACATGAAGGAACATGAGGCATGATTTTTTCAGCAAAATAAAGTTTTGTCTTCTATAAACATGTTGTGTAAGTAAATGAGTCCCTCTGATAGTTTAGCAACACAGACTCAGTGCTAGTGGAATGTCTATTAATACTTTTTGGAGCTGGCCAATACTTTCCAACCAATTCTGTTCCAGCAATCCTGTTCAATTTTATCGCATTTGGCTTATTTTGTGTCAGTCATACTCAAGCTGGAGAAAAGCATAGGAGTTCAGACAAATATAGGGGGCGCTGTGTCTCTTATCTTAAATGTTACCTAGTGCAGGGACCTGTTCATTTCATTTACCTAATATGTCCTAATATGTATCATGAGTAAGACATTCACCAATACTTTAGATTTGACTAAACAACATTTTCATCAACCAGTGGAGAATCCGGTGCTGGAAAGACTGTCAACACCAAACGTGTTATCCAGTACTTCGCCACAATTGCTGTTTCTGGAGGTGAAAAGAAGAAAGATCTAACACCTGGCAAAATGCAGGCAAGTTCTAACATGCAGTAGGAAATTATAAGATTCTATATGATATTTTTACACCTCTATTCAAACAGGCCCCAGATTTTGTCCAATGTTCACCAAATTTGCCACAGATGATTTTCAGAACAGGCCCCCTCATTGCTGCTTGCAGCTATGTTTCCAGTTATTTTTGTCCTTGTCTTAAATTGTGTGGTTGATGATTGTTTTAGTGAATGGAGATTTTGCCTCTTAAAAATGCAATTAAAAATTCTTATTTCTGCCCAATATAACAGTTTAAATGTATAAATGTTGAATATAAATGTTTAAAGCTATTATGAAGTTAAACTTTCCAGGACTAGAGAAAAGTAATAAATGTTCAAAAGACGAATGTTATCTGACTAAACAAACCAACTGGTTTGTCTCTCTTCAGGGTTCTCTTGAGGATCAGATCATTGCAGCTAACCCTCTACTGGAGGCCTACGGTAACGCCAAGACAGTGAGGAACGACAACTCGTCTCGCTTTGTAAGTCTGACAGGCATATTTACTGTACATCTTCATACTTACTATTATGATTATATTCCTATACTGCATATAATTATGCATTTGTATTATGAATCAAAAAAGCATAATAATACATGTTGAGAGATTAATGATTTCCTCATAATCATACCTTTTTAGGGTAAATTCATCAGGATTCACTTCCACACTACCGGCAAACTGGCTAGTGCTGATATTGAGACTTGTAAGTTGACTTGGATTAATTGCTGCATTGATCAGCTGTTGGTGTCAATATACAATAGATTCTAAATGTTCTCTCTCTCTCTCTCTCTCTCTCTCTCTCTCTCTCTCTCTCTCTTCTCTTTCTCTTTCTCTTTCTCTTTCTCTTTCTCTTTCTCTTTCTCTCTCTCTCTCTCTCTCTCTCTCTCTCTCTCTCTCTCTCTCTCTCTCTCTCTCTCTCTCTCTCTCTCTCTCTCTCTATTTTTTATCTAACCCTGTCAGACCTGCTGGAAAAGTCCAGAGTAAGTTTCCAGCTGCCTGATGAGAGAGGCTACCACATCTTCTACCAGATGATGACCAACCACAAGCCTGAGCTTGTTGGTGAGGCACTACAGAGCTTAAATGAATAATATGATTTACTGTTCAGCATTTGCTCCTTTGTCCTCTCAGTGAGGGTGCAACATTTCACCTTTTTACCTTTAACTAGTTTCAGGTGATAATCATTTTTGTTTTGTGTCTCCACAGAAATGTGTCTTATCACCACCAACCCCTATGACTATCCCATGATCAGCCAGGGTCAGATCACTGTGGCCAGTATCGATGACAAGGTTGAGCTTGATGCCACAGATGTAAGTCACTAAAAGGATTCAACTTGAAAATCATAATGTATTGGTGGTTTAATGTAAACTTTCTTTCCCCATCCAGGATGCTATTGACATCTTGGGCTTCACCAATGAAGAGAAGATGAGCATCTACAAGCTGACTGGTGCTGTCATGCACCACGGCAACATGAAATTCAAGCAGAAGCAGCGTGAGGAGCAGGCTGAGCCAGATGGCACAGATGGTAAGTCTGACATTTAATCCAAAAGTTCTTACTGTAATCCTTAACCATTTTACTATGTAACTATTGTACTATTAAACCTATTTGTGATAAACCTGCATTCCGATGCTCATTGCTCTTTTCTCCCCCCAGTGGCTGATAAAATCGGTTACCTTCTGGGTCTGAACTCAGCTGACATGCTGAAAGCCCTGTGCTACCCCAGAGTGAAGGTCGGCAATGAGTATGTGACCAAGGGTCAGACAGTGCCTCAGGTAAGGCTTGGAAAAGCCTCCGATCTTTTTCCTACAATAATATTTAAAAAAAATATTTGATATGCTTTTACAAGTGCAGTGGGATGGTATATCTATATCTATGAAATAATGGAATTACGTAATGTGACACAGGTGAACAACTCAGTGAGCGCTTTGGCCAAGTCCATCTATGAGAGGATGTTCTTGTGGATGGTCGTCCGCATCAACCAGATGTTGGACACCAAGCAGCAAAGGAACTACTACATTGGTGTGCTTGACATTGCTGGATTTGAGATCTTTGACGTGAGTTTGAGATTGGTCAAAGATTATTTGTAATAAATTAGCAAGTGGTTGATTTTGCGTATCAGGAAACTATACAGAGATGATCTACTCTAAATTAAGTGCAGGTGAAGTAAAAATATAATACAGTATGGGTGGATAGCTCAATAAAGTTCTCCCAAACTGAAAATCTACAGTACAACAGCATGGAGCAGCTGTGCATCAACTTCACCAATGAGAAACTGCAACAGTTCTTCAACCACACCATGTTCGTCCTGGAGCAAGAGGAGTACAAGAAGGAGGGCATTGTCTGGGCTTTCATTGACTTTGGCATGGACTTGGCTGCCTGCATTGAGCTTATTGAGAAGGTGAGCTTTCTGGAAAAACTATTGATGTACAGTATATCATCATTGATTTTACACAATGCCAAGGATACAGCAAGGATATAATTCGGTTGTATGAGGTGCTTTAATAAGTTGACATATTTCATTGTAATTATAACAGAGTTAATAATTATAGTTTAATAATGTATGCTTACTTCTGAAAAATACATTTAGCATACACATATTTTTCTACACAGCCAATGGGCATTTTCTCCATCCTTGAAGAGGAGTGCATGTTCCCCAAGGCTTCAGACACTTCCTTCAAGAACAAGCTGTATGACCAACATCTTGGAAAGACTAAAGCATTTGAGAAGCCTAAACCAGTAAAGGGCAAAGCAGAAGCCCACTTCTCTCTGGCCCACTATGCTGGTATAGTGGACTACAATATCACTGGCTGGCTGGAAAAGAACAAGGATCCCCTGAACGACTCTGTGATTCAGCTGTATGGGAAGTCATCTGTCAAACTGCTGGCCACCATTTATGTTGCTCCTCCACCTGAGGGTTAGTACTGTTATATTAACAGTTCAGGCATGACACACACCAAAAAATTCATTCATAATAAAAAGTTAAACTATTTCTGTTAATGATCTCCAATCTGTCGTATCTGTTCAACAGATACAACAAAGAAAGGAGGCAAGAAGAAGGGAGGTTCCATGCAGACTGTGTCTTCTCAGTTCAGAGTGAGTACACTTTTTTATAATGTTTTAAAACAACTAAACAACTTAATGACATTATTGTTTTGAAGATATAATTTGCAAAAACCTTACAGGAGAATTTGGGAAAGCTGATGACCAACTTGAGGAGCACCCACCCTCATTTTGTGCGTTGTCTGATCCCCAATGAGTCAAAGACTCCAGGTATAACAGAACACATCATTTTACTCTTAAGTGAATATAATACATTTGCCAATTGTAACTCTAACTTTTGAAACCAGGTTTGATGGAGAACTTCCTGGTTATCCACCAGCTGAGGTGTAATGGTGTGCTGGAGGGTATTAGGATCTGCAGAAAGGGCTTCCCCAGCCGAATCCTCTATGCTGACTTCAAGCAGAGGTACTGACACACATGCATAATATAAAAAAAAAATATATAATACAGGTACAGTAATACAGGTAGACAGAAAAATGTACAGTAATAATCTAAATGTTTCTCTATACAGATACAAAGTATTGAATGCTGCTGTAATCCCCGAAGGCCAATTCATTGACAACAAGAAGGCTTCTGAGAAGCTGCTTGGGTCAATTGATATAGATCATGAGGAGTACAAGTTTGGACACACCAAGGTAACAAACCAGATACACTCTTGATGATGCGATACAAGCAACTTTATGGTAAATACTCTGCAAACAGTGCATTGGCCTATATTTGATTAGACGAACAGTCTCTTATGTGAATCTGTTTTAGTCCTCTTTTTATATTCAGTTTTGTATTATACCTGTGCCTCAGGTGTTCTTCAAAGCTGGTCTGCTTGGTGTCCTTGAGGAGATGAGAGATGAGAAGCTTGCTAATCTGGTAACCATGACGCAGGCTCTTGCCCGTGGATACGTGATGAGGAAGGAGTTTGCCAAGATGATGGAGAGGAGGTGAGATGGAGAAGATACAAGGAAAAATACGGATTCAGGTTTTTGCATTCAAACCATGTTTTTAGGGAGTGATTCAATTCTGTTTAAGTATGAAGCTTTTTTTAGAATAATGATGGGAACTTGTAATTTTGGATTGATGGATATATTGAACTTTATGGAATGATGATAGATTTTACATGTAGGAATGGGTTAGTGTAATGATTTAATTACATCATTTTGTATCGAGCTAACCAATTACTGTCTTTATCTCTCTTTATCAGAGAGGCTGTCTACACCATCCAGTACAATGTCCGCTCATTCATGAATGTGAAACACTGGCCATGGATGAAGGTCTACTATAAGATCAAGCCTCTCCTGCAAAGTGCTGAGACTGAGAAGGAGCTGGCCAACATGAAAGAGGACTATGAGAAATGTAAAGTTGCTCTTACCAAGGCTGAGGCTCGCAAGAAGGAGCTGGAGGAGAAAATGGTGTCCATACTGCAGGAGAGGAATGATCTGTCTCTCCAAGTTGCTTCTGTAAGTGAAATACATATTCATGTGTGAAAGCATTCTGTACAGTGCCTAAAACAATGACTAAACATATAAAATAAAAGATAGTCAATACTAATCAATATTTTTACTTTTCTTTTTTCAGGAATCAGAGAATCTGAATGACGCTGAGGAGAGATGTGAGGGTCTGATCAAGAGCAAGATCCAGCTGGAGGCCAAACTCAAAGAGACAGCAGAAAGACTGGAGGATGAAGAGGAAATGAATGCTGAGCTGACAGCCAAGAAGAGGAAGCTGGAGGATGAGTGCTCTGAACTGAAGAAGGACATTGATGATCTGGAGCTTACCCTGGCCAAAGTGGAGAAGGAGAAACATGCCACAGAGAACAAGGTATCAACATCTCACCAAGAGCAAAGCAGTACCTTGTTCAAAAAACTCCCTTGAACCAACTCTCTGATTTATGAAACCAACTTGGATGTCTCATACAGGTTAAAAACCTGACTGAGGAGATGTCATCTCAAGATGAGAGTGTTGCCAAGCTGACCAAGGAGAAGAAAGCTCTGCAAGAGGCCCACCAGCAGACACTGGATGACCTGCAGGCAGAGGAGGACAAAGTCAACACTCTGACCAAGGCCAAGACCAAGCTGGAACAACAAGTTGATGATGTGAGTTGAGTTAGAAGAACTGTTCTTGCACATTTTACATTTAGAAAATGTATTTAAACTCTCCATGTGCTAGCCTAGATTTTAACAGCTCTTGAACATTCCCTTTTTGATATCAGGGATTCAGATTAACAGCCAACAATTATTGTTTTAATAATAATATTATTAATAATAATAATACTTGTATTCATTGTCATATGGTTAAGTAATAGTGATAACTATCAACCCTTTACATTGAGGTTACTTTAACTACCATACAATTAGTAACAACATTGTAGTTACATAGAAACTGTCGTAACATTTGCAGCTGTAGTTTAGTTTTCAAGTTATTACACAATGGAAACTTTGTATTTGTTGTAACCTTTACAACCCTCCCCCATACTTTGCCTTACACGTTATTTTAAACATACAATATACCACTAATACTTAATGCCATTTAAGGACATATCAATTCCTATTAACCTACATAACTTTTACAATAAGCATTGCTATGTAGTTACATGGTAGTTAATGTAACCTCAATGTCAAATGTTACCCAACTGTTTTTTTGTCCTCCAGCTTGAAGGTTCTCTGGAGCAAGAGAAGAAGCTCCGTATGGACCTTGAGAGAGGCAAGAGAAAGCTGGAGGGAGACCTGAAACTGGCTCAGGAGTCCTTAATGGACCTGGAGAACGACAAGCAGCAATCTGATGAGAAGATCAAGAAGTAAGTGTTCTGATACACTATACAGTATAGATATAGACATATGTAATTTGACATTATTTGAGATATTCTTGTCTGACTTTTTAAATTGTTTTCAAAAATTATTACAAGAATACAAATTTTAGTTGATACTTACAAACTCTACAGACTGTCCCCTTATGGATTTGATAGTTTGTTATTTGACTTTCCCCTCATAACACAGTAACTAAACCTCTGACATGGATTCTCTTGTGCATAATAGAAAAGACTTTGAGACCAGCCAGCTCCTCAGCAAGATTGAGGATGAGCAGTCTCTGGGTGCCCAGCTGCAGAAGAAGATCAAGGAGCTCCAGGTGCATTGTAGTTACTATGCCCAAGTATAGGGATATTCAACTTTTTTTCACTGGAAATACTACATTTGACAATAGCTGTATGCCAGAGTTCATGACTTCCTGAGGTGAGGAAATTCCTTGATAAATTGTTTAATTAGCAGCTAAAAAATATTTGACATCTACTGTAGGCTCGTATTGAAGAGCTGGAGGAGGAGATTGAGGCTGAGCGTGCTGCCAGGGCCAAGGTGGAAAAGCAGAGGGCTGATCTGTCCAGGGAACTTGAGGAGATCAGTGAGAGGCTGGAGGAGGCTGGAGGCGCCACATCTGCTCAGATTGATATGAACAAGAAGCGAGAGGCTGAGTTTCAGAAGCTGAGACGTGACCTGGAGGAGTCCACCCTGCAGCATGAGTCCACAGCCTCAGCCCTGAGGAAGAAGCAGGCTGACAGTGTGGCAGAGCTGGGAGAGCAGATCGACAACCTGCAGCGCGTCAAACAGAAGCTGGAAAAAGAGAAGAGTGAATTCAAGATGGAGATTGACGACCTCTCCTCCAACATGGAGGCGGTTGCAAAGTCTAAGGTCAGTGATAACAAATAACAATCACATAATAAGACCAAATGGTGGGATGGCAAGATTAGGGTTTAGGTAGTCTCAGGATCAGGATCTGAAATCTGACCTCTTGTTAATCTCCAAAGTTTTATGTTACTATTGATAACATTATATTGACTCCTATCCATGTGAGCATTTAGTCGTTGTCATGCATACATGGGAGATGCTACATGTATCCAATTCCATACAGTACAGTATGTGTTACAAAGCTTATGCATTTCTTAAATTATGGTTTGGGAAAGTGAAGAAAAATAACCCAATCCATACACTGTCTGCATTTAGCTGGTTATGAATCAGGAAACAATGTCTGTAAAACATGATGTTTGTTCCGCAGGGCAATCTGGAGAAGATGTGTCGTACCCTTGAGGACCAGCTCAGTGAGATCAAGACCAAGAACGATGAGAATGTGCGCCAGATCAACGACATTGGTGGACAGAGAGCCAGACTCCTCACTGAGAACGGTAAAATCAGTCAAGAATAAAGCAACATTGAAGTACTTCCAATTACTGTGTACTGATTAAAGTTATAAAATACAGTACCAGTTTAAGATTTGACTTTGATTAACAATTATCTAATGCTCCACAAAATCGAACTAAGTTGATGGGATAATCTTAAAGAAAGAAAACTCAGATTTGATCAACTCCCCACAGGTGAGTTTGGTCGCCAGCTGGAGGAGAAGGAAGCCCTGGTGTCCCAGTTGACCAGAGGCAAGCAGGCCTACACCCAGCAGATTGAGGAGCTCAAGAGGCGTGTTGAGGAGGAGGTCAAGGTAATTCTCAAACCTGAAGAAAAATACAAAACGTTTACCATTGATCCACAGGCCCACTGAGCTGAACAGTCCCTGTAAGGCAGTGCCTGTTTGGATATTTTACCAGTCCATATCTGTCTCTCGATATCTTATCAGTAAGGAATCAAATCTAAACGCATCACCCTGTAGTTCTCATTGATCAAGTCAACACAGCTGCCCCTTTTTATTTCCCTTTAAGGCTAAGAACGCCCTGGCCCATGGTGTCCAGTCTGCCCGCCACGACTGTGACCTGCTGAGGGAGCAGTTTGAGGAGGAGCAGGAGGCCAAGGCAGAGCTGCAGCGCGGCATGTCCAAGGCTAACTCTGAAGTGGCTCAGTGGAGGACCAAGTATGAAACTGATGCCATCCAGAGGACAGAGGAGCTGGAGGAGGCCAAGTAAGTCCTTGGAAGTCTGCCCTCAGGCAGCGATACACAAATGAGCCACAACATTATTTGACAGCATTGTCAAATACTGCAAGCCTGCCATCAGGACAAGACATTGTTACAATACTGCTCTTGTACCTAACAGAAAGAAGCTGGCTCAGCGTCTCCAGGATGCTGAGGAAACCATTGAGGCCACCAACTCCAAGTGTGCCTCTCTGGAGAAGACCAAGCAGAGGCTGCAGGGAGAGGTGGAGGACCTCATGATTGATGTTGAGAGAGCCAATGCCCTGGCTGCCAACCTGGATAAGAAGCAGAGGAACTTTGACAAGGTGAAAAATATTGTACTACACCTACAAATTTAAGTTTTGAGGTCACTGTTTGAAACGTGCAGTTGAATGGTGTACAAGATAGACCTTCAGTTGTTTGTTGTATGAATTGCTGCTGTGGTACTTTGGTAGGTTCTTGCAGAGTGGAAGCAGAAGTTTGAGGAGGGCCAGGCTGAGCTGGAGGGAGCTCAGAAGGAGACTCGTTCTCTCAGCACAGAGCTCTTCAAGATGAAGAACTCCTATGAGGAGGCTCTTGACCATCTGGAGACTCTGAAGAGAGAGAACAAAAACTTGCAACGTGAGATAAATGTTGTATGTGGTGCTTTATACAGTATACTTAAGTAGTGTGCAATCACATGTAATGGTGATTCCAAATGTTTTTTTTCTAATCAGAGGAGATCTCTGACCTGACCGAGCAGATCGGAGAGACTGGCAAGAGCATCCATGAGCTGGAGAAGGCCAAGAAGACAGTGGAGACAGAGAAGTCTGAGATCCAGACGGCTCTGGAGGAGGCTGAGGTACAAACTCTCTACAATTTCCAGAATGAAGTGGAAAAAATAAACACTTTTAGGATCAACTTAACTAAGAATGATTGCAAATTGTTTCTTTATTCAGGGAACCCTGGAGCATGAGGAGTCCAAGATTCTGCGTGTGCAGCTGGAGCTGAACCAGATCAAGGGTGAGGTGGACAGAAAGCTGGCAGAGAAGGATGAAGAGATGGAGCAGATCAAGAGGAACAGCCAGAGAGTTCTGGACTCCATGCAGAGCACCCTGGACTCTGAGGTCCGCAGCAGGAATGATGCTCTGAGAATAAAGAAGAAGATGGAGGGAGACCTGAATGAGATGGAGATCCAGCTGAGCCATGCTAACCGCCAGGCTGCTGAGTCCCAGAAGCAGCTGAGGAATGTTCAGGCGCAGCTCAAGGTACTGTGAATGTTGGCAATAGTCTTACAGTACATAAACTATATTTATATGTTATTAATATAAAGTACTCTATATGTACAAAAGTATATGGACACCTGAACATCACACCTATGAGTTTATTGAATGTTTCATTCCAAAACTACAGGCTACAGGATTTTTTATGGAAATACCCACCAAACCCACCAAAGCTACAGCCGCGTAAATCGGAGAATCGAATTGTGTACAAACAGTTAAATGTCGTTCAAATACGCCTTCATTAATTAACAAACTATTAAACTTTAAAGGAGTGCCCTGGAGGCATCTGGTTAAAGGCAATTATTGCTCACTCAGACAGCTAGTGACCAACAGGAAACCCCCAATGATCTCTCAATCTTTGCAACCAACCCTTCAGTGTGACATTAAACATTAATTTAACAGAACAGAAAATCCAACACATTCAAATTTAACAGTAATAAAAAAAAAGTTTTTCAAAATGTTATTTTTTCACCCACAGTAAACATTTGCTATTATACACTGGTATAGAAAATACACTCTGTACATGGTCTTGCCACAGGATGCCCAGTTGCACCTGGATGATGCTGTTCGTGCCGCAGAGGACATGAAGGAACAGGCTGCCATGGTGGAACGTAGAAATGGTCTGATGATGGCTGAGATTGAGGAGCTGAGAGTTGCTCTGGAGCAGTCAGAGAGAGGCCGCAAAGTGGCCGAGCAGGAGCTGGTGGACGCCAGCGAGAGAGTGGGATTGCTGCATTCCCAGGTGTGGACAACATTCACAAACACACACACACACACACACACACACACCAACACACATATATACACAGCTAAGAAAAACTCACTGTTAATGTCTCCTACTTTTCCTCCAGAACACAAGCCTGTTGAACACCAAGAAGAAGCTTGAGACTGACCTGGTTCAGGTGCAGGGAGAGGTGGAAGACATTGTCCAGGAGGCCAGGAACGCTGAGGAGAAGGCCAAGAAGGCCATCACTGATGTGAGTGTGGATAACTTGAATCCATCTGTGTGCTCCCACTCTTACCACTGTTCTACTACCACTGCCACTTCCCCACTGTTCTAAAATGTATTGTTCTACTAAAACATTTTAAAAGTAATGCCAGCATACAGTAGTTAGCATCTGTGTACAATAACATACTGTAACTAACATGTATGTTAAACAGGAACTACCTTCCACCCCTATTTGTATACTAGTTATATAGAGATGGTATTACCTTTTGCCCTCACAAAATGTCAATGAACAGCCATCATAGCAACTAAATGAAGCTCACCTAGCTTTACTTCATCTCCTCATGTCTGATCTGTTCTGTGGTGTATTATTTTACTGTTGCAGGCGGCCATGATGGCAGAAGAGCTGAAGAAGGAGCAGGACACCAGCTCTCACCTTGAGAGGATGAAGAAGAATCTTGAAGTGACAGTCAAGGACCTGCAGCACCGTCTGGATGAGGCAGAGAACCTAGCCATGAAGGGTGGCAAGAAGCAGCTCCAGAAACTGGAGTCCAGGGTGAGTTGATAGTCTAGTCTGCAATGTAATTTATTTGAGTATTTTGTGTGTATTCACTGTAAACCCTAATAAAACCCTTTTGTCTATGACTTCATGAGTGGTAGATTCCACAGGTTCACTCATGACCTCCTGTTCTCAATGCAGGTGCGTGAGCTGGAGACTGAAGTTGATGCTGAACAGAGGAGAGGAGCAGATGCAGTCAAGGGAGTCCGCAAGTATGAGCGCAGAGTCAAGGAGCTGACATACCAGGTACAACACACAGTAAAAATCTGCATATTTTGATAAAACAGTAGGCTTACATGTTGATACAAATAATTTGTGTTTACCTCATCATCTGCTTCAGACTGAGGAGGATAAGAAGAATGTAACCAGACTTCAGGACCTGGTGGATAAGCTGCAGCTTAAAGTAAAGGCTTACAAGAGACAGGCTGAGGAGGCGGTGAGTCATACATTAATTAATATAAATGTAATATTACAGAATTAGACTTTACAACGTAAAATATTAATTAACCTAATCAGCCTTTTCAAAAAGCGATGGCCATTCTGCTAATCTTTAAACCTGCCCTCAATGTCACCCAGGAGGAGCAGTCCAACTCCCACATGTCCAAGTTCAGGAAGGTTCAGCATGAGCTGGAGGAGGCTGAGGAGCGTGCTGACATCGCTGAGTCTCAGGTCAACAAGCTCAGAGCCAAGAGCCGTGAGGCCGGAAAGGTAAAGAGATGCTGCTGACTTATACTACTGGAACCTTATTAACACCATTTCAAGTGTGGTAACATTTAAATTCATGTAGTGTAGCATCCAATAACCGTTAAGTTGCAGCAGACCACTATGTGCATTTATCCTTCAGGTGTGATTTGTCAGCTCTAAGCTCTATTATTCCATGACGTCCAATTGCCACACTATATATATTTTTCTAATACTTTTTTTAAATACAGTACCAGTCAAAAGTTTGGACACATGGAAAATGTGTCCAAACTTTTGACTGGTACTATACATATTTTCCAATACCAGGTTTTACTAATAGTAAGTAAATTGAAGGTACCCCTAACTCTCCAATTAATTTATAGGTTGGACATTTGGTGAAGTATTACTTAAAAAGGTTAATGTATTTAGAATGTCCACATTTTGTGTAAAATAAATGGGATTAGTAATGATCCTTCATTCTCTCTTCCCTTCTATCAGGCAAAGGAAGCTGAATAGAAGTGACAAGAACCTGCACCAAAACATTGCTATGTTTCATAAAATATGAATTGAATGGTGATATTTTGAACATGGTTTGAAATAAAGTACGTAGGCCTACGCTATTTCATGACTTTGTGGATTTTTGAGCAAATTCGAAGTATTATGCACACAGACAAGTGTTACAATTAGTACCTCCAATTCAACTTCAGCTTGTAGCAAATGAGCTGTATCCAAATTACTTTTTAAAACATCTCTTATTAGTGCGTTGTGATGTTTACTGTCACTGCAAATGGAATGATGATTAAATATATACATACTTCCACACACTCAATTATATTGTGGAATTGCACTTAATATTTACCATTTCTAATACAATTATTTCATTCGTAAGACACATTCATAACTCAGAGGGTCCACCTAAAATTAGCCACACGTCCCTCAATAGCATGTTGTCCAGTATTGGAGTATTTTTTTTTTTTTTTTTAATCATGAAACATCAACATCTTTAGAATGTCTGTCACAGTGCAACATCAAACAAGTATCCTTAATGTCTAATCTCAACAAAGTACTGAACTCTTCACCTACATTTTAATAAGAAGTTTAACATTACAGCACCACCTCCTGGCACTAAAGTGGAGTGCTGTTACATTAATTTAATTATCCATATACAAATAACTAATTAAATGTATATTTTATCCATCCAAACAACATCATACTCTAATTGTTCAAGTTTGCGTAGAGGCCCCTCCTTTTAGATGTCCACAGAATCTTTCTCTCTGGATTACATGATGCTCACTGCACAGAAAACATAATGTAAACATTAATTAATATTCAAGGACAATATTTCTACTTCAGAGTATGTGCAAACTATGAGAACATGTAAGAAAAAGAATTGTTGATTATAATGAGAGTCAACCCTCATACTGGTATGAGGTGATTTTACACATTAACAATTATATTTTATACTTGTGGAGCCCAGTCCTGAGGTGCAATGGCAGCAGATGCTGTAATCTTGTTACATGTTCTAGTCAGGTTTTTGTACAGTGTGTCTGGGTTTCCTGTCACTGTGGGCCTCACAGCACAGTAGTACAGAGCAGAGTCTGTCACTTCAGCAGAGGAGAGCACCAGATCCAAGCGTTCTGCATCTTTATCATGATTCAGAGTGATCCCCGTTTTCACTTCTCCATGCTGCATTATCAACAACTGAGGAGCTGATTTGGGGTATTGCCGATACCATTGAAGGTTGTCACCAGGGTTGTATTTAACTTTGCAGGAAAGAGGAGTACTATCTCCTTCCAAAGCCATTTTAGTGTCTGCTAATGATGTAATGATATCTTCACAGTTGATACCTAAAAAACACAATCTTTTAATTTTCAGAATAAAATAGTTTTCCATTCAAATACATGTCAAAGATATAATATGCTATATAGTTAGTGAAACTGTTTGAAGAATGTGAGAATTATAATATATATTGTACATGTTAGAAAAAAAGCATTTGTATCTGTAAAACTTCCGGTATTGTGTCACTTACTTTTGACAGTTGTTAAAAGAAGAATTACATTTAGTAACATTGTTCCTGTTGTTGTGGATGTGCAGACATCTGGCATTTGGAACACACTGATCAACTGATATCTACTCTTCATTGTACTGTGTTTTATTACCCTACAGTGTGGCTCCTCCTTCTAAACTGGATAGTCAAATGTATCTTTAAAAGTAAGTAATCAGTACATTTTATTTGTATTTTCCTACTTAATCACAATTTAAGAAGGAAATCAGTGTACTTACTTACTTACTTACTGTCAGGTTTTTGCTCAGTGTCCCTAGGTTTCCTGTCACTGTGGACCTCAGAGCACAGTAGTACACAGCAGAGTCTGTTACTTCAGCTGAAGAGATTATCAGATGAGTATGTTTACTGTCTTTCTTGTGATCAAGAGTAAATTTGTCCTTCATCTCCGTCTCCCTAAACTCTATTATCAGCAAATATGGAAATGATTTGGGATATTGGCGATACCACTGCAAAGTGTCGCCAGCAGAGTAGTTGCAGGAGAGAGTAACAGGTTTTCCCTCTGAAGTCAGAATGGAATCAGTGAATGGTGTAATTATATCCTCAGAAGTCATTGCTGTAAAGCAAAGGATACAGATTTTAACAAGACAGGCCTTAAAATGTCCAAATTGGCAGTTGTGTAAATATGTTATAACAGTTGTGAAATGTAAGCTGTTTGGTTGAAAATGAAAACACACACAGTTGAAGCTAATGCATCACTTACCTTTAAGGTTTGCCAACAGCAGAATTAAAGAAAGCAACATTTTGTCACAGAAATATTAAGATAGATTGGCAGCTGAATCTGTACTTTTTCAATGTGCAAGATGTTCGAAGATTGACACAATATTATTGATTGTGTTTCTTGCGCTTCTGAATCAGGACCCCCAGTCAATATGGAAGCTTCCCCTGCAGGCAATATAAAGAGGCACTGCACAAACAAACTAATGAATGATGATCATACAGTGTGCTCAGGAAAACAGCACCCCCTGCAGATCATTTCTAATTAGTGTTTCCAGAGTGAATATTGTGCATGTTGTCAGGGTTTCCTGTCACTGTGGGCTTCTAAGCACAGGTGTAGAGAGCAGAGTCTGTCACTTTAACAAAGGAGAGAACAAGCGCTCTGCATCTTTGTGATTCAGAGTGATCCCCGTTTTCACTTCTCCATGCAGCATTATCAACAACTGAGGAGCTGATTTGGGGTATTGCCGATAATATTAAAGTCTGTCACCATGGGAGTATTTAACTTTGCAGGAAAGAGTAGTACTGTCTCCTTCCAAAACCAGTGCTTCATTAAGACATTTGGTAATGATGTCTTAAGAGGTAACACTTGCAAAGCACATGTTTTAATATATAAAGTATTTGTAGGTTTTTAGGGATTGTTTTTGCGGTTTTAAGCAGTTTTTAAACAATGTTGTTCTATTCCAGTCACTGTAGTCTCCAAGACATAGTAATACAGAGCAGTCTCACAATTCAGCTGTGGTGGTTCTACACTGAGCTTACTGAATAATATATATATTTGTTTTTTTACGTTGTTTTTCTTCTTCTAGTAGTCATCATGAAACGAGTAAGGGACATTGCAGCCTTTTTTGACCCAGTAAGTAAAAAAGTGAGAGAAACATCTCAAGGTATTGAGAGAGCTGAGGAGCTGAAAGCGGGAGAGCCAGAGCCGTTTGTATGATTTTAATATAAAGCAAAATTAAAGTATTTAAATAGCATTTGTTTCCGTTTTTTATGTTCCCCTTTGATTAAACACCGGCCCCACCTTGGCCCCCCCAGTAAAATGTGTCTAGAACCGCCACTTCCTGTTCCTTCTCCTCATCTAGTTTTATAGACGTTTTGATATGATGGAGCGGCATTGACAAAGTCACCTGACTTCACAATGGGCACAATGTGTTGTGGCTTTAGTCCTGGGTATTGGCAATACCACAGAAGATTGTTAGCAGTGCCATTATATTTGCAGGAGAACATGGTGCTGGTGCCTTCACCTAGTTTTGTTTGGTTCTGTAGCCTGTGATGAAACCTCACCTAACGAAAAATAACACATCATTTGTTTACATTTTCTGTTTAGCCTCTCACTTATTATCAACTCAATTAAATTGTAAGTTAATGGTTCATCAGCTCCTTACAGCTCCACCTGCAGACAATATAAAGGAGCACAGCATCATCCCACCCTTCATGTTAAAAGCAGAACTTCATGTAATATAATATGTTGGACACATTATGTTTGAGTCAAAATAAGATGATCGTTTGGCCTATTATTTAGAAACTTTTTTTAGTTTCGTATAATGTTTTCTTAGCTTACCTTAATTATGACTTGCGTGCCAACGCCTGAACTTCTATGTGCTGCACGGGCATGCATCAGTTTGTGTTTTTGGTTAAACGGCGTTGATTTAACAAGCGTTGATTGAGATACTGCGTTACTTTTGCCAGGATTATTAATCTAAATGAAAGTACTGACTAATAAAGTAAATTATTAAAAATCTAACTTTTAAAAACTGGGACACAGCAGATTTATACTGAGGCACGTACCCTGAAAATATTTCCTTAATGTTGTTACTGGAAGGGATTGGAAACTGTAGCATACTCTGTAGCAGTACTATACTGATTAAATTAATCGGAACCCAACCCAGTGATGTACCAATCAGGGACAAAAATTCCTAAACTATATTTTAGAAAATGAACCTAGTAGTAGATTGCTCTCTGGAGAGCTCCCCCTAGGCAGATATTTTACATTTAAACCCTCTGATCTTTATAGTATATGGAAGAGTGGTCTATTTGATTTAAGTCCAATTCGATGTCATGTGCGATGTTGTGGTGGTGCCCTGAGCAGAAACTGGAGTAGCCCGGAGTGTAGCCTCAACAAGCTGTTCCATAACCTCTTAAGCTTAAATGTCTGGGAGCCAGCTTGCTGTGTGGGATCCTCCACATATTTATGGCTCATTGCCAGTGAATGTGTAATACAGTGTGTGGGCAGTGGGGCATGGATTGTTGGCCACTATTAATAGACCCAACAGTTTTCCTTTACCAAGAAAAGGACCTTGGTAAAGGTCAAGAAAGCTAAACAGTAAAAACAATGCAAGATATAGAATGACATTTACATACATTATGTTTATGAATTGTTCAATTATTTGTTCATACAGACAAAGACAGTGGAACCATTACTTCACTTTTCACAAACTTACTTTCATAAAGAGTGGTGATAGATGAGTAATACAGTTTAAAACAGCGCCTTAAACAACTTTAGATATGTACTGGACTACATAGCACAGGTTAAAGTTTCACTTCAGTGAATGTCTTACCATCATCAGACAGCAGCTGCTCCTCCGTTGTCAAGATTGTTGCCACCCCTTCTTTCAATGTCATGGCTGAATGACACATCCTAAAGACAATGCTATACTAAAAAAGCTTGATACATTTCCTTCAAATGATAGTATGAAGTGTCCAGATGATTTTTTCTGATTTATGAACTTATCTTCTTATTCTTCATGCTGTTTTTCATAGCTGGACCAGTCTTACGTAAAGTTATAACCTCACACAACATAGCTAAAAAAAAGTTCATGACTCAAAAGGCCATATAAGTTGTTATTTAGGCTGACACTGATTTAGCTTGAATGGCAGCTTATTATTCATTTTACTGATAAAGGGTTAGAAAGTGAATGCTCTATGTTATTAGTTTCTGTAATTATTTTGCATCTAAGACTCATGTAGGGGTGTGAAAGCACATTTATTCTCGAATATAAGTCCCCCCTGTCCACACCCCCATGTACCCCCCTCCATCCTCACAATTCTGACCTTGGTGCTGAAGTAGATTTACCACTGAAATATATTGCCTAGAGAATATATATCTTTAAAGAGGCAGTCCCGACTTTGGCCTTTATAGGGTAAGTAAGGTTGTTATTTGGTGGAGCTTTGCCATTGCATGTCACATTTCGGATCCCAAATTAGACTTTTACTCAGAGGATCTTTTTTATAACTCTAATCAAGTTACTGAATACTATGCTGATGCACCAGGCAGGCAGACTGATATTAAACTTTATGATAACTGCCTGTTTTCAACCAGACTGAGAAAAGCTTGACTGTTGTGCATATTGGGGAAGCGTATTGATTAATGCCTAAACATAATAAACGTCCTCCAACTACACCACCAAGACAGTCTTTATATATTAATTAAAACACTGGGCATTTTAAAAATTAAATGATAATGTTTGAGGTTGTTCGATATTTGTTTACATTTAAGCATGTTTTTTCCTCACCTATCCTCCAGATGACACTTTCCTCCTGAAAGAAGTTGAGACTGGACGACTTGCATCACTATGTCTTCATCTTGATTGTACCATAATACCGTATTCACTTCAGCTTTTACATCAGCTTTCTGGAGACATACTTAAATGATTTATAAGGAAATGAATTAACAGACTAAATGAACAATTATCCGGATTATTAGTTGAGGGGGGTATGTGTTCTAGCTCAAGGAGGAAATTGAAATGATGTACATAATGCTGATGTGTTTTTCGTTTTACATACCAAGATGTTTGTGCATATCAAGATAGACTGTTTACAATGTACACAGTATGCTCCCAAACGGGTTTAAGTATAATGAAATGTAACTGAAAATCTACACTAACTCACTACAGTATTTTTAACAATTGTGGTTACATGCTTTTTACTATGTACCTAGTTTATTTATGTGAAAAAACCTATACATACATGAGTAAATATATACATATGTAAGGACATTTATATATATATCAAAGAAAATTGAGAGGGAGATGAAGGGAGGGGGAGAAAGAGCAAAGGAGGGGCTTTGAACAAGACACTGGATTCTTCCCTACAATTCACTTCCATAGAGGAGAGTGATCCACAATTAGCTTCTGCTTGCTAGGCACTTTACAACAGATATAAGGAGTCCCAGAAATCAGCATCCATGGACAGATACATACAGTAGCTTCAACTTCTGTGGTAAGATACTCTTCTTTGCATCTTTTATTCACATGGCCTTGACATTATGACAAGTTACATTATTATTTATATTATTATTGACATGTAGACTAATTCATATAGTGTATAAAGACATACAGGCAGTATATCAATTGAAGACTGGACTCATATTTTGAAGTTGAACTATGCATGCGATTCAATTTGACAATTTCTGAACTGAGTGGTTAGCATGTGGGTACTATCCATTTCCATACTAACATTGTAACATTCAAATATGTGACAGCATCATCAGAGTCTAATTCACCTTGGAGTGGAAAACCAGGTGAGACATGGTTTGATATTACGCACATTCTAGTATAGACTGTTTATTGGTAGACTGAGTGGTGAAATGTTGTTAGTCTTGTCTAGTCTTATTTCCTTATTAGTATATAATTCAAATGTATTTTTCAACTTAATTAGCTTATTTATGTCTGTCATCTTTGTCTTCCAGTAAACCGCCACCATGAGTACGGACGCGGAGATGGCCCAATATGGCAAGGCCGCCATTTACCTTCGTAAGCCTGAGAAGGAGAGGCTTGAAGCCCAGACGGCACCATTTGATGCCAAGAATGCCTGCTATGTGACTGATGTCAAGGAGTTGTACCTCAAGGGACTGGTTATTAAGAGGGACGGTGGCAAGTGCGATGTGAAAATCCTCAGCACTGAGGAGGTAAGGCTCTACTGTATGTTGGTTCAGTATGATGACCAATGGCTGCCATGTCCTTAAATTGCAGAGAATGAGGTTTAGTGGGTAAAGCCCATGTGGTAGTACAATACACAAACTATACTGTTACTATACTCACCACCCGACAAACACGACTAAATACCATGAAGCAAAACATCTTTTGAATAAAAGATGATTTTATACTGTTCAAATGTATTTATGTCCAGTAGAAACAGTGTTGGCTTGATCCATGTATCTGAATTGCAGGTTAAAACCTTCAAGGAAGATGATGTCTTCAACATGAACCCTCCTAAATTTGACAAGATTGAGGACATGGCCATGATGACCTACCTCAATGAAGCTTCTGTCCTGTATAACCTCAAAGAGCGTTATGCCGCATGGATGATCTACGTAAGAAAACTACATGTGAACTGTACACATTATCCACCTCAAGGAAAATGCAGATACTCTGATTTTTGAACTGTGACATACAACAATCTGTCGATTTCTTGTTTATCAATCAGCCCCATGGAGGTAAAAAAAATCATTACATACTGTAAACCATACTGCTAAATGCAAAAAAACCTAGTTTATTTTCACTTTGCAGACCTACTCTGGGCTCTTCTGTGCCACGGTGAACCCCTACAAGTGGCTCCCTGTGTATGACAGTGAAGTGGTCAACGCCTACAGAGGGAAGAAGCGTATGGAGGCTCCACCCCACATATTCTCTGTCTCTGACAACGCCTATCAGTTCATGTTGACAGGTATGGATGGATGGATGAGCAAATTGACTTATGGACAAACTGACTGACTTGTCTGGTGAAGTAAATTTGGCCAATAGTTGGATATATACAATAAATGGATGGATGGATAAACAGATAAAGTGATGGAAAAATTGCTGTATGGTTATGTGGATAAATGGGGAGGGTTATGCATTTTCCGTATACATAATTCATACTCTCCACTTCCAGATAGGGAGAACCAGTCAGTCCTGATCACGTAAGTTTAACATTTTAAATGTATGTAAATAAGACTATATTCAATAGTACTCCAAGGGTTTTTGTTGCAGTACATGGCCAGTTCTTTCTCACCAATTCTGTTGCAGCAATCCTGTTCAATTTTATCGCCTTTGGCGAAGTGTGCCTTCCTCCTTGACTTATTTTGTGTCAGTCATACTCAAGCTGGAGAAAAGCATAGGAGTTCAGACAAATATAGGGTGCCCTGTGTTTCTTATTTTAAATGTTACCAAGTGCAGCTACAACAATACATGTCTCATGAGTAAAACATTCACCAATACTACTTTAGATTTGAAATGGCTATGTAAACTAAAAACCATTTTCATCAACCAGTGGAGAATCCGGTGCTGGAAAGACTGTCAACACCAAGCGTGTCATCCAGTACTTTGCCACCATTGCTGTGTCTGGAGGTGAAAAGAAGAAAGAACAAACATCTGGCAAAATGCAGGCAAGTTCTAACATGCAGTAGTAAATTATAAGACTTTATCTGATATAGTGGGCTATGTAAAGTTTTGCCTTCGATCTTTTGGAGATCTGCTGTAGGAGAACCCCTGTTGTTATCCTTGTCAGTTGGCAATTACAGTAGGCCATGTTTTTCCTTGAAACTTTTAAATTACTGAAACTGAAACTGAAACACCTCAAAGTTGATGTTGCGGTTGGTGATTCATGTTCTTATTTCTGCATTGTATAAATGTTTAAAATAAATGTTTTAAGCTATCATAAAGGGAAACTTCCCAGGACTAGAGAAAATACATTCATTTTTGAAAGAAGGGAGTTACCAAACTAAAAGATCCAACTGGTTTGTCTCTCTTCAGGGTTCTCTTGAGGATCAGATCATTGCAGCTAACCCTCTACTGGAGGCCTACGGTAACGCCAAGACAGTGAGGAACGACAACTCGTCTCGCTTTGTAAGTTTGGAGGGACAAGGATAATTTCTTTCTATTGCACTATTTTTATTACATTAGATTCCTATTTTTATGAGCCGTAGCATACTGGGATACTTTTTCTTGATTTCCTCTATGCTCTACTTTAGGGTAAATTCATCAGGATTCACTTCCACACTACCGGCAAACTGGCTAGTGCTGACATTGAGACATGTGAGTTGGATTCCTTCCCTGTTCCATAAATGTTTTCTCTAAATGGATTGGGACTCTTATTTCTCCTATCTTAATTTCTCTTTGTCTGATTATATTTTATCATTTAAAACAAACAAGTTGCTGTTAGTGTCTACTAGAGATTCAGATGTCTCCACTTTGACCATATCTGACCTCTCTCTTTTCTTCTCACAGACCTGCTGGAGAAGTCCAGAGTGAGCTTCCAGCTTCCTGATGAGAGAGGCTACCACATATTCTACCAGATGATGACCAACCACAAACCTGAGCTGATTGGTGAGGCACAGAAGATTGCAAGGAATTGTCAACAGATATAAGACAAAATCCATGGTTTGCATGTTTGTGTATGCACATTTTACACAAACTCAGAAACTGGTTTTAAGAGATGTTTCTATTTTGGTTCTCCACAGAAATGACACTCATTACCACCAACCCCTATGACTTTCCCATGATCAGCCAGGGTCAGATCACTGTGGCCAGTATCGATGACAAGGTTGAGCTTGATGCCACTGATGTGAGTCTATGAAATAGTTAGAAAACCCATAAAATATTTGGCTATGGCTAGTGAGTATATGAGTCCTAAAAATTCATTGGAATAATCATGATACATCTTACTCCATTTTGCTTGGAGCTCCCATCCCTAAAGTAACCTGTTTAATAGATTGTATGTCGTCTGTTTGTCGTATTTGAACATTATCTTCATTTCCCCCTTCAGGATGCTATTGACATTTTGGGCTTCTCCAATGAAGAGAAAATGGGCATCTACAAGCTGACTGGTGCTGTCATGCACCACGGCAACATGAAATTCAAGCAGAAGCAGCGTGAGGAGCAGGCTGAGCCAGATGGCACAGATGGTGAGTCACAGTTACACTTCCTGTCAAAAGCATCTATTCAAATAGACTTTGTAATAGTTTGATGCTTGTTGTTTCTGTGTACTAATAGTTTGGAAAAGAGAGAAACAATGCCCACAACCCTTGTTGCCCTTTTCTTTCACCAGTTGCTGATAAAATAGCCTACCTTCTGGGTCTGAACTCAGCTGACATGTTGAAAGCCCTGTGCTACCCCAGAGTGAAGGTCGGAAATGAGTTTGTGACCAAGGGTCAGACAGTGCCTCAGGTAAGGGCTCTTTAAAACTAAGGCTTTTTTCAAACTTTTTCCAAACTGTCAACTCAGTACTGTTGTTCGTTACACAGGTGAACAACTCAGTGAGTGCTCTGGCCAAGTCCATTTATGAGAGGATGTTCTTGTGGATGGTCATCCGCATCAACCAGATGTTGGACACCAAGCAACCAAGGAACTTCTTTATTGGTGTGCTCGACATTGCCGGATTTGAGATCTTTGATGTGAGTTTGGAATTGCCATGGTCTGACCATTATGAAACAATACAATCCTTTTTAATGATTAAATGATAGAATACCAACAGAAAATGTAAACCCAACCTCAATTGTTGTATATTCACAGTTCAACAGCATGGAACAGCTGTGCATCAACTTCACCAATGAGAAACTGCAACAGTTCTTCAACCACCACATGTTCGTCCTGGAGCAAGAGGAGTACAAGAAGGAGGGCATCATCTGGGAGTTCATTGACTTTGGCATGGACTTGGCTGCCTGCATTGAGCTTATTGAAAAGGTGAAGAGTGTGGGAAAAGTTGAATATAATTGTATTGTATATAAATATAAATATACGTAAAATATTGTAATTGGAAGTGGATACTTAGTGCAGAGTCTTCCATATTAATATTTCGTTTTTTGTAAACATATATCTACTTGACGTGTTACTCTCTTAGCCAATGGGCATTTTCTCCATCCTTGAAGAGGAGTGCATGTTCCCCAAGGCTTCAGATACTACCTTCAAGAACAAGCTGTATGACCAGCATCTTGGTAAGACCAAGGCATTTGAGAAGCCTAAACCAACAAAGGGAAAGGCCGAGGCCCACTTCTCCCTGGTTCACTACGCTGGTACAGTGGACTACAACATCAATGGCTGGCTGGACAAGAACAAGGATCCCCTGAACGACTCTGTGGTTCAGCTGTACCAGAAATCTTCAGTCAAACTTATGTGTACCCTCTACGTTGCTCCCCCGCCTGAGGGTTAGTATATTTCTGTGCACACAATATTTAAGTATTATATTATTAATAAATAATGCTAACTTAAAAGTTAACTTTTTCTCTGCATTTGTAACTATTTAAAGACACTTCAAAGAAAGGTGGCAAGAAGAAGGGAGGTTCCATGCAGACTGTGTCTTCTCAGTTCAGAGTGAGTACTAAATGACTAAATTAAAAATTAAAAATTATATTTATAAATATTGAATAATTAAAATGAGCTATCATTAGATAGTCACTTCAATTCATTTATATAATTTGATCATTATCGTCCTTTGCAACAACCTTACAGGAGAACTTGGGCAAACTGATGACCAATTTGAGAAGCACCCACCCTCATTTTGTGCGTTGTCTGATCCCCAATGAGTCTAAGACTCCAGGTAAAACCTAACATATGGTAAAATGTCACTTTAAACAAAAGAAAACACTTCTAAACTGTGATATTTATTTCCCCAAAACAATTGTCCTCTCAAATCTCCTGATTTAAGGTCTGATGGAGAACTTCCTGGTTATCCACCAGCTGAGGTGTAATGGTGTGCTGGAGGGTATTAGGATCTGCAGAAAGGGCTTCCCCAGCAGAATCCTTTATGCTGACTTCAAGCAGAGGTACAGCACAGATATGCACACACACTTGGACACAAACATTACTTACACACAGACCAGAGCAGATACACATGTAAATTTAGAAATGGAAATATAGATTATAATACTTATGAGTGAACATAAATGTTTAATATGTAGTGTTCGAAAACAGACCAATGTTTGCCACTTCTCTACACAGATACAAAGTATTGAATGCCAGTGTCATCCCCGAAGGCCAGTTCATTGACAACAAGAAGGCTTCTGAGAAGCTGCTTGGGTCAATTGATGTGAACCATGAGGAGTACAAGTTTGGACACACCAAGGTAAGATTCCAGATACACTGGAATGTTTGAAATACTGTACGAGCAAAAACACTGACCCTACTCATGTTTCTCCAATTGTCATACCATGTGATAGTTTTGTTCATAACTACAGGCATTGAATATTGAAAGATCCATTTAACTTAAAGAAACTGCATTTAGGCTTAGGAAAATTTAAGATTTTCAAGATAATTGAACAGATTCTGAGTATCTTCAAAGACAGCTACATCGTTTGAAATTACGTGTCTATATGTGGTTGTTCTTTTTCAATGTTTTAGACACACAGTAGCATTTCTATATATGCATTGTAAGGAATTGTGCATGCGATCAGTGTGTATGTGATGTATTGTTAGGGTAGGTAGCTCTAATAAATTACC
The DNA here is from genome assembly GCF_963692335.1 of Osmerus eperlanus. NCBI lineage: Eukaryota > Metazoa > Chordata > Actinopteri > Osmeriformes > Osmeridae > Osmerus > Osmerus eperlanus. Next base: position 7,937,331 of record NC_085033.1, read on the forward strand.
ATAAAAGTTGTTTACAGCACACATTTTTTTGCCTTTGTTTACCTTGATTACTTCAACCATGTGTTTTACATTACTTTCTAATGTGTCTCAGGTGTTCTTCAAAGCTGGTCTGCTTGGTGTCCTTGAGGAGATGAGAGATGAAAAGCTTGCTATTCTGGTAACCATGACGCAAGCTCTTGCCCGTGGATACGTGATGAGGAAGGAGTTCACCAAGATGATGGAGAGGAGGTGAGATGATAAAAGGAAGAATATGGATTCAAGTATTTTCATTCAAATCTTGTGTTTAGGGAGTGACAAATATTGTTATACTATGAAACCATTGTTAAGATAATGATGTAAACTTTGGAATTTTGGAATGATGGAAATGATAGACTTTACATGTAGGAATGGGTTAGGGTTAGGGTGATGACTTTACATTGCATAATTTGTATTGAGCTAAACAATTACTGTGTCTATCTCTTATCATCAGAGAGTCTATCTACACCATCCAGTACAATGTCCGCTCATTCATGAATGTGAAACACTGGCCATGGATGAAGGTCTACTACAAGATCAAGCCTCTCCTGCAAAGTGCTGAGACAGAGAAGGAGCTGGCCAACATGAAAGAGGACTATGAGAAATGTAAAGTTGCTCTTGAAAAGGCTGAGGCTCGCAAAAAAGAGCTGGAGGAGAAGATGGTGTCCCTCCTGCAGGAGAAGAACGACCTGTCTCTTCAAGTAGCATCTGTAAGTGAAATACACATGCACACACCACACATCTATAATGTCATATACACATTGGCTTACCCACAAACTTTCTTCTCTCAGGAATCAGAAAATCTGAATGATGCTGAGGAGAGATGTGAGGGTCTGATCAAGAGCAAGATCCAGCTGGAGGCCAAACTCAAAGAGACAACAGAAAGACTGGAGGATGAAGAGGAGATTAATGCTGAGCTGACAGCCAAGAAGAGGAAGCTGGAGGATGAGTGCTCTGAACTGAAGAAGGACATTGATGATCTGGAGCTTACCCTGGCCAAAGTGGAGAAGGAGAAGCATGCCACAGAGAACAAGGTATCAACATCTCACAAATATCCAAGCAGTAGATCAAAAACACTCCCTTGAACTAACTGTGATTTATGAAACCAACTTGGATGTCTCATACAGGTTAAAAACCTGACTGAAGAGATGGCATCTCAAGATGAGAGTGTTGCCAAGCTGACAAAGGAGAAGAAAGCCCTGCAAGAGGCCCACCAGCAGACACTGGATGACCTGCAGGCAGAGGAGGACAAAGTCAACACTCTGACCAAGGCCAAGACCAAGCTGGAACAGCAAGTTGATGACGTGAGTAAAATCATGTTTTCGTGCACAATTTGGGGTTTTATACAACTTTGCCTCTATTGGTATTTAATTTGATCTCATATAAAAAATTGGTTTCAGGGACTCAGAAAGACAACTGACTAATATAACGTGTTATGAATAAATAGCTTTTAATATCAAAGCTTAAGTATGAGAAATGTGTTTTGTCCTCCAGCTTGAGGGTTCTCTGGAGCAAGAGAAGAAGCTCCGTATGGACCTTGAGAGAGGCAAGAGAAAGCTGGAGGGAGACCTGAAACTGGCCCAGGAGTCCATCATGGACCTGGAGAACGACAAGCAGCAGTCTGATGAAAAAATCAAGAAGTAAGTTAGATGATCAGAAACATGAAAAAGAATACATATTTAAAAAAACTTAGGATTCAAAACGTACCTGCTGTATTATTCTGAAGCATATGGGTAAAGATGAGTTAGTAGTCTCCCATCAAAATAACACAAAGATTAAACGTAATTCCTTTGTGCTTTGTAGGAAGGACTTTGAGACCAGCCAGCTCCTCAGCAAGATTGAGGATGAGCAGTCTCTGGGTGCCCAGCTGCAGAAGAAGATCAAGGAGCTCCAGGTACGCTTGTAGTTAATAAACAAGGAACATTTCCTGTTTTTGCCTTGGTGATATTGGAATTGCTTGTGGCTCAAATGTACCTTGTTTATTAAGTTATTCTCCTCTCATATGTGGGCCAGAATTTTAAGACTTTAATTCTAAATAATATTTGTGTCTATTGTAGGCTCGTATTGAGGAGCTGGAAGAGGAGATTGAGGCTGAGCGTGCTGCTAGGGCCAAGGTGGAGAAGCAGAGGGCTGATCTGTCCAGGGAACTTGAGGAGATCAGTGAGAGGCTGGAGGAGGCTGGAGGCGCCACAGCTGCTCAGATTGAGATGAACAAGAAGCGAGAGGCTGAGTTCCAGAAGCTGAGACGTGACCTGGAGGAGTCCACCCTGCAGCATGAGGCCACAGCCTCAGCCCTGAGGAAAAAGCAGGCTGACAGTGTGGCAGAGCTGGGAGAGCAGATCGACAACCTGCAGCGAGTCAAACAGAAGCTGGAGAAAGAAAAGAGTGAATTCAAGATGGAGATTGACGACCTTTCCTCCAACATGGAGGCGGTTGCCAAGGCTAAGGTCAGTGATGACAAGTAATAATCACATAATCAGACCAAATATGGTGGGTTTCCAAGATTAGGGTCTCAGGATCAGGATCTGAAATATTACCTCTAGTTAACCTCCCAAGTTTTATGTTACTATTGATAACATTATATTGACTACTATCCTTGTGAGCATTTTGTGTTTGTCATGCATACATAAGAGACAGTAAACAAATTCCATTTGCTGATGCATTTTCCAAATTATGGTTTGGGTTTGTGAAGTAAAGACAAATAACCCAAATATACATTGTCTGCATTTAGCTGGTTATGAATCAGGAAACAGTGTCTGTAAAACATGATGTTTGTTCCGCAGGGCAATCTGGAGAAGATGTGTCGTACCCTTGAGGACCAGCTCAGTGAGATCAAGACCAAGAACGATGAGAATGTGCGCCAGGTCAACAAAATCGGTGGACAGAGAGCCAGACTCCTCACTGAGAATGGTAAATTCAGTCAAGAAGAAAGCAACATTGAATGACTTCCAATTACTGTGTATTGATTAAAGTTATAAGATACAGTACCAGTTGAAGATTGGACTTTGATGAACGACTAGCTGATGCTCCACACAATCCAACAAAGTTGACGGGATACTCTTAATGAAAGAATAATAATAATTATGATTATTATATTAAAATTAAAATCCCCACAGGTGAATTTGGTCGCCAGCTGGAGGAGAAGGAGGCCCTGGTGTCCCAGTTGACCAGAGGAAAGCAGGCCTACACCCAGCAGATTGAGGAGCTCAAGAGGCATGTTGAGGAGGAGGTCAAGGTAATCCTCAAACCTGAAGAATAAAATGTAACGTGGATTAACGTAGCTAAAAAGCACTTTTAAGGCATAGTTCTCATTGATCAAGTCGATTCAGCTGCCCCTTTTTATTTCCCTTTAAGGCTAAGAACGCCCTGGCCCATGGTGTCCAGTCTGCCCGCCACGACTGTGACCTGCTGAGGGAGCAGTTTGAGGAGGAGCAGGAGGCCAAGGCAGAGCTGCAGCGCGGCATGTCCAAGGCTAACTCTGAGGTGGCTCAGTGGAGGACCAAGTATGAAACTGATGCCATCCAGAGGACAGAGGAGCTGGAGGAGGCCAAGTAAGTCTGTGGAAGTCCCCTACCTTCATGGAAGTCTCCCCTCAAATACTGACAATACTGTCAGTATTTGGTATATAGTATATATTGCAAGCCAGTATTGTCAAATACTGCAAGGACATCTTTACAATACTGCTCTTGTACCTAACAGAAAGAAGCTGGCTCAGCGTCTCCAGGATGCTGAGGAAACCATCGAGGCCACCAACTCCAAGTGTGCCTCTCTGGAGAAGACCAAGCAGAGGCTGCAGGGAGAGGTGGAGGACCTCATGATTGATGTTGAGAGAGCCAATGCCCTGGCTGCCAACCTGGATAAGAAGCAGAGGAACTTTGACAAGGTGAAAATTGGAAAAATACCAGAATCTGCAACTGTTTGCTCAAAACTGTCTTACTACACCTCATGGTTTTTTAGCCCTTTTTTAGCCATTTGTAATTCAACTGTTAAAGGCTGCTTTGGTGTGTGCTTCCTCCTAGGTTCTTGCAGAATGGAAGCAAAAGTTTGAGGAGGGCCAGGCTGAGCTGGAGGGAGCTCAGAAGGAGGCTCGTTCTCTCAGCACAGAGCTCTTCAAGATGAAGAACTCCTATGAGGAGGCTCTTGACCATCTGGAGACTCTGAAGAGAGAGAACAAGAACTTGCAACGTGAGATAAATGTTCTGTGTGCTGGTTTTCCCCACCTCAAGTACATCTGATTAATAAAAAAAAAAAATCTAACTATGTTTCTTTTTCAAATCACAGAGGAGATCTCTGACCTGACCGAGCAGATCGGAGAGACTGGCAAGAGCATCCATGAGCTGGAGAAGGCCAAGAAGACAGTGGAGACAGAGAAGTCTGAGATCCAGACGGCTCTGGAGGAGGCTGAGGTACAAACTCTCCACAATTGGAAATAATAAACACTTTTAAGATTACTATAACTGAGATTAAATTTGCAAAAACTTTCATTTATTCAGGGAACTCTGGAGCATGAGGAATCGAAGATTCTGCGTGTGCAGCTGGAGCTGAACCAGATCAAGGGTGAGGTGGACAGAAAGCTGGCAGAGAAGGATGAGGAGATGGAGCAGATCAAGAGGAACAGCCAGAGAGTTCTGGACTCCATGCAGAGCACCCTGGACTCTGAGGTCCGCAGCAGGAATGACGCCCTAAGGATAAAGAAGAAGATGGAGGGAGACCTGAATGAGATGGAGATCCAGCTGAGCCATGCTAACCGCCAGGCTGCTGAGTCCCAGAAGCAGCTGAGGAACGTTCAGGCACAGCTCAAGGTACTGTGAATGTTACCAATATATACAAACAGTATATAAACTATATCTATGCAAAATTGTTTTGGGGGATTTTGAATGGAACCAAACCCAACAAAGCTACATCTGAATCCATAATGTTCTAAATAATATATGTTCCAATAACCAATCTACACACTTTTATAGGTTTTATACACTGGTATAGAAAACATACTTTGAACATGGTCTTGCCACAGGATGCCCAGTTGCACCTGGATGATGCCGTCCGTGCCTCAGAGGACATGAAGGAACAGGCTGCCATGGTGGAACGTAGAAATGGTCTGATGTTGGCTGAGATTGAGGAGCTGAGAGTGGGTCTGGAGCAGTCAGAGAGAGGCCGCAAAGTGGCGGAGCAGGAGCTGGTGGACGCCAGCGAGAGAGTGGGACTGCTGCATTCCCAGGTGCAGACAATAACATACACACATACACACACACACACACACACATATACACAGCTAAGAAAAACTCACTGTGAATGTTGTCTCCTAACAGAACACCAGTCTGTTGAACACCAAGAAGAAGCTTGAGGCTGACTTGGTTCAGGTGCAGGGAGAGGTGGAAGACATTGTCCAGGAGGCCAGGAACGCTGAGGAGAAGGCCAAGAAGGCCATCACTGATGTGAGTGTGGATAACTTGAATCCATCTGTGTGCTCCCACTGTTCTACTACCACTGTTCTACTACCACTGCCACTTCCCCACTGTTCTAAAATGTATTGTTCTACTAAAACAATTTAAAAGTAATGCCAGCATACAGTAGTTAGAATCTGTGTACAATAACATACTGTAACTAACATGTATGTTAAACAGGAACTACCTTCCACCCCTATTTGTATACTAGTTATATAGAGATGGTATTACCTTTTGCCCTCACAAAATGTCAATGAACAGCCATCATAGCTACTAAATGCAGCTCACCTAGCTTTACTTCATCTCCTCATGTCTGATCTGTTCTGTGGTGTATTATTTTACTGTTGCAGGCGGCCATGATGGCAGAAGAGCTGAAGAAGGAGCAGGACACCAGCTCTCACCTTGAGAGGATGAAGAAGAATCTTGAAGTGACAGTCAAGGACCTGCAGCACCGTCTGGATGAGGCAGAGAACCTAGCCATGAAGGGTGGCAAGAAGCAGCTCCAGAAACTGGAGTCCAGGGTGAGTTGATAGTCTCTGAATTACCTCAAATGCTTTTTTTGAGGTAAAATACAGTATTTTGTATGCAATGTGATAGATTAGAATAATAAGTGTGTCTTCACTGTAAACCCCAATAAAACCCTTTTGTCTATGACTTCATGAGTGGTAGATTCCACAGGTTCACTCATGACCTCCTGTTCTCAATGCAGGTGCGTGAGCTGGAGACTGAAGTTGATGCTGAACAGAGGAGAGGTGTAGATGCAATCAAGGGAGTCCGCAAGTATGAGCGCAGAGTCAAGGAGCTGACATACCAGGTAACAACAGTCATAAACAGCATATCGTGATACAACAGTTTATGTTGATACAAATTATTTTAATTGACCTCATCATCTGCTTCAGACTGAGGAGGATAAGAAGAATGTAACCAGACTTCAGGACCTGGTGGATAAGCTGCAGCTTAAAGTGAAGGCTTACAAAAGACAGGCTGAGGAGGCGGTAAGTCATACATTAATTAATATAAATGTTACATTACAGAATTATACTTTACAAAGGAAAATATTAATTAACCTAATCATGATTTTTTAAATGTGATGGCCATCCTGCTATTCTTCAAACCTGCCCTCAATGTCTTCCAGGAGGAGCAGGCCAACTCCCACATGTCCAAATTCAGGAAGGTTCAGCATGAGCTGGAGGAGGCTGAGGAGCGTGCTGACATCGCTGAGTCTCAGGTCAACAAGCTCAGAGCAAAGAGTCGTGACTCTGGAAAGGTAAAGAGAGGCTGCTGACTTATACTACTGGAATCATATTAACACAATTTCAATCACAGTTTACTAAAGGTGTGGTAATTTTCAATACTGCAGCACCCATAACCACTAAGTTGCAGCCGACAAGTATGTGCATTCATCCTTCAGGTGTAATTTGTCAGCTCTGAGCTCTGTTTTATGACATCCTATTCTCACACCATTTAGATTTTTACATACACGTAAAAATCGTACTTAATATATATATATGTTTTTTTTTTCCAAAACCAGGGTTTAGTAATAGTAAGTCAATTGAAGGTACCCCTAACTCTTCACTCAGTTTACAGATTGGACATTTGATAACATATTACTTAAATGGGTCAATTAGACCTCCAATATATTTAATTTAGAAAAAAGTCCATTGCCCACATTTTGTGAAAATGGGATGAGTAACAATCCTTCATTCTCTCTTCCCTTCTATCAGGCAAAGGAAGCTGAATAGAAGTGACAAGAACCTGCACCAAAACATTGCTATGTTTCATAAAATATGAATTGAATGGTGATATTTTGAACATGGTTTGAAATAAAGTACGTAGGCCTACGCTATTTCATGACTTTTTAATTTGTAGCATTATATACACAATCAAAACTTTTAAGATACAGTTAAGATATAAGACAATACATTAAATGATCAAAGAAAATAAGTAAATTATAATCCATACAGATTTGTTCTTGAAAATATCAAAATGTATAAAAAATATAATAAATGTACTAGTGAGATAACAATAGAAAGTGCATAAAACAACACGATCTTTAGAATGACTGTCAAAGTGCAACATCAAACAAGTATGCTTAATGTCTAATCTCAACAAAGTACTGAACTCTTCACCTACATTTTAATAAGAAGTTGAACATTATAGAGCACCACCTCCTGGCACTAAAGTGGAATGCTGATCCCTCAGGTTTCTTGATGCATTATGATTCCATTTCATTATGTCCATAAACAAATAACTAACTAAATATATTTGTATTAGACTTCTATAAAATTATCATAATACTTTTGATTTATAGGCACCTTTCAATGCATACAACATAGGAATCAAATCCGAAACACAAACACAATAGAAATCAAACATGCAGATCAAAGAATACAATCATTAAAAGCTATTCTAAACAGATAACTTTTAATCTGAATCTGAATACAACTGGTGGATATACAATGGTAAAGAGTATAATTTAAATACTAAAATAATAAATTAGGATCAGACAATAAGTGCACAGAAGATGATCTTAAAGAATGTGGGGGAATATATACTATATAACTATCAGTAATCCATAGATATGCTATTAGTAAGTGCACTAACACCATCTTAGATGAGAAATCAGCAAACATAAAAATGATGTCATATAAAGACAAATGAAGCATGTGTCTACTGCTTTTGTACACCTATTTCGGTTCAACTCCCTCCCCTTGGAGTACTTCTCTATGTGTGACATGTCGTCAGGTTTTTGTACAGTGTGTCTGGGCTTCCTGTCACTGTGGGCCTCACAGCACAGTAGTACAGAGCAGAGTCTGTCACTTTAGCAGAGGAGATGCTTAGATCCAGCCTTTTTCCCCCGTCATTCAGATTAGCAGATAGTCGATTGTTTAGTGTGCTAATTTTATTACTGGAGTCAAATTTTGTGATGGAGACAAGAAATTCTGGTGGTTTTTTAGTTTCTTGTCGATACAAAAAGAAATAATCATTAGCATCCGCAGTTTTTGAGTAGCTGTAGGACAGAGTAACAGCTTCCCCCTCTACACTGGTAACTTCATTCTTCACTGAAGTGAGCTCTTGACAAAGGAGACCTATAAAGACAAAATCCTTAAATGTGAAAATCCTTTTTTTATGTCAACATTTCCCATTTTATCCAAATATCAATCATTAATTTACCTACCAGAGAGTATGTTAAAGAAAAACAAAAAGTACAGTAACATTGTTTGAAAATTGTATGGACACTGTAGCAAAAAAACACACAAAACATTTGCTATGGTATGACAGCTTGTGATACAAACTCTAAAATTATTCTCTTTTTTGTACATATCCTCACATAACCTGTATTGTACCTCCCCTTAAGATTGTCCCCTCCCCAGTTTTGTTATGTAGATAATGATGGTGAAGGGAACAGTACTGTAGAAGTTTTGCTCATGCTTCAGTCACTCTGACACCTTCTAGTCAGGTTTTTGTACAGTGTGTCTTTGTTTCCTGTCACTGTGGGCCTCACAGCACAGTAGTACAGAGCAGAGTCTGTCACTTCAGCAGAAGAGATGATCAGGTCCAGACGGTCTTTCCCTCCGTTCAGGTTAGCAGATAGTCGATGGTTTTGTGGATCAGCTTTATTTAGGTTTTGAAGACCATAGAGGTGTATGAGAAACTGGGGCGCTCCAGTTTCTTGTCGATACCAATATAAATCATCTGCAGCTGTAGCAGTTTTGGAGTAGCTGCAGGTCAAAATAACAGTGTCACCTTCTGCACTGTTCACTTCATTCTTGACTGGAGTGAGGTCTTGACAAATGACGCCTGCAAATACAAAGTACTTACATGTGAACATGTTTTATTAATGTAAGCATCTACCAATTCTATAAGTATGACAGTAATTCAAAACATTACCTACCAGATAGTATTTTATTGAACAACACCAAGTATAGTAACATAATTTTAACAAGAAACACTACATATAGGGCACTCAAAAAAATATGCTCTTCTTAGACGGAACAGACAATAACAGGTAATTCACAAGACTCTTCTTTTGTGAGTATTCATGCACACATAACTTGTATAGTAGCTCCTCGAACATTAGCCCCTCCCCTTTGCTGTTATTAAGGAAGCACACTTCAGACTTCACTGAAATAAGGTACTGACAAACTGCAAATATATAGACACTTTTTAAGTGTTCAATGTCTGATTACTTAGAGTTCACTCCTTCTAATCTTCAAATAATCGATCTCTCTATCTATCCATCTATCTATTGATCTTATGTATTTGACACAGTATCAAATTATTATTAAGTTACATTATTTGTGTAAGTATTGTTTGAGTGTGACTCATCACAGAATATCATATAAATGAGAAATTAGAAGATACAAGTATTGCTCAAAGAGTCAACAGTTATGGATGGTACATGTACTGTTAGTACACAATGTATTTGGTTACTTGAGAAGATTACTCCACAACATTCATAATAAAGTACTAGGTACAAGGCTTCCAGGATCAGTGTATTATGTCTCTCAACTGAAACATTGCTTCTAAGGGTTTACTTGAGGTTTTTGTACGGTGAGTCTATATTTCCTGTCATTGTGGGCGTCATTGCACAGTAGTACAGAGCAGAGTCTGTCACTTCAGCAACTGAAATCTCCAGCTGCACAAGCTTGTCTTTCTTGTGAATGTAAGATGACAGACGAGGAAATGGTGTGATAGCGTTAATTATGGACCCCTCTTCTGTGATGGAGAGGAGGAATTCTGGTTTACGTTTTGGATACTGGCGATACCACTGTATATTGTAAATGGTGCCATCATAATTGCAGGTTAGATTGACATTACTTTCCTCCACAATTTGCTCCTGCGTTTTCTTTGGTTTTATTGAATCCCCGTTAACAGATTCTGCAAAAAGTAGTATTGGTTAAATAAAAAAGTATTCCACATTTTGTAGATTGTATGGAATAATATGCACATGTTAGTATTCACTTTTATTAAAATGTTTTATGCATAGCATTTTGCAAAAACAAATAAATGATTAACGCATTTAACAACTCACCTAATAAAACTAAAAATATGACAGATGAGTGGAGCATCATCTTGACAAAAGGACCAACTGAAAGAACAGAGAAATGAATTCCACTATTACAGAAACAGCTGCCACCTGAACATCTTTATGTAGTTCCACAGCCCCTCCTTCTGACAATGAAGTAGATTCCAACTGTGTACTGTAATAAGTTACAGTCAGCATGTCTGATAGAAAACAAAACCAATGATGTCACTTTGATGTCAGTCGTGAAAAACTGAATCCAATAAAGAGAGATGTTTTCCTTTAATGAGAGACAGAGGCAGATGTGCAGGCGGAAACACTGATCTCTATCAATAAATGTGCTGTTTGTGTGAAGACTGACGCCACAGTATTGTTCCTTCTCCATCTAAATCAGATGGCCTACTACTAAAAGGAAATATGTGGTTGGTACGTTCATTTTACTCTCAGGTCTGGAACTTAATTATGATGAGTTGATTATGACAGTCAGAAATGTATGTTCTTGTATTTTAATAATACATCTTTAAACAACTTCGGTCCTTCAGTTTGTCCATCAGGTTTTTTTACAGTGGGAGTTCGCTGCCTGTCACTGTGGGCAATGCACAGTACAACATAACAGACTGTTATTTTCACAGTAGAGAGATTTTTGGTGCCAGATTAAAACAACTGTCATTACCGCTGAATGTAGAGAGTGTCATGGGGGTGCACAGTAGTTGCATGTACAGTAGCTACATAGTGAGTGAAACTCCAATTTTGTCCTACCAGGACCATGCCATTCATCATTTGATTAAACATGTTGATTTTAAATGTTAAAAGTTTATAAAATAATCCAAGCTCCATGAGGAAAATGTTGGTGTTGATGTAAGGTACCTTTTCTCAAGTTGAATCGTTACTTTTGTCATTGCTCTTTTGAAGAGAATCATCACATTCTTATAGCTCCTCCTGCAGACACAATAAAGAAGCAGTGTATCAATCTTCCCACCCTCCAGGTTTGCTAACATTTCAGCTTTTATGAAACAATTTATGAATTATACTGTATCATTTTATGGATAGTCATTTACTGATTAAATTAACCGGAACCCAACCCAGTGCTGTAACAATTGGGGACAGTAATTCCTTCTCTAGATTTCAGGATTTTTAATGGACCTTGTATTGCCCAGGCAAAACTTTCACATTTACAGCATCTAATTTGAATCTGGAAGAGTGGCCACTTGATTTAAGTCCTATTCAATGCCTTAAAATGTGGAGGCGTCCAGAGCAGACATGGGAGGAGCCTAGAAGGTTTAACTCAAGTGTTTAACTTAAGTTTAACTTCAGTGAATGTCTTACCATCATCAGACAGCAGCTGCTCCGTTGTCATGGTTATAACCAACCCATCTATCAACTCAAAAGGTGATTCTATACTTAAACTTGAAAAATGAAGAGGTTCTAAAAGTTTTTTCTCTGTATCATGACCATATCTTCTTCTTCTTTTTCTTAAGGCACGTTTTCATAGCTGGTCTCACACAAAGTAATAACTCACACAACATAGCTAAAAACAACTTCATTTTAAGAGTCTATATAAGGCGTTTTACAGGCTGTCACTGATACAGCTCAAATAGCAATGGAAGTAGTATATATATTTAAATGAAGGGTTATAAATTGAGTCCTCTATGTCATCCGGGTTAGCGGCTGGCTGTTTTGCAGCTAAGACATATGTAGTGGTGTGAAAGCTCAGTTATTTGACCCTATACGTGCACTTGCCCCCCGCCCCTATGTGTACCCCCTCCATCCTCACAATTCCGACATTGGTGCGGAAGTAGATGTACCACTGACACATTTGCCCTTGAACATTTCACATCCCAAATTAGACTTTAACTCAGGGGATCTTTTTTATAACCCAAGTCCAGTTACCAAATAAAATGCTGATGCATCAGGCAGGCAGACTGATTACATTGTAATTTTATACCGCTAAAACCATTTCTGGACCTGGAATTGTAAATAGGTGCACACTGTGGAGCTTATTTTTCTTTTTTCAGGAAAAATGTGAGTCAGCTCTGAATACATTTTAAATAATACAATAACTATCATAGATAAAATATAAACAATATATTTCCAGAACTTGACTGAAAACGAAATGTTGAAAGATGGGAGTTACGATAAGGACCAACTGGTTTGTCTCCCTTTAGGGTTCTCTTGAGGATCAGATCATTGCTCATCATCAAACATTAAGCAAATACAACTGTGTAACTGTGTATACAACTGTATGCTTTTAGTTTGACCATTCCTTCACAATGACACAAAACCTCTGACTTTGTGCTTCGTAGGAAGGACTTTGAGACCAGCCAGCTCCTGAGCAAGATTGAGGATGAGAAGTCTCTGGGTGCCCAGCTGCAGAAGAAGATCAAGGAGCTCCAGGTGCATTGTAGTTACTAGACCCCAGACAAGTAATTTTTCCTGTTTTGTCCTCGATTAAATTTGACTGGCTTGTATTTAGTATGCTTAGGAAACATGGTCGGCATAGAACAGCATAGGAATGCCGAGGGGTGTGTCACATAGCAGTGAATGATCCTTAACATTTCAAACAGCGTTTGGCATCTTGTGATAATCTGGTGCTCTGCATTGCAACTGCCGCATACCAGGTGTTATACTTATCACACAGTATATCTTAGCAGTACAGCCGTTCCCATTGTTGCTCAATAAGTAAGTCGCTCTGGATAAGAGTGTCTGCTAAATGTAAAATGTCAATAGCCACCCCCAAACCCGGTCTTACTCATTCTGTAGCTTTGACACTGTTTTTAATGCGATTTTGTCAGTAATCATGAAGAGGCCCTGGAGCAAGAAGGGAAATTGGAGGAGTCTGGAGTGCAGCCATAGCAACCCACTGTTGGATAGTCTTTTAACCTTTTATGTTCTGGGAGTTGGTTTACTGTGGAGGATCATCTGACAGACGGTTTTCTATGGCACAGTTTGTATGTGCATGTGCTGTGGTGGCAATTATAGGAACAACTATGAATAGAGTCATGAGAGATGAGAAAGGCCATTGGTGGAGGAAAAAAGACAGTCAAAACAATACCTAATATGGAATGTGTTATTCCATCAATATTATACATGACTTGTCAGATGAAGAGGATGTAGAAACTGTAGAGACAGACACACATTCATAGTTTACCAGAAACATCACCATCCTTGAACTGTAAAGGTTCATTTCCATAGCACATAATTTAGCCACTTAGATGTGGTTTTCATTTCTTTAAGAAGAAATCTGAACTGGTTCTAAACAATGACTGTATGACAGTAAAAAATAGTTCCAGGTTATCTAACATGAAAGACAGTAAATTGTTGCATTTTATTGATGAGGTTCCTCACGTTTAAACCCTTTTAGACACCTATTTGGATTTGTTGCTCTTTGTGTTGCACTATACTATTTGTATTAGACAGACCAAACATACATGGCAACTTTAATAATACTGCTAGGGCTTCCCCCCAGCAGTTATTGCACACGTAGCAGTACATTAAGCTGTGTCCGGAAAAGTGCCACACTTGGTTCAATGAATTCCTGGTACCATTTAGTCATTTTTATTACCAGCATATCATTCATTACCATGAATGATATGCTGTAGAGGAGCCAAGGGCAGAATTGGAGACATCTGGAGATCAGCCAGTCAAATGAACTGTTGACTGTAAACTGTCTCTGATTATGGGAATCGGCCTGCTGTGAGGCCTCCACTCACGATATTTCCACATGTATTTATAGCTCATCTTGAGTGAACATGTGTCTGTGTGAATTTGTAGTTGCAGACTTTTCAGTAAGAGCTATTATTTACGTACAAAAAAAAGACTAACTGTAGAATGACAATTACATTTGTAGCAATACACAATTCTGTCAGAGAAAGATGGTGTAACCATGGTATACATACTGTAGATGGTGCTTGACTACATAGCACATTCAGCTTTTACTCATCATTAAAAGTATAACCATAAACTGATAATAGCTGTTAGCAATCAAGGCAACATTTTATATGAAGGTGCTTGTAATAAACATAAGTTAATGGGTAAAAAAGCCCTTATAAGATGTTTATTAATATTTTGTGTTATTAAGACCATAAATGTGTCAGTTAACATTTATATAGTTAAATGTAAAGACATTTATAAGCACTAATTAGAAACGCATTCAGTATTATGTATTATTCGAGCATGGCAGGGTATTGCCCTTGCATTTCATTTCTGAGGAATCTAAGCTGAGTTTTACTGCTGAAACAAAAAAATTTTTTTTAACATTTTAAATAGGTAAAAGAAATATAACAATTTCAGAAGTAATTTTTGGCCAGGTGCATCCTGAAGTTATGGTTTCTGCCCAGAATTTTACTTTTGTCACTGGTATCAACATTTGTGATTGTTGTACTACAGTTTGGCACATTGTTACTGTATCTGTGCCGGTCACGTAAAATAGAAAATAATAATAATCCAAAACTAAAATCCAGTAACAAGTCATGTAGTTGTGGAAGAAATGGGACAGAACTTTTCTTCATGATGATAAGCATACATACTTTATTTTTTACATTTTCTGTTCAAAACACCACTATATGTGATCATATTGTATACAAGTATACAATGTTTTGGTATGTCAGATCTTGTCAGGTCTATTCTGCTTCTTTTGCCTGAGAGAAAGAGAAAAACAATTAGTTATTATCAATCATCTTACTTTTACACAGAACACTGTGTAATAAGGTGTTACATTTTGACTGGGAAAACTTCTGACACTAAAACTACCATACAAAATATGTACTTTTAGTAACTGTGACTTAAAGTGGTGTTTATGAGGTCCCATGAGGTATATTTATGAACCCTTGGTGTGACATCAGCAGATCTTTACCTTTCCAGAGTCACGACTCTTGCTTCTGAGCTTGTTGACCTGAGACTCAGCGATGTCAGCACGCTCCTCAGCCTCCTCCAGCTCATGCTGAACCTTCCTGAACTTGGACATGTGGGAGTTGGCCTGCTCCTCCTGAAAGGAATTCATATAAAAAGGATTTCATGAAAACTTTGTCAATCTACCTGCTGCTGGAATTGTTTAGACAAGAAATACATAATTGGTACAGATATTAAGGAAAATTAAATGTATTTTTGCATAAGCAAGGAGCAAATTAATTATTAGACTTACCGCCTCCTCAGCCTGTCTCTTGTAAGCCTTCACTTTAAGCTGCAGCTTATCCACCAGATCCTGAAGTCTGGTTACATTCTTCTTATCCTCCTCAGTCTGAAGTAAAAAAAAGTGTATTAATTGTTCATGTTCACACAAATGCTGATGATATTAAAAAGAGTGTAATGAGTATTTTGTTACCTGGTATGTCAGCTCCTTGACTCTGCGCTCATACTTGCGGACTCCCTTGACTGCATCTACACCTCTCCTCTGTTCAGCCTCAACCTCAGTCTCCAGCTCACGCACCTGGGAAGAACAGGAGCTCATGGTGAATACATCACTCCCATGCTAAAAGGTCATTATTAACAGCATTACGCAGGACTAAATGCACAAGATATATTTGACCTCCATCAAGGTTACATTGGGAATACTTAAACATTTTCAAACTTACCCTGGACTCCAGTTTCTGGAGCTGCTTCTTGCCACCCTTCATGGCTAGGTTTTCTGCCTCATCCAGACGGTGCTGCAGGTCCTTAACTGTCACTTCAAGATTCTTCTTCATCCTCTCAAGGTGAGAGCTGGTGTCCTGCTCCTTCTTCAGCTCTTCTGCCATCATGGCAGCCTGCAACAACACAATACCGCTTGGTAAATGAAGAACAGAAATCACACATCACACTGAATTGTGACTGTACTGTGATACTAGGTTATCCACACTCACATCAGTGATGGCCTTCTTGGCCTTCTCCTCAGCGTTCCTGGCTTCCTGGACAGTGTCATCCACCTCACCCTGCACCTGAACCAGGTCAGACTCAAGCTTCTTCTTGGTGTTCAACAGGCTGGTGTTCTGGAAGAGAGTACACATGGATATAGCAAAAACAAAACTTTTGTCGTGAATGTTATTGTAGCACAGCCAACAGACAAAGCACGGTACCATCACACCTTTCTCCTATCCCCGACAAGGAAAGGGTCTTCCCCCTTTTGTCCTTATCTCCCATAGCAAGAGCTTCAAAGCTTCTGGCCCAGCATGGGGTCAGGAACAGAGGCCACACGGCCTCATAGTATCAGACAAAGGATTTCTAAGGAAGAACTTTCTTTTGTTGATTTACAAACATATTCTCAAGGACTACATGGCTCATGGACACTATTTCAATGACAGTAGTTGATGTGTTATAATGTGTGCTTTTCTCATTTACTTAGAACGTTGTTTAATTGATGTTTGATTATAACTTCCCTTCAGGAAGAGTTACGTTAGTCAATTTTAAATCCAAAATAATTGTGTCATAATAACAAAACCATTTATGAATGTTGTATTGTTATATTCTGAAGTTTATGCATGGGAGTAACTGACCAATGAAAGAGTTCACCTTCACAAAACCCCCAAACATACAATCACCCCCGCTTGTTCGTAGGATTAAACTGAAGTGAACGCGTCATTTCTACATATTCCTACCTGCACTTTAACTGAGCGCCCGGAACTTTGACGAGAGATTCCGCTTTCTATTCGTTGGACATAACGAACCATTGACTCCTTTCTTCAAACCAACAAAGGAACTGCGATTTGCAATATTTCTTACTTGTGACATATTGGCATGTTGTGATTTAATTGTTGATGTTTGATTGTATTTTACAAATGATTTAACCTAACCATCGTTCGGTCAGTTGCCATTGATCGTCCATTGTTGGACGATCAACATAACTTATCTGGTATTTGTTCATTATAATTACATTTTCCTAAATAAATCATTGTGTATAATACTCACGTATCTCTCAAGTTATATGATCTGCTCTACTTTCATAGAATTCACTACTTAAGATTAGACTGATTATTACGAAGGCTATTATTTAATAAAGGTTTCCCCAGTCCCTTTTTAACAAATCCTGGGGTGGTGTCCCATTAACTAAATACTTTATTCTAGATTAAGTATTCCTAATCTTAAACGTGTATACCCCGCTACATTATCTATTTGTGTATGTGTGTTTGTGGATGTTGTCCACACCTGGGAATGCAGCAGTCCCACTCTCTCGCTGGCATCCACCAGCTCCTGCTCAGCCACTTTGCGGCCTCTCTCTGTCTGCTCCAGACCCACTCTCAGCTCCTCAATCTCAGCCAACATGAGACCGTTTCTACGTTCCACCATGGCAGCCTGTTCCTTCATGTCCTCTGCGGCCCTGACGGCATCATCCAGGTGCAACTGGGCATCCTAGAGAACAAACAAAGTTGTTAGAATAAATGCAGTGTAGGAGCTTAGCATTGGTGTTTATTTCAGTTATGTAAGTAAGAGAATATATCATGTTATTGAACTGAAAAATAGATCACAGTACCTTGAGCTGTGCCTGAACATTCCTCAGCTGCTTCTGGGACTCAGCAGCCTGGCGGTTAGCATGGCTCAGCTGGATCTCCATCTCATTCAGGTCTCCCTCCATCTTCTTCTTGATTCTCAGAGCATCATTCCTGCTGCGGACCTCAGAGTCCAGGGTGCTCTGCATGGAGTCAGCCACCCTCTGGCTGTTCCTCTTGATCTGCTCCATCTCCTCATCCTTCTCTGCCAGCTTTCTGTCCACCTCACCCTTGACCTGGTTCAGCTCCAGCTGCACACGCAGAATCTTGGACTCCTCATGCTCCAGGGTTCCCTGAATAAAGAAACAATTTGCAATGTCATTCTTAGTTAAGTTACTTCTAAAAGTGTTTCTTTTTTCTACTTCATTCTGGAATATTGTGGATAGTTTGTACCTCAGCCTCCTCCAGAGCCGTCTGGATCTCAGACTTCTCTGTCTCCACTGTCTTCTTGGCCTTTTCCAGTTCATGGATGCTCTTGCCAGTCTCTCCGATCTGCTCGGTCAGGTCAGAGATCTCCTCTGTGATTTGAAACAGAAGCTTTTTGAATCACCATCCCTGATCTCCCAGATCCAAAATGAGCTGAAAACAGGAAACTGCTGCTACTAACATACTAATCCAAAGTATAATAGGAAACAGTATCCGGTTTTATGTGTTACAAAAGTACCACTCACTATATAGGGAGTCAGGTAGCTGAGCAGTTAGGGATTCGGGCTATTTATCAAAAAAAGGTTGTTGGTTCGATTCCCGGCCGTGCAAAATGACGTTGTGTCCTTGGGAAAATAATTTCACCCTACTTGCCTCGGGGAGAATATCCCTGTAATTACTGTAAGTCGCTCTGGATAAGAGCGTCTGCTAAATGACTAAATGTAAATGTACATTTATCTCACGTTGCAAGTTCTTGTTCTCTCTCTTCAGAGTCTCCAGCTGGTCAAGAGCCTCCTCATAGGAGTTCTTCATCTTGAAGAGCTCTGTACTGAGAGAACGAGCCTCCTTCTGAGCTCCCTCCAGCTCAGCCTGGCCCTCCTCATACTTCTGCTTCCATTCTGCAAGAACCTAGGAGGAAGCACACACCAAAGCAGCCTTTAACAGTTGAATTACAAATGACTAAAAAGGGCTAAAAAACAGAGGTGTAGTAAGACACCAGTAAGTTTTGAGCAGATTGCAGATTGCAGTTGCAGATTCTGGTATTTTTCTAATTTTCACCTTGTCAAAGTTCCTCTGCTTCTTATCCAGGTTGGCAGCCAGGGCATTGGCTCTCTCAACATCAATCATGAGGTCCTCCACCTCTCCCTGCAGCCTCTGCTTGGTCTTCTCCAGAGAGGCACACTTGGAGTTGGTGGCCTCAATGTTCTCCTCAGCTTCCTGGAGACGCTGAGCCAGCTTCTTCCTGTGAAGGTTTATTTTTTACATTCGTAAGAAACCTGACTTTGGTTTTGGGTACGGTTTGAGCCCACCGCTAACTCCTTATATTGCTTCATTAAGAAAGGCCTTTACGTTTTGTTGACTTACTTGGCTTCCTCCAACTCCTCTGTTCTCTGGATGGCATCAGTTTCATACTTGGTTCTCCACTGAGCCACCTCCGAGTTAGCCTTGGACATGCCACGTTGCAGCTCTGCCTTGGCCTCCTGCTCCTCCTCAAACTGCTCCCTCAGCAGATCACAGTCATGGCGAGCAGATTGGACTCCATGGGCCAGTGCGTTCTTAGCCTAAGATCAAGAGAAAAGAGTGAGCTCTCTTTACTCTGTTAATGAGAACTACACATGTCCAGTACAAACATTTAGGTTAGTATTGTAGCTCAATATCAGTATTGACTTGTCTAATCCAAAATCCAAACATTAAAGGGTAGAACATGTGCATTGTGGCTGTTTTAAATGGACCAAGACTAAGTTGCAGACTGTAAGAAATAGAAAAATGTGTTTCATAGTTAAAGTGCTATGTGACTCAGGAGGATGGTTGGTCAACACAAACTGCTTTTTCAATTTGTAATTTACCTTGATCTCCTCCTCAACATGCCTCTTGAGCTCCTCAATCTGCTGGGTGTAGGCCTGCTTGCCTCTGGTCAACTGGGACACCAGGGCCTCCTTCTCCTCCAGCTGGCGACCAAACTCACCTGGGGAGAATTTAGTAGGTTCTTGTCAGGTCAAGCCCTCACTGGTATTCTCCTTAATATGCTTAGTTTGTATTATTTTTATACAGAATATCTACTTGCATATTTACTGTACAAAATTTCAAACATGTATTTTCATAACTTTTGATGAAGGAATTGTTCTTGATTCACTGAATTTACCGTTCTCAGTAAGGAGTCTGGCTCTCTGTCCACTGATGTCATTGACCTGGCGCACATTCTCATCGTTCTTGGTCTTGATCTCACAGAGCTGGTCCTCAAGGGTCCGGCACATCTTCTCCAGATTGCCCTGCAGAAATAACACCATGTTTCAATCACATACATACTGTAGGGTTTTTTCTTTTACTGTTTTGGTGTAAACCAACATTCCCAATTGAAGATCTTGAATCCTTAAATTGTTAAAATGTAGTAAATTATGAAAAAATTACAAAATGTGCCTTTATGAGGTAATTTGGAATCCGTAATAGGTGAACATAAAAAAAACTTTCTAAAAACCTCTGTAACCAACCCTTTGCTCATTTACTTGGTGAACATTAAAGTTTTACATGAATTCTATCTTTCTGTTTTGGTTTATTTGTATCACCGACCTTAGCCTTAGCAACTGCCTCCATGTTGGAGGACAGGTCATCAATCTCCATCTTGAATTCACTCTTCTCTTTCTCCAGCTTCTGTTTGACGCGCTGCAGGTTGTCGATCTGCTCTCCCAGCTCTGCCACACTGTCAGCCTGCTTCTTCCTCAGGGCTGAGGCTGTGGCCTCATGCTGCAGGGTGGACTCCTCCAGGTCACGTCTCAGCTTCTGGAACTCAGCCTCTCGCTTCTTGTTCATCTCAATCTGAGCAGCTGTGGCGCCTCCAGCCTCCTCCAGCCTCTCACTGATCTCCTCGAGTTCCCTGGATAGATCGGCCCTCTGCTTCTCCACCTTGGCCCTGGCAGCACGCTCAGCCTCAATCTCCTCCTCCAGCTCCTCAATACGAGCCTACAGTAGATATAAAATATTTAGCGTCAAAGTCTCAAAATTCTGGCCCACATACGAGAGGAAAATACTAAATAAACAAGGTGGATGTTAAACACAAACAAGTCCAATATCATCAAGGCAAAAACAGCGCACCTGGAGCTCCTTGATCTTCTTCTGCAGCTGGGCACCCAGAGACTGCTCATCCTCAATCTTGCTGAGGAGCTGGCTGGTCTCAAAGTCCTTCCTTTAGTGCACACATGAATCCATGTCAGGTTTTGGTTTTGTGTCATTGAGTAGAGATTAAATTGTAAAGCACATCCATCATTTTTCAGTTAATGCTTGTGCTGCCTTCTGTCGTGGTCAGCACAAGGGTTAAGTATTTAAAAACAAAAGCCTTGTTATCCGTAATGATTAAGATATTAAATTAAGTAATCTACAAGTTGTCTGATTAGTATGATTAGACACAAAGCTCAGTTTCATAGGTCTTTATTAATACATTACTCCAAGGAGAGTAATATGAATATTAAATGTGAAATGCATGACCTATACATGGGGTGAATATTCATTGACATTATTATATTTAAGTGGAAATTCAATGTAAAATTGCTGGACTAAATTAAATCAATATAATATCAAGAATGTCTCTGATAAATATACAATACTTACTTCTTGATCTTCTCATCAGACTGCTGTTTGTCGTTCTCCAGGTCCATGATGGACTCCTGGGCCAGTTTCAGGTCTCCTTCCAGCTTTCTCTTGCCTCTCTCAAGATCCATACGGAGCTTCTTCTCTTGCTCCAGAGAACCTTCAAGCTGGAGGACAACACACATTTATCATACTTAAGCTTTGATGTTAACAGCTATTTATTCAGAACACATAATATTAGTCAGTTGTCTTTCTGAATCCCTAAAACCTATTTATTATATAGGATTAAATTAAATACCAATAGAGGCAAAGTTGGATAAAACACCAAATTGTGCACGAAAACATGACTTTACTCACGTCATCGACTTGCTGTTCCAGCTTGGTCTTGGCCTTGGTCAGAGTGTTGACTTTGTCCTCCTCTGCCTGCAGGTCATCCAGTGTCTGCTGGTGGGCCTCTTGCAGGGCTTTCTTCTCCTTGGTCAGCTTGGCAACACTCTCATCTTGAGATGCCATCTCCTCAGTCAGGTTTTTAACCTGTATGAGACATCCAAGTTGGTTTCATAAATCACAGAGTTAGTTCAAGGGAGTGTTTTTGATCTACTACCTAGATATTGGTGAGATGTTGATACCTTGTTCTCTGTGGCATGCTTCTCCTTCTCCACTTTGGCCAGGGTAAGCTCCAGATCATCAATGTCCTTCTTCAGTTCAGAGCACTCATCCTCCAGCTTCCTCTTCTTGGCTGTCAGCTCAGCATTCATCTCCTCTTCATCCTCCAGTCTTTCTGTTGTCTCTTTGAGTTTGGCCTCCAGCTGGATCTTGCTCTTGATCAGACCCTCACATCTCTCCTCAGCATCATTCAGATTTTCTGATTCCTGAGAGAAGAAAGTTTGTGGGTAAGCCAATGTGTATATGACATTATAGATGTGTGGTGTGTGCATGTGTATTTCACTTACAGATGCTACTTGAAGAGACAGGTCGTTCTTCTCCTGCAGGAGGGACACCATCTTCTCCTCCAGCTCTTTTTTGCGAGCCTCAGCCTTTTCAAGAGCAACTTTACATTTCTCATAGTCCTCTTTCATGTTGGCCAGCTCCTTCTCTGTCTCAGCACTTTGCAGGAGAGGCTTGATCTTGTAGTAGACCTTCATCCATGGCCAGTGTTTCACATTCATGAATGAGCGGACATTGTACTGGATGGTGTAGATAGACTCTCTGATGATAAGAGTTGCACACAGTAATTGTTTATCTCAATACAAATTATGCAATGTAAAGTCATCACCCTAACCCTAACCCATTCCTACATGTAAAGTCTATCATTCCATCATTCCAAAATTACAGGTTTACATCATTATTCTAACAATAGCTTCATAGTAGAACGAAATTTGTCACAACCTAAACACAAGATTTGAATGAAGATACTTGAATCCATATTTTTCCTTTTATCATCTCCATCTCACCTCCTCTCCATCATCTTGGTAAACTCCTTCCTCATCACGTATCCACGGGCAAGAGCTTGCGTCATGGTTACCAGATTAGCAAGCTTCTCATCTCTCATCTCCTCAAGGACACCAAGCAGACCAGCTTTGAAGAACACCTGAGACACAGGTATAATACAAAACTTAAATAAACAACATAAACACTTCTGGTGTTAACATATTGCTATCTAAATGGATAGCAAAGGTTATGTATGATGTTAGGATCAAATAACTGCCAATGAAACGACTTTCTGAGGATTTATAAAACAGTGCATTTCTCATATGTAGTTCATTATTAAGATTGTTGGATTGCTTTCAAAAAATGTAAACTCCATTTTGAATGTCTACCAAGTACAGTAAATGAGATATTAAATAACCTCTGTAGGTCACAAACATGAGTTGCCAGTATTCCATCATCAATAGTGTAAGGTATGTTACCTTGGTGTGTCCAAACTTGTACTCGTCATGGTTCACATCAATTGACCCAAGCAGCTTCTCAGAAGCCTTCTTGTTATCCATGAACTGGCCTTCGGGGATGACACTGGCATTCAATACCTTGTATCTGTAAAGATAGAAAATGTATTTCTCAACATGTCTGCTTATTTACAGAAACTACATCGCAAATGTATGTGTTTATTATTACCTCTGCTTGAAGTCAGCATAGATGATTCTGCTGGGGAAGCCCTTTCTGCAGATCCTAATACCCTCCAGCACACCATTACACCTCAGCTGGTGGATAACCAGGAAGTTCTCCATCAAACCTGGAAACAAAAGATTTACAGTGAAGTAATTTATTGTTTAAAGACAAATCACATACTTAAATTAATAGAAGTGTAATACTGAAATGACATGATGTTTTACCTGGAGTCTTTGACTCATTGGGGATCAGACAACGCACAAAGTGAGGGTGGGTGCTCCTCAAGTTGGTCATCAGCTTGCCCAAGTTCTCCTGTAAGGTTGTTCCAAATAAAACATTGCTCAGATGTAGTTTGTAATTACATTTACATGTTCCTGACCAGACACTACAACTAACCAGTATTTAAGTGAGTATAAGTGAGTGATGCTACATTATTCAGTCTATCATAAATTAGATAAAAAGCTCACTCACTCTGAACTGAGAGGACACAGTCTGCATGGAACCTCCCTTCTTCTTGCCTCCTTTCTTTGAGGTATCTGTCAAGAATTGAAGCAGCACAATACATATTGTTGAAGAAAGGTCTTTAACAAACATGTTTATCCATGAAAATGCATGTAAATATGTGTTAAGATAATATTTTGGATCTTAGTTCAACTTTACTAACCCTCAGGTGGAGCAGCAACATAAATGGTGGCCAACAGTTTGACTGGCGACTTTCCATACAGCTGAATCACAGAGTCGTTCAGGGGATCCTTGTTCTTGTCAAGCCATCCAGTGATATTGTAGTCCACTGTACCAGCATAGTGGACCAGGGAGAAGTGGGCCTCGGCCTTGCCCTTTGCTGGTTTAGGCTTCTCAAATGCCTTGGTCTTACCAAGATGCTGGTCATACAGCTTGTTCTTGAAGGAAGTGTCTGAAGCCTTGGGGAACATGCACTCCTCTTCAAGGATGGAGAAAATGCCCATTGGCTGGGGAGAAAACACACATCAGATAAGTATTTCCACAAAATGTACCTCTTTAGTTTCCACAAAGTAAACCAATTTTCTTTTTTAGAAAAACCAATTACTGTAATAACATAACTCATCAAAGAACTAACTTTTGTAGTTGCAAGAACCGAACATTTTGGTTATTTGTACAGAGAAAATATACTGTGTAGACTAGACATACAGGGCACATATGTATTAGAGATGGTGAGCTCTTTTATTATGAATTTAACAAATTCAGTACTTATTGTTCTTCACATTTACCTTTAGCATACCCATATGCTTACAAGGTACTTTATAGACCCATTGGGTAATTTTTAGGGACACACAGCTCACCTTCTCAATGAGCTCAATGCAGGCAGCCAAGTCCATGCCAAAGTCAATGAACTCCCAGACAATGCCCTCCTTCTTGTACTCCTCTTGCTCCAGGACGAACATGGTGTGGTTGAAGAACTGTTGCAGTTTCTCATTGGTGAAGTTGATGCACAGCTGCTCCATACTGTTGAACTGGGAATTGACACATTGAGATTTTCTTTAATTAAGGATCCCCCAGCGTGTTTGCCTATTATCTGTTCTTTAAATTATTTCCTTCAATTCGAGTAGAGCAGAGAGTCTCTTGGTCTCTTACTCACCTAAGTAACCAAACCTCATAGTGAATATACAGTACTACAACAGTATGTCCAAACTCACATCAAAGATCTCAAATCCAGCAATGTCGAGCACACCAATAAAGAAGTTCCTAGGTTGCTTGGTGTCCAACATCTGGTTGATGCGGACGACCATCCACAAGAACATCCTCTCATAGATGGACTTGGCCAGAGCACTCACTGAGTTGTTCACCTGTGTAACATCAATGCTAAAAGTTACTTTCACTGTCTTACACACTGTACATTAATAACTTGTATTAATTTGATGCAAAGTGATTACATTTATTTTAACAAACACATCACAAGTAAAAAGAAACAGTCTCATTGTAAAATTATTGCTCTTAAGTCTATTCTTACCTGAGGCACTGTTTGACCCTTGGTCACATACTCATTGCCGACCTTCACTTTGGGGTAGCACAGGGCTTTTAGCATGTCAGCTGAGTTCAGACCCAGAAGGTAAGCGATTTTGTCAGCCACTGGAGGGTGAAATTATGAATGAGTATCAAATGCTAACTATGAGGTACTTTAATTATACATCAAAATATTAAAAAGACAAGACAAGTGTAGAAGGAGGAAGTGAGACTCACCCTCTGTGCCATCTGGCTCAGCCTGCTCCTCACGTTGCTTCTGCTTGAAGTGCATGTTGCCGTGGTGCATGACAGCACCAGTCATCTTGTAGATGCTCATCTTCTCTTCACCGGAGAAGCCCAAGATGTCAATAGCATCCTAGAGGGTGAAAGAATTATAATTTTGTCAGAATAACATACTTTAGACACACAATCTATGAGGTTTCTTCATGTCCTGATCCAGAGGCAATCATGTTACATTTTGTATTTCAAATTGCTACGTTTAAACAATTACAGTAACTCACATCTGTGGCGTCAAGCTCAACCGTGTCATCAATACTGGCCACAGTGATCTGACCCTGGCTGATCATGGGGTAGTCGTAGGGGTTGGTAGTGATGAGCGCCATTTCTGTGGAGACACAAAACTGAAATTATTATTACCTGATGCCAGCTTGTGTTAGTTATTGCACCTTTCATGAAGGACAAAGGAGCAAATAAA
The DNA here is from genome assembly GCF_963692335.1 of Osmerus eperlanus. Classification (NCBI taxonomy): domain Eukaryota; kingdom Metazoa; phylum Chordata; class Actinopteri; order Osmeriformes; family Osmeridae; genus Osmerus; species Osmerus eperlanus. The sequence continues at coordinate 7,963,803 of NC_085033.1, forward strand.
CCATAATGTTGTATTTTTATCCCTGCAGTGACCCACCAACAAGTTCAGGTTTGTGGTTGGTCATCATCTGGTAGAAGATGTGGTAGCCTCTCTCATCAGGCAGCTGGAAGCTCACTCTGGACTTCTCCAGAAGGTCTGTGAGAGAAAGAGAAGAAAGATGTTTTAAACTAAAGTAAATGGACATCATTAGAGTATTTGGGTGAGAACATTTGAGGAATTCAAGCCAACTCACAGGTCTCAATGTCAGCACTAGCCAGTTTGCCAGTAGTGTGGAAGTGAATCCTGATGAATTTACCCTAAAAGAGAACATTTGATGTCAAGGGTGTCAAAACTAAATGTAACTGCCTACAGTGTATACTCCTCCAGCATGCACTCCAATGTACATTATCCTGTTACCACAGCATGATTGTATGAGATAAAATAATAGTACATGTATTGGAGTCAGGTGGCTGAGCGGTTAGGGAATTGGGCTAGTAATCCGAAGGTTGCCAGTTCGATTCCCAGCCGTGCCAAATGATGTTGTGTCCTTGGGCAAGGCACTTCACCCTACTTGCCTCGGGGGGAATGTCCTTGTACTTACTGTAAGTCGCTCTGGATAAGAGCGTCTGCTAAATGACTAAATGTAAATGTAAACGTGTGAAGTGATAAACATAGAACAGCAGTCTTCAACTATCAAACTTACAAAGCGAGAGGAGTTGTCGTTCCTCACTGTCTTGGCATTACCGTAGGCCTCCAGTAGAGGGTTAGCTGCAATGATCTGATCCTCAAGAGAACCCTGAAGAGAGACAAACCAGTTGGTCCTTATCTTGTATCTTGTAACTCTTATCTTTCAACATTAAGTTTTTCATTCCAGTATTGAAATGATACAGTATATTTTTTAACTGAAATATTACAGCCTACGGTGTTCAAGTTAAAATGTTTATTCAGGGTTGACTCACACGTTACCATGTAGTCTTAGAAAGCTCCATACCTCTTTTATTAGTTTCAAACATTCAGAAGATATACATCATGCAAAGTATTTAGTAACCATTGCAAAATATATTGATATTTAGAAAACATAAACCACAAAGAAAATGTATTAGGTCCGTGATTATCATACATTATCTTACCTGCATTTTGCCAGGAGTTGGTTCCTTCTTCTTCTCACCTCCAGACACAGCAATGGTGGCAAAGTACTGGATGACACGTTTGGTGTTGACAGTCTTTCCAGCACCGGATTCTCCACTAGTTAAAAAGATGGTAAAATGGTTTATTTTAGTCTTTATAACTTTAAATCTAAGTACTGACAAGTGTTCTAACTAATAAACATAACCTCAAGTCATAAAGGTTCTACATTGAGAAATAACTCAGGTTGATCTCTGTTTTTTTTTACAAATGATGTGTCATTATGTTTTTACATAACAAACCGTACAAATTTTAAAGAAAACGTCTTAACTCACGTAATCAGGACGGACTGGTTCTCCCTATCTGCAAGTAACAATTAAAATAAAAGTCATGAGTAACTCCATTGTAAATTACATTTTGCTATCTACTTTATTTAAACAGCATATCTTCACTCTCATCCATCCATTCCTAAATTCATCTATGCATCCCATAATCTATCATTCTTGAACTCTTCATCAATCCATCCGATTATGCATCAACCATCAATCAATTTATCTAACTGTTCACCAGTGAATTAATCAGTTAAACCATCGATTCATCCTCCACCCATCAGTGAGCATCCATACCTGTCAACATGAACTGATAGGCGTTGTCAGAGACAGAGAAGATGTGGGGTGGAGCCTCCATACGCTTCTTCCCTCTGTAGGCATTGACCACTTCCATGTCATACACAGGGAGCCACTTGTAGGGGTTCACCGTGGCACAGAAGAGCCCAGAGTAGGTCTGTGTGAGCAGAAGGCAAATTAATACATCGATATTTGAGCTAAAGTTTGGTAAATTTCCTGAGAATTATATTTGCTTCCTTGAGGTGGCTTATGTGAACAGTTTTTCTTACGTAGATCATCCATGCGGCATAACGCTCTTTGAGGTTATACAGGACAGAAGCTTCATTGAGGTAGGTCATCATGGCCATATCCTCAATCTTGTCAAATTTAGGGGGGTTCATGTTGTAGACATCCTCCTCTTTAAAGGTTTTGGTCTGAAATGGGAAGACACATTAAAGCTATGTTAGGACAGAAATGTGGCAATCTGAGAAGCCAATTGAAATGGCTGCATAGTGTTTTTAATTAATGGGTAGAGATTGTTAATTAATGTAGCTCATGTTGTGGACATACAGACTATCGATGCATTGACTTTTGCCCTAAACCTCTTGTTTAATTCTGTGCCAACCAAACTGATCAAATCGTCTTACCTCTTCAGTGTCAAGGATTTTTACGTCACACTTCCCGCCATCCCTCTTAATAACCAGACCCTTGAGGTACAACTCCTTGACATCAGTCACATAGCAGGCATTCTTGGCATCAAAAGGTGCCGTCTGGGCCTCAAGCCTCTCCTTCTCAGGCTTACGAAGGTAAATGGCGGCCTTGCCATATTGGGCCATCTCGGCATCCGTACTCATGGTGGCGGTTTACTGGAAGACAAGTTTTTTTAATCATCACCTTAAATCAACCATTGACAAATTGGACAATTATATTTCTCCAGTCACTTTACTGTCCACAGTTAACATAGTAGTCCTATGATCAGTACTGTACACTGATTTTGAACAGTATACATCAGTTCTGAATGTAGCATCAAACTATGTCTCACCTGGTCTTCCCCTTCCAGATGAATTAGACTCTTAGTTGACACTGATGCCAATAATGTAGTCTAAAAAGAGACATTATGACCTTAATTACATATACAGTTGTATCAATAGTGAACAGAGCCAACACTCAATTTACTTGGAGTTTAAGTACATAATTTAGCAATGAGTTTGGTATCATAAAAGACATTATGTGAATGAAAAGTGAAAATAATTAAAGTACCTTACCACAGAGGTTGAAGCTGTCCATGGATGCTGTCCTGTGGGACTCCTTATATCTGGTGGAAAGTGCTAAGCTAGCAGAAGCTATTTATGGATCACTCTCCTCAAGGAAGTTTGTTGGAGGCCAGAATCTAGAATTTGACTGGACCCCATCTGTTCTTCCCTCCTCCACTCTCCCCCTCCCTCTCCTTGCCTTTCCATTTGTCTATTTTCTGTGATGAAGAACATTTCCTACCATGCATTTGTTTGTTAACAGGTATTTTATTTAGGCTATTAAACAACTTTGTGTACAACTTTGACAACAGTTGAAAACTTAAGGCTAAAAGGTGCTCATTTTGGTAAAAAATGACACAGTATATATTTTTTTACTGTATTTGTAAAATAAGTTATCGTTAGAAAAACGTAGCAATAAAAACTTTTATAAAATATTTTACAAAGCATTACAACACCTTATGACATTTCATAAGTACTTTAAGATATGATTTAGAGGGTAGATTGCTGCAACAGTTTTTTGAGGACTGATAGACTGAGAGATGGCTTTATGCTGTATTTTTATAATACAAAATGAAATGAACAAATATTCTAGGTCAAGTCATTATTCATTTCCATGTGTTATTGCGGCATAGACATGGTTTAGATGCTTTTTGTTGTATTATCATTTTCTATTTAGTCTATATTCATATTATTTGGCATGAATTTGAGAGGAAAGATTTATAAACCTTTCATAAGATCAACATGTCAAAATTATGAATACATTCATAAAAAACACTCAATGTCAGACACTAAACATTTATGGAGCCAACATTTGATGTGGCAGAAGTGAACGTTGTTTAAGCTTTATCTGAAGGTGCAGATATATATAGCTCCCAGACATAAAACAACCTTCAATCAAAGGGCAAACTTCAAATATGTTTGCATCACTTTTCAACACTTTATTGTAAAAACTGTTATTCTTGCAAAATACTTTTAGCTTCTTAAACTAAATGACTACATATAAAAGAGATATCCAGAGATAGCCAGACTCAATAACCACATAATTTTAAGCTGACAGTCCCTTTGCCATAGCAATGTGTTTCAAACACTTCACATTCTTTTTTTCAAGAAGAAATGTTATTTTCCATAATGGTCATGAAAGATTCAAGTCAACTTTCTAACAAAAATGTGTTCTCTGCAGATAGTTTCATGTGTACTCTATTATATGTATTCATGAGACAAGTTTGAAATGCAAGATATATTTGTCATCCCAACAAATTATGTATGTGACTTGATGTACAACTTAAGTGTTAGAGTTATTGGACTTGAACTTGAACATCTACGGTATCTTGGCTCTAACATCAGCAGTTACTTAGAAGTAATATGTTAATGTCATCATTAAATTCTACTCTATTTCAATGACTGCCACTTGACATCTTTCCAATAATATATTTAAACCATAAACCTATACTGTTAAAATAAATCCAGTAAATTCACACAATATGTAATCAACATATACTGTAACTGTTGTGAGCTTATGCAGTAGTTGCTGCAATCAGTTTTTTACCGACTGCTGGTCTTCATCATGAATTAAGATTTACTCTTGGACTTGGTAACTTGATTCAAGCTAAAAAGAAAATGCCCTTTGAGATTAAATCTAATTTGGGATGTGGTGTCATATTCTTTTGCAGTGCTCTAATAAATAACACCACCCTAGGTTTACATTGAATGGACTTATAAGGCATTGGTTCATTCATTTTATGACAGTATCAATGACAAACATGGAATGAAGTCAACGATATGTATGGAGATGACGTGTATGGAGATACTAATGATGTTAATCATTGGTAGAATATGACTTTTTGGGGAACTGGGATGAATAATCTTCGTCAGGACGTGAAACAGGGTTGCCAAGTAGCAGCATCAATGTAAATTTTTGTGAATTAATGTATGTTTTTACATGCTTGTTCTACTTCACACACACACACACACACACACACACACACACACACACACACAGTCTGTCAGGGGGATCCTTCACAGCAAGCTGGGTTAGGAGGTTGATTAAGTTTGTTGTGTGTTCTCCAATTTCGCCGCCTCCACATCATTTATATAACTGTATTGGATAGGAGTCAAGTGGCGCGCCTCTTCTAGACATGGAGCAAAGTGCTATATTTTCCTTGGAGGAGCGGAAAAGGAAGGGTGGAAGAAAGTGTGAAGTGTGAAACTGCCTGTAGGCGACAGTGGGAATGTCCTTGGTGGTGTTCATGGTGGAGCGAGGTATGAAACTTAAGGTATGAAAGATCACTAGAGCATTTACAAGCTTTCCAACTTAATTTGTGTTAATATTATTGGGTGTGCTCAAGCCTTCGGCGAGAGCACAACTTTTGTTCTCTCACATATATATTATTATTATTGGGTGTGCTCAAGCCTTCGGCGAGAGTAAAAATGTAAAAGTGAAACTATTTAACTCTACATTGCAGTGTCCTTATTATTCCTGCGAGTGACTCTCAACATTGTGTTTCACCTTTTTTAATTTGCAGTGTCTGTGCTGGTCCTATGATATTTAGTTTTTTTTCTAAGGTCTTCTTCAGACAACCGCCTGATGGTCCCACCGCTCAAGAGCGCCCGGTCCCAACACAAGCTCTTCTCCTGTCTGGCCCCCCAGTGGTGGAACCAACTCCCCACATCCATCAGAGACACTGACTGTCTCCCCACCTTCAAGAAAAGGCTCAAGACGCACTTGTTCCAGGAGTACAACGGTACTTAGGAATGGTTTGCTGGACCCCATGTTAGTTTCCTCAAGGATCGCAATGACTCTTGCTTAGAGCCTTGCTGCTCTTGTTGGTTAGTGGTAACTGATTTAAATTGTGGAAATATTTTTACTGTTGCTTGCTTTTCTACAGGTACACTTGCACTTATAGTGATTCATGTTGTTTGTAACTTGTTTAACTACATGCTCTTGTCGTTCTTCCCTTTGGCACTTATTTTGGTTGTTCACAATATGTGCTTCATGTTTTTGCTACCCGCAATGTTTTTGGGGCTATCTTGTTGTTATCAGTGACCTATGCACTTCGTAAAGCTCTCTCTTGGAAGTCGCTTTGGATAAAAGCGTCTGCTAAATGAATAAATGTAAATGTAAGGAAGAAATAAGTAAGTAAGAAATACTGTAGAAAGTCATGTGGCATTGTGTGCACAAATACTTTATTTTTTAAATACTTTAAATATCAGCAAGTAATTCATATTTTATGAAATCAGATCTTGTCAGGTCTATTCCGCTTCTTTAGCCTGAGAAAAAGAGAAAAATTAGGAGTTAGTCAATCATCTTACTTTCAAACAGAATGTGCATGTGGTGACACGTTTTGACAAAACGACCCCCAAAAATATGTACTTTTAGTAACTGTGACTTAAAGTGGTGTTTATGAGGTCCCATGAGGTATATTTATGAACCCTTGGTGTGACATCAGCAGGTCTTTACCTTTCCAGAATCACGACTCTTGGTTCTGAGCTTGTTGACCTGAGACTCAGCGATGTCAGCACGCTCCTCAGCCTCCTCCAGCTCATGCTGAACCTTCCTGAACTTGGACATGTGGGAGTTGGCCTGCTCCTCCTGAAAGGAATTCATATAAAAAAGATATGATCAAAACTACCTTCTGTTGGAATTGTTTAGACAAGAAATACATACTTGGTACAGATATTAGGGAAAATGAAATGTATTTTTGCATAAGCAAGGGTCAAATAAATGATTAGACTTACCGCCTCCTCAGCCTGTCTCTTGTAAGCCTTCACTTTAAGCTGCAGCTTATCCACCAGGTCCTGAAGTCTGGCTACATTCTTCTTATCCTCCTCAGTCTGAAATAAAAAAAAGTGTATTACTTGTTCATGTTCACACAAATGCTGATGATTTTATAAAGAGTGTAATGAGTATGTTGTTACCTGGTATGTCAGCTCCTTGACTCTGCGCTCATACTTGCGGACTCCCTTGACTGCATCTACACCTCTCCTCTGTTCAGCCTCAACCTCAGTCTCCAGCTCACGCACCTGGGTGGAGAAAAGGAGCTCATGGTGAATCCATCACTACCATGCTAAAAGGTCCTTATTAACAGCATACTCAGGACTAAATACACCAGAAAAATGTTACCTCCATCAAGGTTACACAGGGAATATTCAAATGTTTTCAAACTCACCCTGGACTCCAGTTTCTGGAGCTGCTTCTTGCCACCCTTCATGGCTAGGTTCTCTGCCTCATCCAGACGGTGCTGCAGGTCCTTGACTGTCACTTCAAGATTCTTCTTCATCCTCTCAAGGTGAGAGCTGGTGTCCTGCTCCTTCTTCAGCTCTTCTGCCATCATGGCAGCCTGCAACAACAGAATACCGCTTGGTTGAACTGAGGAACTGTACTCACACAGTATATTGTACCAGGTTACATGACCCACATTTTTTTCACAGTACACCATTATATTATCTAGACAATATACTAGTGGAATGACCAAACAAACAGTTACAAATCCTTGTGAGAACTGAACTGAGTATAAATCAGAACGATGTAACTAGTTTCTGCATTCTACTTAGATGGATCAGTGGGGGTCGACACTAAAATTGTGAACACATAAGTTGTGAAGCAGTCAGTAGAACATGGCCACAAGGTGGAAGGTATGTTATCATAGGCGTAGGCTACTGTATGATGATATGGTGGTTCCATATTGCTTTGACATGGCCTTGATGATGGTGTAAGTAAAGTAGCAGACTGAATAGTGACTGTTCTGTGATACTTAGTTAGCCAGACTCACATCAGTGATGGCCTTCTTGGCCTTGTCCTCAGCGTTCCTGGACTCCTGGACAATGTCATCCACCTCTCCCTGCACTTGAACCAGGTCAGCCTCAAGCTTCTTCTTGGTGTTCAACAGGCTTGTGTTCTAAAAGGAGTACACATGGATTTAACAAAAAACTAAACTTTTGTTAGGAATGTTACCTATTTGTGTGTTTGTGGATGTTGTCCACACCTGGGAATGCAGCAGTCCCACTCTCTCGCTGGCGTCCACCAGCTCCTGCTCAGCCACTTTGCGGCCTCTCTCTGTCTGCTCCAGACCCACTCTCAGCTCCTCAATCTCAGCCAACATCAGACCATTTCTACGTTCCACCATGGCAGCCTGTTCCTTCATGTCCTCTGAGGCACGGACGGCATCATCCAGGTGCAACTGGGCATCCTAAAGAACAAAAAAACAGGTTAGAATAAATGCAGTGTAGGAGCTTAGCATTGGTGTTTATTTCAGTTATGTAAGTAAGTGAATATATCAAATGTTATTGAACTGAAAAATAGATTTTAGTAATTTTACACTAGAACAGAGATTTTAGGTGTTGCCAACATTCACAGTACCTTGAGCTGCGCCTGAACGTTCCTCAGCTGCTTCTGGGACTCAGCAGCCTGGCGGTTAGCATGGCTCAGCTGGATCTCCATCTCATTCAGGTCTCCCTCCATCTTCTTCTTGACTCTCAGAGCATCATTCCTGCTGCGGACCTCAGAGTCCAGGGTGCTCTGCATGGAGTCAGCCACCCTCTGGCTGTTCCTCTTGATCTGCTCCATCTCCTCATCCTTCTCTGCCAGCTTTCTGTCCACCTCACCCTTGATCTGGTTCAGCTCCAGCTGCACACGCAGAATCTTGGATTCCTCATGCTCCAGGGTTCCCTGAATAAAGAAACAATTTGCAATGTCATTCTTAGTTAAGTTGATCCTAAAAGTGTTTATTCTTTCCACTTCATTCTGGAAATTGTGTATAGTTTGTACCTCAGCCTCCTCCAGAGCGGTCTGGATCTCAGACTTCTCTGTCTCCACTGTCTTCTTGGCCTTCTCCAGCTCATGGATGCTCTTGCCAGTCTCTCCGATCTGCTCGGTCAGGTCAGAGATCTCCTCTGTGATTGGAAAAAGGAACATTGTTTGATTCAAAAATGGATAATCAGATGTACTTGAGGTGGGGAAAAGCACCACACACAACATTTATCTCACGTTGTAAGTTCTTATTTTCTCTCTTCAGAGTCTCCAGCTGGTCAAGAGCCTCCTCATAGGAGTTCTTCATCTTGAAGAGCTCTGTGCTGAGAGAACGAGTCTCCTTCTGAGCTCCCTCCAGCTCAGCCTGGCCCTCCTCAAACTTCTGCTTCCACTCTGCAAGAACCTAGGAGGAAGCACACACCAAAGCAGCCTTTAACAGTTGAATTACAAATGACTATGCAACGGCTAAGAAACAGGGTGTCATAGGACAGTTTTGAGCAACCTGTTGCTGATTCAGGTATTTTTCAAATTTTCACCTTGTCAAAGTTCCTCTGCTTCTTATCCAGGTTGGCAGCCAGGCCATTGGCTCTCTCAACATCAATCATGAGGTCCTCCACCTCTCCCTGCAGCCTCTGCTTGGTCTTCTCCAGAGAGGCACATTTGGAGTTGGTGGCCTCAATGGTCTCCTCAGCTTCCTGGAGACGCTGAGCCAGCTTCTTTCTGTTAGGTACAAGAGCAGTATTGTAAAGATGTCCTGTCCTGATGGCAGGCTTGCAGTATTTGACAATACTGACTTGCAGTATACACTATATACCAAATACTGACAGTATTTGAGGAGAGACTTCCATGAAGGGAGGGGACTTCCACGGACTTACTTGGCCTCCTCCAGCTCCTCTGTCCTCTGGATGGCATCAGTTTCATACTTGGTTCTCCACTGAGCCACCTCAGAGTTAGCCTTGGACATGCCGCGCTGCAGCTCTGCTTTGGCCTCCTGCTCCTCCTCAAACTGCTCCCTCAGCAGGTCACAGTCGTGGCGGGCAGATTGTACACCATGGGCCAGGGCGTTCTTAGCCTTAAAGGGAAATAAAAAGGGGCAGCTGAATCGACTTGATCAATGAGAACTATACAAGTTAATGCGTTTAGATTTGTTTCCAAACTAATAATATACCAAGAAATAGATATGGTAAAAAAAATACCTGTTTGGTAAAAAATCCAAACAGGTAGTGCCTTGCAGGTACTGTTTAGCTCAGTGGGCCTGTTAAATGCAATTCTTCAGGTTTGAGGATTACCTTGACCTCCTCCTCAACATGCCTCTTGAGCTCCTCAATCTGCTGGGTGTAGGCCTGCTTGCCTCTGGTCAACTGGGACACCAGGGCTTCCTTCTCCTCCAGCTGGCGACCAAACTCACCTGGGGAGAATTTAGTAGATTCTTGTCAGGTCAAGCCCTCACTGGTGTTCTTTTTAATATGATTAGTTTGTACCGGTATTATTGTCTACCTGACCATTTAATGAACTAAACTTGAAATATGTCTTTTCATAACTTTTGATGAAGGAATTGTTCTTGATTCACTGAATTTACCATTCTCAGTGAGGAGTCTGGCTCTCTGTGCACCAATGTCATTGACCTGGCGCACATTCTCATCATTCTTGGTCTTGATCTCACTGAGTTGGTCCTCAAGGGTACGGCACATCTTCTCCAGATTGCCCTGTGGAACAAACACCATGTTTCAATCACATACATACTGTAGGGTTTGTGTAAACCAACGTGCCCAATTGAAGTTCTTGAATCCTTAAATTGTTAAGATGTAGTAAATTATGAAAAAATTACAAAACGTGCCTTTAAGAGGGAATTTGGAATCATTAAAGTTTTACATTAATTCTATATTTCTGTTTTGGTTTCTTTGTATCACTGACCTTAGCCTTAGCAACTGCCTCCATGTTGGAGGACAGGTCATCAATCTCCATCTTGAATTCACTTTTCTCTTTCTCCAGCTTCTGTTTGACGCGCTGCAGGTTGTCGATCTGCTCTCCCAGCTCTGCCACACTGTCAGCCTGCTTCTTCCTCAGGGCTGAGGCTGTGGCCTCATGCTGCAGGGTGGACTCCTCCAGGTCACGTCTCAGCTTCTGGAACTCAGCCTCTCGCTTCTTGTTCATCTCAATCTGAGCAGCTGTGGCGCCTCCAGCCTCCTCCAGCCTCTCACTGATCTCCTCAAGTTCCCTGGACAGATCGGCCCTCTGCTTCTCCACCTTGGCCCTGGCAGCACGCTCAGCCTCAATCTCCTCCTCCAGCTCCTCAATACGAGCCTACAGTAGATAAAAACAACATGCATCATCAAAGTTTCAAAATTCTGGCCTGGACTTAATAGACAAGGTGGATTTTTAAACACAAGCCAGTACAATACCATCCAGCCAAAAACCAGGAAATATTACTTGTCTGGGGTTTATTAACTACACCATACCTGGAGCTCCTTGATCTTCTTCTGCAGCTGGGCACCCAGAGACTGCTCATCCTCAATCTTGCTGAGGAGCTGGCTGGTCTCAAAGTCCTTCCTAGGGAGCACAAAGGAATTCAAGTTTTTTTGTGTCATCTTGATGGGAGATTACAAAGTAGTGTGTTTGAATCAATGTGGCAATTTATTCTTTTTCATGTTTCTGATCAGCTAACTTACTTCTTGATTTTTTCATCGGACTGCTGCTTGTCGTTCTCCAGGTCCATGATGGACTCCTGGGCCAGTTTCAGGTCTCCCTCCAGCTTTCTCTTGCCTCTCTCAAGGTCCATACGGAGCTTCTTCTCTTGCTCCAGAGAACCTTCAAGCTGGAGGTCAACAAAGTTAATTAATAGTTAATACTTGATAAAACATATTAAAAGTAAAAAGACAACAAGTAATTTAAACAATTACACGTTGTTCATCTGAATCTCTCATTTAAAAATGTTTAAAAGACTTTATATGAGGTCACAGTAAGTATAAAAACTATAAAAACTATGACTTCACCCACATCATCAACTTGCTGTTCCAGCTTGGTCTTGGCCTTGGTCAGAGTGTTGACTTTGTCCTCCTCTGCCTGCAGGTCATCCAGTGTCTGCTGGTGGGCCTCTTGCAAGGCTTTCTTCTCCTTGGTCAGCTTGGCAACACTCTCATCTTGAGATGCCATCTCTTCAGTCAGGTTTTTCACCTGGACAAGACAAAGTTAGTTCAAGTCTAAACTATTGTTTGGTGTTTTTGAACAAGCTACTGCTTAGATATTGGTGAGATGTTGATACCTTGTTCTCTGTGGCATGCTTCTCCTTCTCCACTTTGGCCAGGGTAAGCTCCAGATCATCAATGTCCTTCTTCAGTTCAGAGCACTCATCCTCCAGCTTCCTCTTCTTGGCTGTCAGCTCAGCATTCATCTCCTCTTCATCCTCCAGCCTTTCTGTTGTCTCTTTGAGTTTGGCCTCCAGCTGGATCTTGCTCTTGATCAGACCCTCACATCTCTCCTCAGCGTCATTGAGATTTTCTGATTCCTGAGAGAAGAAATTTGTGGGTAAGCCAATGTGTATATGACATTATAGATGTGTGGTGCGTGCATGTGTATTTCACTTACAGATGCTACTTGAAGAGACAGGTCGTTCTTCTCCTGAAGGAGGGACACCATCTTCTCTTCCAGCTCTTTTTTGCGAGCCTCAGACTTTTCAAGAGCAGCTTTGCACTTCCCATAGTCCTCTTTCATGTTGGCCAGCTCCTTCTCTGTCTCAGCACTTTGCAGGAGAGGCTTGATCTTGTAGTAGACCTTCATCCATGGCCAGTGTTTCACGTTCATGAATGAGCGGACATTGTACTGGATGGTGTAGACAGACTCTCTGATAATAAGAGATAGACACAGTAATTGTTTAGCGCAATACAAATTATGTAATGTAAAGTCATTACCCTAACCCATTCCTACATCATTCGTCTATCATTCCATCAAGCCTAAATTAGACATCCGTCCAAAATTACAAGTTTATATCATCATTCTAACAATAGCTTCATAGTAGAACGAAATGTATCAGTCCCTAAAAACAAGATTTGAATGCAAATACTTGAATCCATATTTTTCATTTTATCATCTCCATCTCACCTCCTCGCCATCATCTTGGTAAACTCAGTTCTCATCAGGTATCCACGGGCAAGAGCTTGTGTCATGGTTACCAGAGTAGCAAGCTTCTCATCTCTCATCTCCTCAAGGACACCAAGCAGACCAGCTTTGAAGAACACCTGAAACAGGGGTATGATACAAAACTTAAATAAACAACATAAATACTTCTGGTGTTAACAAATTGCTATCTAAGTAGATAACAAAGGTTATGTATGATGTTCGGATCAAATAACTGCCAATGAAATGACTTGCTGTGTATTTCTCACAAGTATTATTACAGTAAGATTGTTGGATTGCTCTCGATTCCATTTTGAATGTCTACCAGTTAAATGAGATATTGAATAACCTCTGTAAGTCACAAACATGAGTTTCCAGTATCCCATCATCAAAATTTACCTTGGTGTGTCCAAACTTGTACTCCTCATGGTTCACATCAATTGACCCAAGCAGCTTCTCAGAAGCCTTCTTGTTATCCATGAACTGGCCTTCGGGGATGACACTGGCATTCAATACCTTGTATCTGTAAAGATAGAAAATGTATTTCTCAACATGTCTGCTTATTTACAGAAACTACATTGCAAATGTATGTGTTTATTATTACCTCTGCTTAAAGTCAGCATAGATGATTCTGCTGGGGAAGCCTTTTCTGCAGATCCTAATACCCTCCAGCACACCATTACACCTCAGCTGGTGGATAACCAGGAAGTTCTCCATCAAACCTGGATGAATCAAAACGTTTACGGTGAAGTAATGTCTTTAAAGACAAGTGATATACTTGATACTGAATCATTTTAGAAGAGTAATAGTGAAATAACATGATGTTTTACCTGGAGTCTTTGACTCATTGGGAATCAGACAGCGCACAAAATGAGGGTGGGTGCTCCTCAAGTTGGTCATCAGCTTGCCCAAGTTCTCCTGTAAGGTTTTTGCAATGGCAATTGATCTCAGATATTGTTTGTAATCAAGCTACAATGTTTATGACCAGACAGACTACAATTTACAAGTATTTAAGTGAGTATAAGTCAGTGATGCAAAACTATTCTATCTATCATAAATTACATACAAATCCCACTCACTCTGAACTGGGAGGACACAGTCTGCATGGAACCTCCCTTCTTCTTGCCTCCTTTCTTTGAGGTGTCTGTCAAGAATTGAAGCAGCACAATACATATTGTTGAAGAAAAGTCTTTAACAAACGTGTTTATCCATGACAACGCATGTAAATATGCGTTAAGATTGAATGTATGATGATATTTTGGATCCTAGTTCAACTATACTAACCCTCAGGTGGAGCAGCAACATAGAGCGCGGCCAACAGTTTGACTGAAGACTTTCCATACAGCTGAAGCACAGAGTCGTTCAGGGGATCCTTGTTCTTTTCCAGCCAGCCAGTGATATTGTAGTCCACTGTACCAGCATAGTGGACCAGGGAGAAGTGGGCTTCGGCCTTGCCCTTTGCTGGTTTAGGCTTCTCAAATGCCTTGGTCTTACCAAGATGCTGGTCATACAGCTTGTTCTTGAAGGAAGTGTCTGAAGCCTTGGGGAACATGCATTCCTCTTCCAGGATGGAGAAAATGCCCATTGGCTGGGGAGAAAACACACATCAGATAAGTATCTGTTTCCACAAAGTAATCCACATTTCTATTTTAGAAAAAACAATTACTGTAATAACAAAACTCATCAAAGATATAACTTGTGTAGTTGCAAGAACCTAACATTTTGGTTATTTGTACAGAAAAAAAAGTACTGTGTAGATTAGACGTATAGGGCACATTTGTATTAGAGATATGGTGAGCTCTTTTATTATGAATTTAACAAATGTACAGTATTTATTGTTCTTCACATTTACTTCATATGCTTACAATGTACTTTAAAGACCCGATGGGTAATTTATACACACAGCTCACCTTCTCAATGAGCTCAATGCAGGCAGCCAAGTCCATCCCAAAGTCAATGAAAGCCCAGACAATGCCCTCCTTCTTGTACTCCTCTTGCTCCAGGACAAACATGGTGTGGTTGAAGAACTGTTGCAGTTTCTCATTGGTGAAGTTGATGCACAGCTGCTCCATGCTGTTGTACTGGGAATTGGCACATTGAGATGTTTTTATTTTTACGATCCCCCAGTGTTTTTGCCTATTATCTGTTCCTTGAATGATTTCCTTCAATTCGAGTAGAGCAGAGTCTCTTGGTCTCTTACTCACCAAATTAACTAAACCTCATAGTGAATATACAGTACTACAACAGTATGTCCAAACTCACATCAAAGATCTCAAATCCAGCAATGTCGAGCACACCAATAAAGAAGTTTCTTTGCTGCTTGGTGTCCAACATCTGGTTGATGCGGATGACCATCCACAAGAACATCCTCTCATAGATGGACTTGGCTAGAGCCATCACTGAGTTGTTCACCTGTGTAACATCAATGCTAAAAGTTACTTTCACTGTCTTACATGAATGTTATTAACTTGTATTAATTTGATGCAAAGTATTTCTTTTTACAAACACATCACAAGTAAACAGAAACAGTCTCATTGTAAAATTACTGCTCTCAAGTCTATTCTTACCTGAGGCACTGTCTGACCCTTGGTCACATACTCATTGCCGACCTTCACTCTGGGATAGCACAGGGCTTTCAGCATGTCAGCTGAGTTCAGACCCAGAAGGTAACCGATTTTGTCAGCCACTGGAGGGTGAAAAAATGCATGAGTATCAAATACTAACTATGAGGTACTGTATTTATACATCAAAATATGAAATAGCAGTTTGAGAAAAGTGTAGAAGGAGGAAGTGAGACTCACCATCGGTGCCATCTGGCTCAGCCTGCTCCTCACGCTGCTTCTGCTTGAAGTGAAGGTTTCCGTGGTGCATGACAGCACCAGTCAGCTTGTAGATGCTCATCTTTTCTTCACTGGTGAAGCCCAAGATGTCAATAGCCTCCTAGAGGGTGAAAGGACAATATTTTGTCAGAATAACATATTTAAGACACAATCTATGAGGTTTCTTCATGTCCTGATCCAGAGTCAATCATGTTACAATTAGTATTTAAAATTACTCCGTTTATATAATTTCAGTAACTCACATCTGTGGCGTCAAGTTCAACTGTGTCATCAATACTGGCCACAGTGATCTGACCCTGGCTGATCATGGGGTAGTCGTAGGGGTTGGTAGTTATGAGCGCCATTTCTGTGGAGACACAAAACTGAAATTATTATTACCTGATGCCAGCTTGTGTTAGTTATTGCATCTTTCATGAAAGGACAAAGGAGCAAATAAACCATAATGTTGTATTTTTATCCCTGCAGTGACCCACCAACAAGTTCAGGTTTGTGGTTGGTCATCATCTGGTAGAAGATGTGGTAGCCTCTCTCATCAGGCAGCTGGAAGCTCACTCTGGACTTCTCCAGAAGGTCTGTGAGAGAAAGAAAAGAATAAAGACATTTTTAACTAAAGTAAATTGACATCATTGGTTGATTTGGTTGAGAACTTTTGAGGAATTCAAGCCAACTCACAGGTCTCAATGTCAGCACTAGACAGTTTGCCAGTAGTGTGGAAGTGAATCCTGATGAATTTACCCTAAAGGAGAACATTTGCTGTCAAGGGTGTCAAGAATGAAAGTAACTGCCTACAGTGTATTCTCCTACATCATGCACTCCTACAACATTATCCAGTTACCACAGCATGATTGTAAGTGATAAAATGATAGTACATGTAAACGTGTGAAGTGATAAGCATAGAATAGCAGTCTTCAACTATCAAACTTACAAAGCGAGAGGAATTGTCGTTCCTCACTGTCTTGGCGTTACCATAGGACTCCAGTAGAGGGTTAGCTGCAATGATCTGATCCTCAAGAGAACCCTGAAGGGAGACAAACCAGTTGGTACTTATCTTGTATCTTGTAACTCTTATCTTTCAACAAGTCTTTCAAGTTTTTCATTCCAGTATTGAAAATATACAGTATATTTTTTATATATAGCCTACGGTGTCCAAGTTAATATGTTTATTCAGGGTTGACTCACACGTTACCATGTAGTCTTAGAAAGCTCCATACCTCTTTTATTAGTTTCAAACATTCTGAAGATATACATCATGCAAAGTATATAGTAACCATTGCAAAATATATTGATATTTATAAAACATAAACCACAAAGAAAATGTATTAGGGCTGTGATTATCATACAGCATGTGTCACGACTTACCTGCATTTTGCCAGGTACTGCTTCCTTCTTCTTCTCACCTCCTGAAACAGCAATGGTGGCAAAGTACTGGATGACACGCTTGGTGTTGACAGTCTTTCCAGCACCGGATTCTCCACTGTAGATGGTAAAATTGTTTATTTTAGTCTTCATAACTTTTAAATCTAAGTACTGACAAGTGTTTTAACTAATAAACATAACCTCAAGTCATAAAGGTTCTACATTGACAAATATCTTAGGTTCATCTCTTTTTATTAGAAATTGTGTGTTATTATGTTTTTACATAAGAAATCATACAAATATTAAAGAAAAAATCTTTACTCACGTAATCAAGACGGACTGGTTCTCCCTATCTGCAAGTAACAATTAAAATAAAAGTCATGAGTTACTCCATTGTAAATTACGTTGTAAATCATATTGTAAATTACATTGTGCTATGTATTGTATTTAAACAGCATATATTCACTTGCATCCATCCATTCCTAAATTCATCCATGCATCCCTTAATCTATCATTCTTGAACTCTTTATCAATCCATCCAATGATGCATCACCCATCCATCAATGTATCTCACTGTTCACCAGTGAATTCATCAGTTAAACCATGCATCCATCCTCCATCCATCAGTGAGCATCCATACCTGTCAACATGAACTGATAGGCGTTGTCAGAGACGGAGAAGATGTGGGGTGGAGCCTCCATACGCTTCTTCCCTCTGTAGGCGTTCACCACTTCCATGTCATACACAGGGAGCCACTTGTAGGGGTTCACCGTGGCACAGAAGAGCCCAGAGTAGGTCTGTGTGAGCAGAAGGCAAATTAATACATTGATATTTGAGCTCAAGTTTGGTATATTTCCTGATACTTGCTTCCTTGAGGTGGCTTATGTGAAAAGGGACAGTTTTCTTACGTAGATCATCCATGCGGCATAACGCTCTTTGAGGTTATACAGGACAGAAGCTTCATTGAGGTAGGTCATCATGGCCATATCCTCAATCTTGTCATACTTAGGGGGGTTCATGTTGTAGACATCCTCCTCTTTAAAGGTTTTGGTCTAAAATGGGCAGACACATAGTTGAAGCTATGTTAGGACAGAAATGTGGCAATATGAGAAGCCAATTGAAATGGCAGAAATGGGTAAAGATTGTCAATTAATGTAGCTCATGTTGTGGACATACAGACTATAGCTGCATTGACTTTTGCCCTAAACCTCTTGTTTAATTCTGTGCCAACCAAACTGATCAAATCGTCTTACCTCTTCAGTGTCAAGGATTTTCACGTCACACTTCCCGCCATCCCTCTTAATAACCAGACCCTTGAGGTACAACTCCTTGACATCAGTCACATAGCAGGCATTCTTGGCATCAAATGGTGCCGTCTGAGCCTCAAGCCTCTCCTTCTCAGGCTTACGAAGGTAAATGGCAGCCTTGCCATATTGGGCCATCTCGGCGTCCGTACTCATGGTGGCGGTTTACTGGAAGACAAGTTTATTTGTCATCACCTTAAATCAACCATAGTATTCTTATTTGGATCTGACACAAGTTTTACAAATGCTTATTCACTTAAATCAGGTCAAAACAACATATCCCAAAAGCCTTGAGGATGCCACTTAGCTGGCAATGAAGATTGGAGACTGGTTTGGACAATTATATATTTCCAGTCATTTTTACTGTCCACAGTTAACATAGTAGTCCTTTTATCAGTACTGTACACTGATTTTGAACAGTATACATAAGTTCTGAATATAGCATCAAACTATGTCTCACCTGGTCTTCCCCTTCCAGATGAATTAGACTCTTAGTTGACACTGGAAGAAAAGTGTGTTTTTAGTACTCGCATGCCAATAATGTTATCTAAAAAGAGACATTATGACCGTAATTACGTATACAGTTGTATCAATAGTGAACAGAATAAAGCTTTTCCTTTGGATGTCTTTAATGAAATGCACATTTGTAATCACAATATTATGTATAGGAGCATACAGTTGTGTTGCTTTTTAGTCTAATTTGGATCTCGCAAATAGTCACATAAAAATATTGCACTACAAAATCAATGTACAACTAATGTCTTCAATAAAAAGTTTACTCTAACAAAACTAACTTTAATTTAAATGTAAATTGCCATGTAATGCCAAGCCAACACTGCATTTACTTGAGTGTAAGTACAACATTTAGCAATGAGTTTGGTATCATAAAATGCATTATGTGAATGAACAATGCAAAGAGTTAAAGTATCTTACCACAGAGGTTGAAGCTTTCTGTCCATGGATGCTGTCCTGAGGGACTCCTTATATCTGGTGGAAAGTGCCTAGCAAGCAGAAGCTAATTCTGGATCACTCTCCTCAAGGACGTTTGTTGGAGGCCAGAATCTAGAATTTGACTGGACCCCATCTGTTCTTCCCTCCTCCACTCTCCCCCTCCCTCTCCTTGCCTTTCCATTTGTCTATTTTCTGTGATGAAGAACATTTCCTACCATGCATTTGTTTGTTAACAGGTATTTTATTTAGGCTATTAAAGGGAGTCAGATGGCTGAGTGGTGAGGGAGTCGGGCTAGTAAGGCACTTCACCCTACTTGCTTCGGGGGGAATGTCCCTGTACTTACTGTAAGTCGCTCTGGATAAGAGCGTCTGCTAAATGACTAAATGTAAAATGTCTAAATGTATTAAACACCTGTATGTACAACTTTGACAACAGTTGAAAAACCTAAGGGTAAAAGATGCTCAATTTGGTAAAAAATTACACAGTAAATTTGTTTTACAGTCATCGTTAGAAAACTGTAGCAAGAAAAACCTTTATAAAATATTTTAGAAAAACATTACAACTTCTTATTAAGTACTTTAAGATACGATTTAGAAGGTAGATTTATGTAACAGTTTTTTGAAGACTAATAGATTGAGAGATGGCTTTATGCTTTATTTTATCATACAAAATGACAAATATTCCAGGTCAAGTCATTATTCATTACCATGTGTTATTGCAGCATGGAGATGGTTTATAGGGTTTTTGTTGTATTATTATTTTCTATTTAGTCTATATTCATATCATTTGGCATGACTTTGAGAGGAAAGATTTATAAACTTTTCATAAGTTCAAAATGTCAATATTATGAACACATTCATATAAAAAACACTCAATGTCAGACACTAACCATTTATGGAGCCAACATTTGATTTGGCAGAAGTGAACGTAGTTTAAGCTTTATCTGAAGGTGCCGATGAGTCCCAGACATAAAACAACCTTAAATGAAAGGGCAAACGTCAAATATGTTTTTTTCACTTGTTAACACCTTATTGTAAAAACTGTCATTCTTACAAAATACGTTTAGCCTCCTAACTAAATGATTACATATAAAAGAGCTTATCCAGAGATATTCATACTCAATCACCACACAATATTAAGCTGACAGTTCCCTCGCCATAGCAATGTGTTTCAAACACTTCACATTCTTTTTTTGAAGAAGAAATGTTATTTTCCATAATGGTCATGAAAGATTCAAGTCAACTTTCTAACAAAAATGTGTCCTCTCCAGATAGTTTCATGTACACTTTATTATATGTATTCATGAGACAAGTTTGAAATGCAAGATATACTGTATTTTTCATCCCAACAAATTATGTATGTGACTTGATGTACAACTTGAGTTTTAGAGTTCTTAGACTTGTACTTGAACATCTACGGTATCTTGGCTCTAACATCAGCTGTTAGAAGAAATATGTTAAATATGTCATCATTAAATTGTACTCTTTTTCAATGACCACCACTTGACATGGTTCCAATAATATATTTAAACCATAAACCTATACTGTTAAGATTAACACAGTAAAATCACACTATATGTAATCAACATATACTGTAAATGTTGTGAGCTTATGCAGTAGTTGCTGCAATCAGTTTTTTACCAACTGCTGGTCTTCATCATAAATTAAGATTTACTACCAAGGACGTGGTAACTTGATTCAAGCTAAAAAGAAAATGCCCTTTGAGATAAAATCTAATTTGGGATGTGGTGTCACATTCCTTTGCAGTGCTCTAATAAATAACACCACCCTAGGTTTACATTGAAAGGACTTATAGGGCATTTGTTCATTCCTTTTATGACAGTATCAATGACAAACATGGAATGGAGTCACTGATATGTATGGAGATGATGTCTATGGAGATGCAAATGATGTCCATCATCGGTAGATTATGACTTTTTTTGGAACTGGAATGAATAATATTAGGACGTGAAACAGGGTTGCCAAGTAGCAGCATCAATGTACATTCTTGTGCATTAATGTATATTTTAACATGCTTGTTTTCGTTTTAAATTTAGTAGCTTTAGCACCTCTTGATAAAATGTTCATTTTCTGTCACTGTAAATATTGTGAACAATGTGTAAGACTATATCATTTATATTTATTGCCTTTTTCCATTGATGTTGACTACGTGACTCTTGACGATGTTGAGCATGTTGTAGTTAGCAATAAGTAATTTCTGAAGCTATTGTTTACTAATGGCAATTCTGTTATAAAGAACTTAAACATCAACCTTTTCTAGTCCAGCTAATTTAATAGGTTCTTTAACACAATTGGCACTGTATTACTGTTACTATTAGAGCCTTTTGTTAATTTAAGAAGACTTCCCCCCCTCATGGTTAATTCTCCCAACAGTTGTCCTCAATGGCGCTCCTACTGCATGCACACACACACGCACACACACACACACGCACGCACGCACGCACACACACACAGACACAGACACAGACACAGACACACACACACACATACACACCTACACATATATATATATATATACAGTCTGTCAGGGGGATCCTTCACAGCAAGCTGGGTTAAGAGGTTGATTAGGTTTGTTGTGTGTTCTCCAATTTTTCTCTGGCCGCATCCACCAGCCTCCACATTATTCATATAACAGAATTGGATAGGAGTCAAGTGGCGCGCCTCTTTTAAACAAAGTAAACAAAGTGCTGGATCCTCTATTTCCCTTGGAGCAGCTCTTGAGTAATAAAAAACCCATTACTTTCCTTAAAGATGTCCGTGATTAGTAGAACAACTGGTCCGTTTCCAAGTCCTCTCTGCCTTATATGCAATTAATAATCAATCTTTTGTAATAGTACAAAAGTAATAATAATAGCAATATTCACATAATGTATTAATTTACCAGATGCTTTTCCCAAATTATACAAATTACAGTAAATTGTAGGGATGCACCGATACCATTTTTTAAGGACTGAGTACGATTATTTTCTGGTACTCGCAGATACCGATACCATACATTTAGAATTTTTGGGGGGGTAATGTGGCAGTTTTCCAAACACAACACAGTGAGACTAATGAATGTAGGACATCTTATTTATTATTAGTCGAATGAAAAAAGTATTATTTGTATGTGCTTATCACAAACTTAAAGTACACATTTCAGTGAGTGTCCAATAACCTTCAAAGGGCATACCTGTAAGAAAGGCTGGTGGGATCAGCCAATAGGAGACCGAATACGCTTGTCAGACTTTTATCAGTTAGTTATTAAATGACGGTTACGGTTGGTCTTCTGCAGTAATACCGCACTAAGTTTTCTTTTATGCTTGCAGTGAGCAATCTTTAATTTAGTGAAATGCAATGCGGTCATGATAAAAGTAAGTTGGTTGTTGTTCGTAGTCCTCAGATGTTTAACCTTATTTAATTCTGTAAAGTTTATAAATAGTCTATGTAGCGGTCGGAGAATTGTGTATAGTGGCTGTGGAATGTTTCGGTTCCGACAGTGGTCGGATTTTATTAATATAATCGCGTTGGTAATATATTATTTGTGGTACCTTCTGTAATATGCTGTGTCGTGAGCGTGATACGTTCTGTGTTGTTTTAGCAACACCACACTCATTTAATTTAAGAAACGGAAATTTCCTATCAAAAAATCTACAAAAGAAAGCCGTGTCAAGAGTTGTGTTCTAACATACACCCCGGGAGCGAACACAACGCATCCAACCAGCTATATATGTATTTAGTTATTTCATTTCTCACCTACATTACCATTGTCATAATAATAAATACATATTTTTTTACGTGAGGTATCGGTATCGGGGTATTTTTACGAATACAAGTAGGCTACATGAGCCTGGTATCGGGCCGATACTGGTATCGGTGCATCCCTAAGTTGGAAAGCTCGTAAATGCTCTACTGATCTTTCATACCTTAAGTGTGTAGATAATGACAGCAACTACTAGCGTATGGAATGAGTATAGCTCTAGCTTTGTTGCTTTGTTTAATAAAAGAGCCCTCCATTGCCCCCCCCCCCCCCCCAGGTCCTCTTGGTCTCTTCCTTTTTGAACTGGACGTACTCATCACCTAACTCCCTGAAGATGGAACCCCCATGACTGTGCTGGACCGAGACCTCACAGATGGCCATCTCGCGTCTTCAGTCCTTTGCCTTTGCTCTCTATCCATCCCCTGCCCTTTACAATGCCGGCAACTAACTAGACCTTGTCTTTGCTAGGAGCTGCATAACACCTGATCTCATTGTGACCCCGCTTGTGTGTATGACCCCTTTTTTTGTATCATTTCCACCCTCCCTCGCTCCACCCTGAACACCACCGAGAACCCTCCCACTGTCACCTACAGGCAGTTCCTTCACACTGTCTTGCACTCTTCCTTTACCTCATCATTCTCTGTTCCCTCCCTCACTTCCTTCTCAACCATGTCTGCATAATCCACCTTCTGCTCTTTGCCTCTCCCAATCTCTTGTTGTTCTCTGCCCTTTTGTCTCCAAACCAGCATGACCATCACCCTCCTCCACATAGCTGATGGAAGTTCCTCTGCTCAAACAGAACTGAGCTACTGGTTGTGGAGAGGAAGTCCAAATCCCCTGACAACCTGGCCATCTACCATTCCCTGCTGATTGCATTTATGGCTGCAACAACATCTCTGTTCTACAACTCTAAGGTTGGACAACCGAATCTGGAACCCATGCAACCTTTTCTCCACCTTCCCCTCCCTCCTTCCCCCTCCCCTTCATCCCCACAGATTATGAATTGAGGGCCCACTTCAACAAGAAGGTGACCCGCATCCAAGACTCTTTCTTCCCTACTGTCAACAAAAGGGATGTCAGCAACCAGCTCGCCTCCTTTGAGACGCTTGAGGACTCGGTGCTGACGCTTGAAAGACTCACCAGTGCCCACTAACCCCCACCACTCTTCATCCAGTAAGATGCATCTTTAACCTGTGGTCTTCCCTCAGAATTTATGATGGCTCGTGTCACCCCTTTTCTGAAGAAGTCGACCCTGGACCCGTTTGACGTCAACACCTTCTGGATGGTGTCCCTACTGCCACTTCTTTCCAAAACATTTCCTGGAAATCTCAATCTGCTATTCCCTTTTCTTTCCAGGAAAGAAACAACCACCTTCATGACACCCACCTGCCTAGTTTCAACGCCAGACATATCAACGGAGTTGGCGTACTGGTGTTGGTGTTCAAGAAACACATTTCTTGCATGATGCAGACCTGCTGGTATTTTCCACGCAACATAAAGAGGATACGTCCATTTCTATTCTCCATCCAGCTGCTCATTCAGGCCACAGTACTCTCCCATCTTGATAACTGTAATTCCCTCCTCACTGTCCGACGGGCATGTGCTGTACATCCTCTGCAGATAGTTCAGAATGCAGCCGCCCACCTAGTATCCAAGCTCCAACAGTACTCATAAACAACTCCCCTGCTGAGATCACAGGTGCTTCGCTTTGCAACATGGGTCATTTGGTGACCTCTTCTCAAACACAGAAGGTTTCTTGCAATCCCATCATGTGTTGCTTGTCCTTTGATTCTCCACAGAGCTGAATGACGTCCCCGTCCATTCAACCACCTCTCTGTTGTTTCACCATCTGGCAATAGACTGCATCCCCGGGTGTTTGATCTTATACTTGTGACATGTACTATAGAGCACTTTGTACTACTCTATTCCAAATGTTAATTTTGCCCTGAATTCAAAATAATTGGGATGTTATTTTTGCAATCTAGTTGTTTTATTCCCCACTGTATCTGTTAGAGGAGATTTTGCGATGTGGTTAGTAAAAACAAACCGTTCCTTGATTCTGACCACCAAAAAACTGTACATACTACATACTAAACACTTCTGATGCTTGATCTTCTGCTGGACTTTCTCTGGATTTGTACATCACTTAGGTAGCTAGCTTGATAACATTTAAAATATTTAAAGACTTTCTTAAAATGTATGGACTATAAAAATGTGGTTAGAAAGACAAATTACAGTAATGGGAAAATCGATATTGGATCGATATTGTCTATATGTTGTGTCACAAGTGGGGCCCCCTGGTGGCCTACCGGTGAAATGCACATACAATGTAGGCTAACCCTAACCCTTACCCCAGGAGGTAGTGTCAAACCCAGCCTGCCCTGGTCCAATACCTGCATGTTGTGCCCTCTTTCTTTCTCATCCTTACATTTCCTGTTTCTCTTCAATGTATCTTTCCCAATAGAGCAATAGAACTGCCCTAAACAATTATAAAAGTGCAACAATTTCACTCTACATTGCAGTGTCCTTATTATTCCTGCGAATAACTCTCATCATTGTGTTTCACCTTTTTTCATTAGCAGTGTCTGTGCTGGTCGTATGATATTTAGTTTTTTTCCTAAGGAAGAAATAAGTGAGTAAGAAATCCAATAAAAAGTCATGTGGCATTGTGTGCACAAATACTTTATTTTTTAAATACTTTAAATATCAGCAAGTAATTCATATTTTATGAAATCAGATCTTGTCAGGTCTATTCCGCTTCTTTAGCCTGAGAAAAAGAGAACAATTAGGAGTTAGTCAATCATCTTACTTTCCCACAAAATGTGCATGTGGTGATACATTTTGATAAAACGACCCCCAAAAATATGTACTTTCAGTAACTGACTTAAAGTGGTGTTTATGAGGTCCCATGAGGTATATTTATGAACCCTTGGTGGATATCAGAAGGTCTTTACCTTTCCAGCGTCACGACTCTTGGTTCTGAGCTTGTTGACCTGAGACTCAGCGATGTCAGCACGCTCCTCAGCCTCCTCCAGCTCATGCTGAACCTTCCTGAACTTGGACATGTGGGAGTTGGAATGCTCCTCCTGGGATCAATTCATATGAAAACATTAATGCAATTCTTATTTTTTTCAGAATTACCACCAAGTTTTCAGACTTGAATGACAATCCTCTGTAAATGCTCAATTACAAAAATTAAATACAGTAAGTAAAAGTTACATATTTGACTTTAGTGGACTTTAGTGTAAAAACTTTTCAAAAACAAATATGTCTCTTCATTTGAATTGAAAAATGACTTACCGCCTCATCAGCCTGCCTCTTGTAAGCCTTCACTTTAAGCTGCAGCTTATCCACCAGGTCCTGAAGTCTGGTTACATTCTTTTTATCCTCCTCAGTCTGAAGCAGAAGATTTTTTTTCAAATTACACACATTCTGTGGATTCTATATATGTTGATTCTATATGCTGTGTAAAGTGAGTGTGTTGTTACATTACCTGGTATGTCAGCTCCTTGACTCTACACTCATACTTGCGGACTCCCTTGACTGCATATACACCTCTCCTCTGTTCAACCTCAACCTCAGTCTCCAGCTCACGCACCTGGGTGGAGAACAGGAGCTCATGGTGAATCCATCACTCCCATGCTAAAAGGTTGTTATTAACAGCATTACGCAGGACTAAATGCACAAGATATATTTTACCTCCATTAAAGGTTACATTGGGAATATTCAAATGTTTTCAAAATTACCCTGGACTCCAGTTTCTGGAGCTGCTTCTTGCCACCCTTCATGGCTAGGTTCTCTGCCTCATCCAGACGGTGCTGCAGGTCCTTGACTGTCACTTCAAGATTCTTCTTCATCCTCTCAAGGTGAGAGCTGGTGTCCTGCTCCTTCTTCAGCTCTTCTGCCATCATGGCAGCCTGCAACAACAGAATACCGCTTGGTTGAACTGAGGAACTGTACTCACACAGTATATTGTACCAGGTTACATGACCCACATTTTTTTCACAGTACACCATTATATTATCTAGACAATATACTAGTGGAATGACCAAACAAACAGTTACAAATCCTTGTGAGAACTGAACTGAGTATAAATCAGAACGATGTAACTAGTTTCTGCATTCTACTTAGATGGATCAGTGGGGGTCGACACTAAAATTGTGAACACATAAGTTGTGAAGCAGTCAGTAGAACATGGCCACAAGGTGGAAGGTATGTTATCATAGGCGTAGGCTACTGTATGATGATATGGTGGTTCCATATTGCTTTGACATGGCCTTGATGATGATGGTATAAGTAAAGTAGCAGACTGAATAGTGAGTGTACTATGATATTTAGTTAGCCACACTCACATCAGTGATGGCCTTCTTGGCCTTCTCCTCAGCGTTCCTGGCCTCCTGGACAATGTCTTCCACCTCACCCTGCACCTGAACCAAGTCAGACTCAAGCTTCTTCTTGGTGTTCAACAGGCTGGTGTTCTGGAAGAGAGTACACATGGATATAGCAAAAACTAAGATTTTGCCATGAATGTTATCTATATGTGTGTGTGTGTTATTGTCTGCTCCTGGGAATGCAGCAGTCCCACTCTATCGCTGCCGTCCACCAGCTCCTGCTCAGCCACTTTGCAGCCTCTCTCTGTCTGCTCCAGACCCACTCTCAGCTCCTCAATCTCAGCCAACATCAGACAATTTCTATGTTCCACCATGGCAGCCTGTTCCTTCATGTCCTCTGCGGCACAGACAGCATCATCCAGATGCAACTGGGCATCCTAGAGAACGAAGTGGTTAAAATAATTTTGGAGCTTAGCATTGATACTTTTCTTTTTTCTTTTTGTGTCTAGTTCTGCAGTAACATTTTAAGAAGGAATTTCTTCTGAATTGGATTTAGGAAAACATTAGGCATTCATGAAAGTTTTCTTATCTGGGATTTGCAGACATCCCAACCTGCAGAGACTCACTTCCGGGAGGTGGCTCCCCCCCCCCCCGGGACGCATGATGTACCCCCTCAACCTGCACGTAACTATTTTAATCGTTTGACAGCACTATTAGCTACACAAACAATTCTATCATAGGATCTGATGTCCAGAGCTTTGCTGGGCATCATCAAATGAGGAAGCAATGGATAACATTTCAATGATGGCAGCAAAATGGTATGAGTTTATCTGAGGTAGTGACCAAAAAATATAATGTTAAAGTGTACTTCTATGTAATATGATATTGCCAACATTCACAGTACCTTGAGCTGCGCCTGAACGTTCCTCAGCTGCTTCTGGGACTCAGCAGCCTGGCGGTTAGCATGGCTCAGCTGGATCTCCATCTCATTCAGGTCTCCTTCCATCTTCTTCTTGACTCCCAGAGCATCATTCCTGCTGCGGACCTCAGAGTCCAGAGCAGGGCCGGATGCAGCCTGCTTTGGGGTCGCAGTGAACATTTCTGGGGGGGGCATCATGATTACGGAAGGGGGTCGTATAATTTTTTATATAACCATTATGTTATCATTTTTGAGTCTGCTTAACGATTCGAGTGTTAATCAGGCACGGAGCCAGATGTTATGCACATTCGGGGCTTAACCCAAACCCATGACATATCCTGGGTTTGATGTGATGCTGGATATGATCCTCCACAGTGTGAGCGCGCGCAGCGCGCGAGCGAAATTTTTGGGCATTCATTTGAGCGCAAAATAGTTTTTTGAGCTCTATGTAAAATAAACCGCCGCCGTTTTCCAATTGGTAAAAACCTTGTCTATGAAGGTGATGTCTTTATAATTTCTGGCTCCAAATTGTCGACAGGGGAAGCAGAAACATGCATGTAGCTTGGCTGAGTTCTCTAACCAAATTTGAGAGCGATGCCTATAGGACCTTAGGAATTGTCTGAAAATGCGCATGGGGTACGTTTGCAGAACAGGCTGCATTGGATTGCTGTCATTCAAACCATGCTCGCCTTCACACACAGCAGCGGTAATGTTGGTACCGAGAGACAGGGAAGTGCTTCCACTAGGACCAGCACGCTCTGCCTGCTCTGGAGTATGAGTTTAATATCCCTTGTCGCAGGGGCAGTAGTAGATGGTTTGGGGATCAGAAATCGATGCATGATAAAAGGTTTTTTTTTATAGGTACAAACACGCACGCAAAGAACAATCGATGGCTAACGAAGCTAAAAGACTACTGTTAATGGGTTTCCCAGATTCGATCGTTCTTAAGGACATAAGAAGGCTCTTAAGAAGGGTTCGGTTAAGAAGGAGCGCTAAGATAGGGGTGTTTCCCAGACGCGTTCATAACTGCCTTCTTAAGATCCCGCCAAAGAAGCTTCTTAAGAAGCTCTTAGAGGGAGCTGCCCACCGCCGTGGTGCTGAAACTAAGTCAATCGATGCCAGGCAAATCGATCACCCACCACTTTATCAGTGCATAAATCACACACAACACCCTGTTTCTCTTCTTTTTTTTAAATAAACTTCTTTTCCTTTTCAACCATGTGTTCTGTGGATCATTTTGCGTCATTTCCTAGCTTTCAAGCCCTATAGCCTACATGATAGTTGGTATGGGTTGTGTGATGGTAGTGGGTTTAATGTTGGGAGTAGGGGGGTGGCACCCTATGTTGAAGGCAGCGTAATGTTTCCTCCCAATCCAGCACGGATCCACCAGGGAGGGATTGTGGATTGGGATCAGTGTGCCATCCACGACACCAATCACCCGGGGGATCCCAGCCATGGCATGAAATCCACGGTGGACCTGGCGGACCTCGTCCCGTATGGTGGGCATTCTGATGTGTGTCCGGGCATGGCGCAGGAGGATCGGTGTCACGGCTGCCACACTCCGTGAAACCGATGCCTTGCTGAGGCCGGTGCCGTCCCCAACCACCTCCAGGAAGCTCCCCACTGCGTAAAAACGCAGCGCGGCCAGGAGCTGCACCTCCGGGCTGAGGGCAAAATTGCATCGGGTTGCCCTCTGACGAGGCGTTGGATCTCCACACGGGGAAGCCGGTACTTGGACTGGACAGCCCGGTCCGACAGCACATTCAGTGGGGAGAAGTGCTGACGCACATAGGCATTTATATAAACTGTCTGGCTTCGCGCACGGCGACGCTGTTGATTAGCAGCGAGAATATGCTGTATTGCAGCCATGGTGTCTCACAAGCGTGGACTTCAGCAACGCCTTTATATAGACTAGCAGGTGGAGCCTCTCTTGATGAGGTTCCAGCCGAGTTTAATTACACCTGTCAGTTTCCCTGATATCTGTGAAATACCACAGGGTTGTTGATGTT
This sequence comes from Osmerus eperlanus, assembly GCF_963692335.1. NCBI lineage: Eukaryota > Metazoa > Chordata > Actinopteri > Osmeriformes > Osmeridae > Osmerus > Osmerus eperlanus. The sequence continues at coordinate 7,994,094 of NC_085033.1, forward strand.
TTTATAGCTAATGTAAACTCATATGCATATGCCGAATGTGTGTGAAAACGTAATGAGTGATAGTAATGATGATTCATTTTATTTATGTGCTACAGGAACACATGGGCAATTATTTATTTGTATATCTTTATTTTTCTTCTTATGCTATTATTTTTCTTGTTCTGCAGCTGTGGGCGCACATTTATCATCACGCATGGTTTTAGTATTCCTTTGAGTGTCAGATATAACTTTCCATGATGCAGCTGCAGTGAGCGTTTGGTCGCTAAGAAGGCTGTTAAGAGTGGGTCAGGCTGATCTTACATTTCCTTCTTAGTGAAAGATCTTCTTAAGCTAAGAACGACTCTGGGAAACACGTCCTTCTTTCACAGCGCTCTTAGAATGCTCCTAAGAAGCTCTTAGCGCTTAAGAGCTTCTTAACGAATCTGGGAAACCAGGCCAATGTCTTTAACCCATCTTCTATGAAAACAAATAAAGATTACAACCGAAACAGAAGTATGAAATTCCAGGGTCTAACATTAAACACCAATGCTACACTTTACTATTCGTCAAAAGCCCTCCACAAAAGACCGATATACAATAACTTCGAGAACAAGTGAGTGAGTGGCAAGAGATTCGAGGTTGATTTCACTTTTATCGGTACACGTGGATGCGGAGCTCTAACCTACGTTGCCCATTATCAACCAGACAATCACTGGGGAATCTTTTAAAAAGATTGGTTGAAAAAAAAGCATATTACTGAAAGCACTAACAGACTTTTTCATAGCTTCAACATGTAACCATTATGGCTGAAGTCAGAAGGAGCTTGGGGGGGGGGGGGGCGGCAGAAATCAGGGGGGGCGCGGCAGAAATCTGGGGGGGGCGCAGCCCCCCCCAGCCAACCCCTGGATCCGGCCCTGGTCCAGAGTGCTCTGCATGGAGTCAGCCACCCTCTGGCTGTTCCTCTTGATCTGCTCCATCTCCTCATCCTTCTCTGACAGCTTTCTGTCCACCTCACCCTTGATCTGGTTCAGCTCCAGCTGCACACGCAGAATCTTGGATTCCTCATGCTCCAGGGTTCCCTGAATAAAGAAACAATTTGCAATGTCATTCTTAGTTAGTTGATCCTAAACGTGTTTATTCTTTCCACTTCATTCTGGAAATTGTGGAGAGTTTGTACCTCAGCCTCCACCAGAGATGGATCTCAGACTTCTTTGTCTCCACTGTCTTCTTGGCCTTCTCCAACTGGATGCTCTTGCCAGTCTCTCCGATCTGCTCGGTCAGGTCAGAGATCTCCTCTGTGATTTGAAACAGAAGAGTTTTTAAGTACCTTCCCTGACCTCCCAGGGATAAAACTAAGCAACGAGTTGAAAGCAATGAGTTCAAAACAGGAAATCATTGCTACTAACATACTAATCCAAAGTAAAATAGAAAACACTATCCAGTTTTCTTCTTTACAAAAGCAACACAAACTACATTTATCTTACGTTGTAAGTTCTTATTTTCTCTCTTCAGAGTCTCCAGCTGGTCAAGAGCCTCCTCATAGTTCTTCATCTTGAAGAGCTCTGTGCTGAGAGAACGAGCCTCCTTCTGAGCTCCCTCCAGCTCAGCCTGGCCCTCTTCAAACTTTTGCTTCCACTCTGCAAGAACCTAGGAGGAAGCACACACCAAAGCAGCCTTTAACAGTTGAATTACAAATGACTATGCAACGGCTAAGAAACAGGGTGTCATAGGACAGTTTTGAGAAACCAGTTGCAGATCCAGGTATTTTTCTCATTTTCACCTTGTCAAAGTTCCTCTGCTTCCTATCCAGGTTGGCAGCCAGGGCATTGGCTCTCTCAACATCAATCATGAGGTCCTCCACCTCTCCCTGCAACCTCTGCTTGGTCTTCTCCAGAGAGGCACACTTGGAGTTGATGGCCTCAATGGTCTCCTCAGCTTCCTGGAGACGCTGAGCCAGCTTCTTCCTGTGTAGGTTTATTTTTTACATTCGTAAAAAACTTGACTTTGGTTTTGGGTACGGTTTGAGCCCACTGCTAACTCTTTATATTGCTTCATCAAGGAAGGCCTTTAAGTTTTGTTGACTTACTTGGCTTCCTCCAGCTCCTCTGTCCTCTAGATGGCATCAGTTTCATACTTGGTTCTCCACTGAGCCACCTCAGAGTTAGCCTTGGACATGCCGCGCTGCAGCTCTGCCTTGGCCTCCTGCTCCTCCTCAAACTGCTCCCTCAGCAGATCACAGTCATGGCGAGCAGATTGGACTCCATGGGCCAGTGCGTTCTTAGCCTAAGATCAAGAGAAAAGAGTAAGCTCTCTTTACTCTGGTAATGAGAATTACACATGCCCAGTACATTCAGGTCAGTACTGTAGCTCAATTGATACATGTGTCACGGCCACAGCCGTGCCCCCCCCAGTTTCAGTTTTTTGCCCTGCCCTAGTGTTTCCCTGTCATTGTCTTCACCTGTGTCTCGTTCTCGTTAGCGTCATTGTGTCCACGTGTGTCGTTTGGTTCTGTGTATTTAGGTTTCTGTTTTGTGTCCAGTCTTTGTCTTGTCATTACTACCTGTGCCGTGTGAGTACCCTATCTGTTCCCCGGTTTGAGATTAAAACCCTTTGTTTCTACAATGCCTCGAATCTCTCCTGCGTTTGGGTCCTACCCCACCTCACACCCTGACAGAATGACAAGACCAAGAAAGGACCCAGCAGAGAGTACACGCAACCCTTTCCTAGGGACCCGACTTGCCTCTGGTGGACCCCGAAGCCTGCAGCGGAGGGCCCACCCAAAGTCCGGGTTCCTACCACGGCTCCAGCCCCAGCCTGAACCCCGACTCCAGCCTCGGTCCTGCCCTGGGCCCCTGCCTCGATCCTGCCCTGTGCCCCTGCCTCGTCCTGAGGTTGTGCCGCCCTGCGCCTGGACGAACAAGGTTGTGCCGCCCAGCACCCAGAGCACCGAGGCTGTTCCTGCCGGGGAGTCTCGGCCGCAGCCTGCTGCCGTGCCCGCGCTCCCAGGCGCCCCCTCGTCCGCGCTCCCAGGCGCCCCCTCGTCCGCGCTCCCAGGCGCCCCCTCGTCCGCGCTCCCAGGCGCCCCCTCGTCCGCGCTCCCAGGCGCCCCCTCGTCCGCGCTCCCAGGCGCCCCCTCGTCCGCGCTCCCAGGCGCCCCCTCGTCCGCGCTCCCAGGCGCCCCCTCGTCCGCGCTCCCAGGCGCCCCCTCGTCCGCGCTCCCAGGCGCCTCCTGTCCCCTGTGCCCGTCCCCTGTGCCCGTCCCCTGTGCCCGTCCTGCCCCCGGGTGGTTCCCTGGATCTGCTCCGGCCTCCGGGCCGCCGGCCTTCTGCCCTGCCTCAGGGTCGACCCCCGGACCTGCCCCGACCCTCTGCCCAGCCTCCAGGCCGGCCCCCGGACCTGCGCCGGTCCTCTGCCCTGCCTCCCGGTCGACCCCCGGACCTGCCCCGGCCCTCTGCCCTGCCTCCGGGCCGACCTCCGGACCTGCCCCGACCCTCTGCCCTGCCTCCGGGTCGACCTCCGGACCTGCTCCGGCCTTGTGGGACGTCCGGTGACGTCCCTTGAGAGGGGGGTACTGTCACGGCCACAGCCGTGCCCCCCCCAGTTTCAGTTTTTTGCCCTGCCCTAGTGTTTCCCTGTCATTGTCTTCACCTGTGTCTCGTTCTCGTTAGCGTCATTGTGTCCACGTGTGTCGTTTGGTTCTGTGTATTTAGGTTTCTGTTTTGTGTCCAGTCTTTGTCTTGTCATTACTACCGTGTCTTACTACCAGTCTTTGTCTTGTCATTACTACCGTGTAAGTACCCTATCTGTTCCCCGGTTTGAGATTAAAACCCTTTGTTTCTACAATGCCTCGAATCTCTCCTGCGTTTGGGTCCTACCCCACCTCACACCCTGACAACATGTACACATGTATTGACTTGTCTTATCCAAAATCCAAACATTAAAGGGTAGAACATTTGAATTGTGGAAATTATAAATATACCAAGAATAAGACGCAGACTCAGTAAGAAATAGAAAAATGTGTTTCGGAGTTAAAGTTTTATGTGACTCAGGAGGATGGTTGGTCAACACAAACTGCTTTTTCAATTTGTAATTTACCTTGACCTCCTCCTCAACATGCCTCTTGAGCTCCTCAATCTGCTGGGTGTAGGCCTGCTTGCCTCTGGTCAACTGGGACACCAGGGCTTCCTTCTCCTCCAGCTGGCGACCAAACTCACCTGGGGAGAATAGTAGGTTCTTGTCAGGTAATATGCTTAGTTTGTTTTATTTTCATACAGAATATCTACCTGCACATTTACTGTACTTAACTTCATATATATTATATATTTATATATTATGTATTTTCATAACTGCTGTTGAAGGAATTGTTCTTGATTCACTGAATTTACCATTTGTGTCCATTGATGTCATTGACCTGGCGCACATTCTCATCGTTCTTGGTCTTGATCTCACTGAGCTGGTCCTCAAGGGTACGGCACATCTTCTCCAGATTGCCCTGCGGAACAAACACTATGTTTCAGTGATAGTTATTCTAGTTGTTTTACTGTTTTTTTTTTTAACAGTTAATGAATTTATGTGATCAATTGCAGTTGTGAATTGTTCAAATGTAGTAAATTATATAAAGGTGAACATTTGTTCACGAACCTCTACAATCCACTCCTTCATCCTCCGCGGACTTGGTCTGTGAGCATTCAAGTTATACATTAATTTCATCTTTCTGTTTAGGTTTATTTGTGTCACTGACCTTAGCCTTAGCAACTGCCTCCATGTTGGAAGACAGGTCATCAATCTCCATCTTGAATTCACTCTTCTCTTTCTCCAGCTTCTGTTTGACGCGTTGCAGGTTGTCGATCTGCTCTCCCAGCTCTGCCACACTGTCAGCCTGCTTCTTCCTCAGGGCTGAGGCTGTGGACTCATGCTGCAGGGTGGACTCCTCCAGGTCACGTCTCAGCTTCTGGAACTCAGCCTCTCGCTTCTTGTTCATCTCAATCTGAGCAGCTGTGGCGCCTCCAGCCTCCTCCAGCCTCTCACTGATCTCCTTAGCATCATTCAGATTCTCTGATTCCTAGGAGCAAAAAGATGAAGGAAAACTCATGTTTTTGTTTTCATTCTCACTCTGTGCTCTGTTTGATCTGTTTTGTTTAATTAACTTACAGATGCAACTTGCAGAGCCAGGTCATTCTTCTCCAGCAGGAGGGCACCATCTTCTCCTCCAGCTCCTTCTTGCGAGCCTCAGCTTTGGTAAGAGCAACTTTGCATTTCTCATTGTCCTCTTTCATGTTGGCCAGCTCCTTCTCTGTCTCAGCACTTAGCAGGAGAGGCTTGATCTTATAGTAGACCTTCATCCATGGCCAGTGTTTCACATTCATGAATGAGCGGATGTTGTACTGGATGGTGTAAACAGACTCTCTAATAACAAGAGATAAGATCTAATGAAATAACTTTATAAAATAAAATACATAACTTATATTTCCATGTGTATGTGGTAAAATGAATGTAGAAATCCAAAGGAGGTCCATCTCACCTCCTCTCCATCATCTTGGTAAGCTCCTTCTTCATCAGGTATCCACGACATAGAGCCTGTGTCATTGTTACCAGAGTAGCAAGCTTCTCATATCTCATCTCCTCAAGGACACCAAGAAGACCAGCTTTGAAGAACACCTGAGACACATGAACAATACCAAACAAAAGTAAACAAGGGAAAGAATATAACCTTTTTAAGATTATTTGGAGGAATATAGAAAGGTGCTGTAGTTAGATTTTGTGTAGTATCTCCTTTTACATGAGCCTGGAATGAAAATAAGTTAAATCTGATCACCACCTGATTTCTCCTCAAAACAGGGGACAAGATATCTTTGGTTACCCTCTCAACGTGGTATTCTGCCTCATAGACGCAAAGAAATAATGATTTACTCAGGATAGAAATGCTCTGTATGTACTGTAATATTCTTCTATACGTAGTTTAACAGTTCTTAAAAACAAGACTTTGCCAAAGACACATGAAGCTATTTCCCAATACTATTCTGTACGTAAGTAAAATGGGACATTAATAAATTGTAAGTAGTGATGAACATCAGTTATAGGTGTATGTACATGGGTACATCAGTGGGGGAGAAAGTGTTTTTTGCATTGCATCCCAAAAGAGTATCCATAATCTTACCTTGGTGTGTCCAAACTTGTACTCATCATGGTTCACATCAATTGACCCAAGCACTTATAATGTAAATATTTAGAAGCACAGCTGTGGTATCTACTATTGCGCCAATGTTTAAAATGTGCTAGAAAACTTTTAAACTGTCAGTATTTCATTCAACAGTGTGACATTTAAGACACAATTCTTGACACAACATACCTTTTTGGGTGACATGTACTGCTTGATTAAAGGCTTATACTTGTTAACATCTACCCTGGCTATAAAGTCAGACATTACTTGGAGACAACATATCCAAGATGCCATGTTTCGGATATTCACTGGTTGCCATCTGACAGGGTTCCAGCAGTGTACAAGCCAGCATACTAAATCTGGAGTTTTTAAAATACCACTTGGCCGACCATTGATTCAGCTCAGCTGGCTTGCTTAGAACTGGTATCATATTATAATGGGAACAATTGATTGGAACAGTTAACATACTTCCACGATTTTATTAATGAACAGGTCTTTTCCAGGCAAAGTTTGTCTAGTATTATAAACTTGGATTGTAACGGGATAGCTTGCTGATAAAGGAAGTCAGGAAAGCCTTTGAAATAATTCCTCATCCAATACATAGCTATACAGTTTAATGTACAACAATGATTTATAGTTCTTGAGTTTATTTAATGCTTGCTGTCACAATCCATTTTAAATTATTACTGGGAGTTTGCCAGATACATCAACATGTAATTTGGTAACTTGAGAACTATAAAAAGTCCCCAAGTCTAATTTTGGATGTTTTCTAGGTATGGGCCTGGCTCCACTGAACAGCCTGTCAAAACAGCTCCTGCTCAGGCGTAGTATCAGTGTCAGACTTGTGGTGCAAACAGGGGATATATTTCATGGTGGGGCTACTTATATGGTCACATTCTATGCATATGCACTATTGGATGTCTCCATGCTGCAAAACAGTCTACTGAATCTCATTCAGCATTTTCATTTGAGCTGTATCAATGTCTCTGATGACACCTTGCAACTCTGATGTTGTATGAGCTGGTCCAGCATAGTTATCATAGGTGCTGTTCAGCACAACATTAATCATCTATTTGAAAGTCAAGATTGTAAGCATAGCTTAATTTTTGCACAGTATCTGAAGTTCATTTAATGCAATCAGTTACTGCCTTTTGTCCTTTACCAAGCCCTTTTCCAGTCACAGTTGATTCTATTATTGGTTGTCCTTAAAATTAACCCAGAGCAGTCAGCGCACACCCATGTTGAGCCAGATTTACTGTCTATCGGGGGAGCACCTACTGCTGGCTGACTCGCAGAAGTAAACAGAATCATTGAATGGTTTGTTGTGGTTGCTGTGTTTTTGTTTTCCCTTCTTTCACTTCTTTCTCCAGGCAACTCCACGTCATTCATGGTATCGAGTTGGATTTGAAGCAAGTGGCCGCTCTTCCAAATACAGATTGAAATACTGCTGTATGTGCATAATTTGCCTGGGTGGAGCTCTTGAGTAGCCAATCTCATATACTGCAGAGAGGACCTGGCCTGACCAGAAAACACAGTATTGACAGCAACTTTGCTTGAGTCCAGGTACTCCTTTCAGTGCATGGAATTTGCAAAGGACATTAACTTTGATAAAAACAATATGAGTTACATTTCACTTTTTTATTTTGCTCACTTTTGAAGTTGTGTCACAGATCGTCGGTCAAACTAATTTGTCCTGTCTCAATACCAAACTACTCTACAGTTGGGTGTTTTTTGTTGAAGGTAAGCCGCCGTTAAAGGGTGGTTTTATCTTGCTCTTTTAATATAATTCACTTCACTCAATTGATGAGAATAGTTGATAAGAATGGTAGCCCGTATAGTATCAGGACTTATTTATAATTGGTTTAGATAGGCAACTTGGAAACTGTAAAAAGGAACAAAAGTCTAAGGTATCTGTGCCTGTACTGCAGGCTAAATAAAACAAAATATTTTGCCATATTATTTTGTCATTCCGAGAAAATATCTCATATTACAAGAACACAAAACAGGGTGTTCAATGCACCATCACTTCAATGACTTCAAATGACCAGTTATTTGAAAACAATGTAATGTGTAAAATAACGCAAAAAAATTTAAGATCTTATTATGATGTTATAAAGGGAAAATACCCCAGAGAGGTCTATATGAACAGTTCAGTGTGGAAATAAAGTATCAGTTTATTGTATCAGATAAAGGTTTTTAATTGATGTATCTAATAATGATAAAGCCAATTGAAAGTGTGTGTATATGGGGGGGGTGCAGGTCTGAAAATGTGTTATGCCCACTTCTTCAGGCACCACTACACCACTGTTAACAATCATCACTTACAAACACAGTCATAATCATAAAGCAGAGTACAAGTGAATGAAAGACTCTCAGACCCGGAGGCCCATTCAAGGGTCAAACTGCTCATTTCTTCTTTCCATTCTGAGCCTATATACAGCTGTGACATGGAAAATTAATTAATGAAAGACCTGAAGACCCAGTCAAGGGTGAACTTGCTGTCTCCAATACTGAGCCTATACAACTGGCACATGACACATGAACAGAAGAGTCTGACTCAAAGATACATTCATTTCTGTTTCCTACACTGAGTATCTACAACTGTCACGTGGAAAATGAAGGAAAGATCCAAAGGGTCACCCATCCCTATTGGAAGGAAATAACCCTTTTGAGAAACACTGTTGTTTAATGTGAAAGGCTCATGATACAAAACCATTTAAGTTATATGGTGCATCAGTGGCTTAACTGCCTATTACTTACCACATTTCTAAAAATGTGTCAATGTATATCCCATACTACAATATCCCATTCAATTTTGTGTTGAGAAAATATGCATGTGTTTGAGTACACTCTAAAGCCATGGAAATGATCGGTTGCTTCCACGTGGAGCTCCCTGCCTCCGTGATAAATTCACAAAGTCATATAGTATTGCAGGCGTATAGTTTATATAGTTTATATAGTTTATATTGTCTTTATTTAAAGGACAGTCTTGACATTTTGCCATGACGAATCATATTTTATGAATGCATAGCATTGTTTTGGAACAGGTTTGTGTTGTCTATTCAGCTTCTTTAGCCTGATTGGAAAAAGAAAAAGAAGGAATTGTTATTGATAAGCTTCCTCCCACGAGGAACATTGAGTAAGGTGGGCCTATTTTGACTTAAATAACTTTTGACAAAAACTGAAATTAAAAACTGTCCTGGTTGATGTGGAGTGGTGTATTATATTCCAGTTGGAGTAGTATGATATCAGGCATAATTCAGATTGTATTGTAATTGTATGTATTGTTATTATAATCTTGGTGAAACATGATTTTTACCTTTCCAGCCTCACGACTCTTGGTTCTGAGCTTGTTGACCTGAGACTCAGCGATGTCGGCACGCTCCTCAGCCTCCTCCAGCTCATGCTGAACCTTCCTGAACTTGGACATGTGGGAGTTGGCCTGCTCCTCCTGGGAAGATTTGGGGGGAAAACAAGTGAGGCACAATTTCAACTAATTTATAATAAAAATTGGGCCATGTGTGATATAATTAGATAGGGCATGAAAACATTATTTACAAAGCCACCAAAATAATAAACTGGGAATATAATTGTGTGTGTCCTTTGTGTTATTAGACATGAAATATATGTTCTGTATATCTGATGTAGCAGATACACTGCCCCTATAAGCTACCCCTATAAGCTACTTCTGCCAACGCAAGCTGAAATGCCTAATGTATGACCTACCGCCTCCTCAGCCTGTCTTTTGTAAGCCTTCACTTTAAGCTGCAGCTTATCCACCAGGTCCTGAAGTCTGGTTACATTCTTAATATCCTCCTCAGTCTGGAGCAAAAATTATGTTATATTGGACATGTAGTGTACAGTTTAACACATTCATGTCTGTTAAAGAATAATGTTTTGGAATGTACAGTATGTTGTTACCTGGTATGTCAGCTCCTTGACTCTGCGCTCATACTTGCGGACTCCCTTGATTGCATCCAAGCTTCTTTTCTGTTCACCATCAACTTCAGATTCCAACTCACGCACCTGCATGGAGGCATGAGCTCATGGTGAATCCAAATGCCTTGCTGGAAGACTGCCATGGTCAAATATTATGACAACCAGAGAGAGGCATCATTATATAAACTACATATTTTAAATGTATTTTGTTGAAGGTAGCCATGGTAATTGTACACTCACTCTAGACTCCAGTTTCTGGAGCTGCTTCTTGCCACCCTTCATGGCTAGGTTCTCTGCCTCATCCAGACGGTGCTGCAGGTCCTTGACTGTCACTTCAAGATTCTTCTTCATCCTCTCAAGGTGAGAGCTGGTGTCCTGCTCCTTCTTCAGCTCTTCTGCCATCATGGCTGCCTGCAATCAAAGAAAAAACTTTTTTGAGGTGGTAAAGTCATCATAGCTGTGTGCAATGTGGACTGATGATGACAATGTACAAGTTATCATACAGTGCAATGTGGATAAAAGGTAACAGCAAATACTTGGAGTTCAAATTAAGTCAGAAGTACATAGAATTCCCAGGTTTATTAAGAAAATTGCTTCAAGTTCAAGGGAGGTGCCCAACCATAAACTGCCAATTTTTAACAGTTTTTGGATGAAAATTGGTGAGGGTTTGGAGGTAGGTAAGCACTGGTATGTTAATATTCAGGAGCTAGAAGGATGGGACCACTGGATGATGGGTACAGTATGTTACCATAGAGGTTTGATGATGTGGTGGAAAGACATTGCTTTGTTATTGGGGGTGTGGCAGTGTATAGGAAAACGGTATACTGTACAGGTAAGACTAAATGATCCAGACTCACATCAGTGATGGCCTTCTTGGCCTTCTCCTCAGCATTTCTGGCCTCCTGGACAATGTCGTCCACCTCTCCCTGCACCTGAACCAAGTCAGCCTCAATCTTCTTCTTGGTGTTTAACAGGCTGGTGTTCTGAAAGAGAGTACACATGGATTTAGCAAAAACTAAACTTTTGCTGTGAATGTTATTTAACTTTGTGTCTATATGTGTAGATCTCGTCCACACCTGGGAATGCAGCAGTCCCACTCTCTCGTTGGCGTCCACCAGCTCCTGCTCAGCCACTTTGCGGCCTCTCTCTGTCTGCTCCAGACCCACTCTCAGCTCCTCAATCTCAGCCAACATCAGACCGTTTCTACGTTCCACCATGGTAGCCTGTTCCTTCATGTCCTCTGCGGCACGAACAGCATCATCCAGATGCAACTGGGCATCCTAGAAACACCACAAGGTGCCAAGAAGTCATAAATTATGTTGGTACGGCTTTGTATAGATTAAACTAGCGTTTATGGATTGTTGTGTTGTAACAGTCTCTCGGAATGCTGACTATTACGACAGTAAGTTTGTTCAAAATGAAGTTTTCAGGTTTTGCTTTCAATTTATGAGGTGTTTTCATTTTTGTTAAAATATTGATTTAGATATATTTATAATTTATAGATTCATATTCACAATTACTTAGTCACATTATGAATGATGATATAATTGTGTGTGTATTTAATAAAATTTTAAACCAGATTAAGGCAAATCTTGAAAGTTCTCAGTTTTATTCTAGGATAAACTTAGTCTATGGCTGTGAACAAGGAAGAGAAAAGACTCAGTAATGTTTTGTAATGTTTTACAATTGTTAGCTACACAAACAACTCTATAATAGGATTTGATGTCCAGTGCTTTGCTGGGCATCATCAAATGAGGAAGCACTGGATAAAATTTCAATGATGGCAGAAAAATGGTAGTTTATCTGAGGTAGTGACCAAAAAATATAATGTTAAAGTGTACTTCTCTGTAATATGATATTGCCAACATTCATAGTACCTTGAGCTGCGCCTGAACGTTCCTCAGCTGCTTCTGGGACTCAGCAGCCTGGCGGTTAGCATGGCTCAGCTGGATCTCCATCTCATTCAGGTCTCCCTCCATCTTCTTCTTTATTCTCAGAGCATCATTCCTGCTGCGGACCTCAGAGTCCAGGGTGCTCTGCATGGAGTCAGCCACCCTCTGGCTGTTCCTCTTGATCTGCTCCATCTCCTCATCCTTCTCTGCCAGCTTTCTGTCCACCTCACCCTTGATCTGGTTCAGCTCCAGCTGCACACGCAGAATCTTGGATTCCTCATGCTCCAGGGTTCCCTGGATAAATAAACATTTAGAGACTTTTGTACTTTTGTTATGTGATCATCTGATCAGTATTGAGGAATTCAACAGCATACTCATATTTCTCATAATAAGGTAGTTATTGCACCTCAGCCTCCTCCAGAGCCGTCTGGATCTCAGACTTCTCTGTCTCCACTGTCTTCTTGGCCTTCTCCAGCTCATGGATGCTCTTGCCAGTCTCTCCGATCTGCTCGGTCAGGTCAGAGATCTCTTCTGTATTTGGAAAAAGAAACATTTGGAATTACCATGACATGGGGTTGTACAATACTTAAGTATATTGTACAAACCACCACACACAACATTTATCTCACGTTGCAAGTTCTTGTTTTCTCTCTTCAGAGTCTCCAGCTGGTCAAGAGCCTCCTCATAAGAGTTCTTCATCTTGAAGAGCTCTGTGCTGAGAGAACGAGCCTCCTTTTGAGCTCCCTCCAGCTCAGCCTGGCCCTCCTCAAACTTCTGCTTCCATTCTGCAAGGACCTAGGTGGAAGCACACAGACAAAAGTAGCCCTTAACAATTAATGTTAACATGTTAACAATGTGTTAGGCTCATGGCACAAAACCAGGGAATGAGCATGACAATAGTTCAAATGCCCTTTTAAAACCTTGCTGTGGACATTGTTTTACCCTGTCAAAGTTCCTCTGCTTCTTATCCAGGTTGGCAGCCAGGGCATTGGCTCTCTCAACATCAATCATGAGGTCCTCCACCTCTCCCTGCAGCCTCTGCTTGGTCTTCTCCAGAGAGGCACATTTGGAGTTGGTGGCCTCGATGGTTTCCTCAGCATCCTGGAGACGCTGAGCCAGCTTCTTTCTGTTGTGTACAAAAGAGGCAATTACGTTTTCTTTCTTTTTTTACGTTGGGATCTCTGGAAACCCACGAGTTACAGTTAAGCCTACCAACAAATCAACAAATGTCTGCTTCAGGGAAGACCTCAATGGTCAATAGACTTACTTGGCCTCTTCCAGCTCCTCTGTCCTCTGGATGGCATCAGTTTCATACTTGGTTCTCCACTGAGCCACCTCAGAGTTAGCCTTGGACATGCCGCGCTGCAGCTCTGCCTTGGCCTCCTGCTCCTCCTCAAACTGCTCCCTCAGCAAGTCACAGTCGTGGCGGGCAGATTGGACACCATGGGCCAGTGCATTCTTAGCCTGAGAAGAAAATGGGGAGTAAAAATTGCTTTTTTTATTCCAGCAATAGGAATTTAACAGGTGGATGTTTTCAGCACAGTTCACAGTTCAATCCCTAGATAATTAATGGACAATGTGAGTTGTCTGACCTTGACCTCCTCCTCAACATGCCTCTTGAGCTCCTCAATCTGCTGGGTGTAGGCCTGCTTGCCTCTGGTCAACTGGGACACCAGGGTTTCCTTCTCCTCCAGCTGGCGACCAAACTCACCTGTGGAGGGTTAAGGAAGCACTTGTCAGGTATTCTTCTAGCTAGATTTTTTCCTCTGACAGGTTGAAGAATGTTTGTCCAGTTTGTAGAATAGATAAAAATAGATTTTTCTTATGTTTACCATTCTCAGTGAGGAGTCTGGCTTTCTGTCCACCAAGGTCGTTGATCTGGCGAACATTCTCATCGTTCTTTGTCTTGATCTCACTGAGCTGGTCCTCAAGGGTACGACACATCTTCTCCAGATTGCCCTGTGACCCAAACATCATGTTAAACAGACACAGTTACTGGAAAGTGTTATCTTTACAATAATAATTTTACCACACATTAAGAAATGGGACAGTCAATTAAAAAACAAACAAAAAATATTTGTATAAACACATTAATTGTATCACTGACCTTAGTCTTGGAAACTGCCTCCATGTTGGAGGAAAGGTCATCAATCTCCATCTTGAATTCACTCTTTTCTTTCTCCAGCTTCTGTTTGACGCGCTGCAGGTTGTCGATCTGCTCTCCCAGCTCTGCCACACTGTCAGCCTGCTTCTTCCTCAGGGCTGAGGCTGTGGCCTCATGCTGCAGGGTGGACTCCTCCAGGTCACGTCTCAGCTTCTGGAACTCAGCCTCTCGCTTCTTGTTCATCTCAATCTGAGCAGCTGTGGCGCCTCCAGCCTCCTCCAGCCTCTCACTGATCTCCTCAAGTTCCCTGGACAGATCAGCCCTCTGCTTCTCCACCTTGGCCCTGGCAGCACGCTCAGCCTCAATCTCCTCTTCCAGCTCCTCAATACGTGCCTAAATCAAGTCATTTTATTCAGAAAAAATGGCAGACAGTAGATTTGTGCAATATTATTTGTTTATTTTTTGTAAGTTGCTATGGATAAAAGGATATGTTATATTATAACATGTAAATGTTAACTCATGCTATCATTTTAGAGTGAAGAAATATGAAACTAAACTGCACAATGCAAAACAACTGCACTTACCTGGAGCTCCTTGATCTTCTTCTGCAGCTGGGCACCCAGAGACTGCTCATCCTCAATCTTGCTGAGGAGCTGGCTGGTCTCAAATTCTTTCCTATTAAGCAGACATAACTCAATTTCAAATGGCTTTGGTTACTGTAGTATGGGTAAGGGACAGTAAATATATATCCAGATTTTTGGATGGTTTACTGATTATTTAAATTACATTGCATATCATAGTTATGCATACATAGTTAATTTAATCTGCCTAGAATTTGAATGTGAATCTCTGATCAGTATACTTACTTCTTGATCTTTTCATCAGACTGCTGCTTGTCGTTCTCCAGGTCCATGATGGACTCCTGGGCCAGTTTCAGGTCTCCCTCCAGCTTTCTCTTGCCTCTCTCAAGGTCCATACGGAGCTTCTTCTCTTGCTCCAGAGAACCTTCAAGCTGGAGTAAAAAACTGATTGTATTTTTGATAAAACAGGTAAGACAGTGAAACTTAAAACACAAGTCCCTCTTCTCAAACACAATACTGTTAATTGTTTGGACATCATACTGTATAACCCAACTCACATCATCAACTTGCTGTTCCAGCTTGGTCTTGGCCTTGGTCAGAGTGTTGACTTTGTCCTCCTCTGCCTGCAGGTCATCCAGTGTCTGCTGGTGGGCCTCTTGCAGGGCTTTCTTCTCCTTTGTCAGCTTGGCAACACTCTCATCTTGAGATGCCATCTCTTCAGTCAGGTTTTTAACCTGGACAAGACAAAGTTAGTCTAAGTTAAAACTATTGTTTTGTGTTTTTGAACAAGCTACTGCTTGGATATTTGTGAGATGTTGATACCTTGTTCTCTGTGGCATGCTTCTCCTTCTCCACTTTGGCCAGGGTAAGCTCCAGATCATCAATGTCCTTCTTCAGTTCAGAGCACTCATCCTCCAGCTTCCTCTTCTTGGCTGTCAGCTCAGCATTAATCTCCTCTTCATCCTCCAGTCTTTCTGTTGTCTCTTTGAGTTTGGCCTCCAGCTGGATCTTGCTCTTGATCAGACCCTCACATCTCTCCTCAGCATCGTTCAGATTATCTGATTCCTGGAAAATGAAAGGTCGAGAAAAACGTTGTTTCAATGTTTGTTCTAAGCTTGGTATTTTTAGCTTGTCTTTACATGTGAATATATCTTGTTCACTCACGGATGCAATTTGGAGAGACAAGTCATTCTTCTCCTGCAGGAGGGACACCATCTTCTCCTCCAGCTCCTTCTTGCGAGCCTCAGCCTTTTCAAGAGCAACTTTACATTTCTCATAGTCCTCTTTCATGTTGACCAGTTCCTTTTCAGTCTCAGCACTTTGCAGGAGAGGCTTGATCTTGTAGTAAACCTTCATCCATGGCCAGTGTTTCACATTCATGAATGAGCGGATGTTGTACTGGATGGTGTAGACAGAATCTCTGATAATAAGAGATAGACACAGTAATTGTTTAGCGCAATACAAATTATGCAATGTAAAGTCATTACACCAACCCATTCCTACATGTAAAGTATATCATTCCATCAAGCCCAAGATAGCCATCATTCCAAAATTACAAGTTTACATAATTGTTCTAACAATAGCTCCATAGTAAAACAAAATGTATCACTCCCTAAAAACAAGATTTGAATGCAAATACTTCCTTTTATCATCTCCATCTCACCTCCTCTCCGTCATCTTGGTATACTCCTTTCTCATCAGGTATCCACGGGCAAGAGCTTGCGTCATGGTTACCAGATTAGCAAGCTTCTCATCTCTCATCTCCTCAAGGACACCAAGCAGACCAGCTTTAAAGAACACCTGAGACACAGGTATAATACAAAACTTAAATAAACAACATAAACACTTCTGGTGTTAACATATTGCTATCTAAGTGGATAGCAAAGGTTATGTATGATGTTAGGCTCAATAAACTGACAATGAAATGACTTGCTGAGGATTTATAAATCAGTACATTTCTCATATGTAGTTCATTATTAAGATTGTTGGATTGCTCTTAAAAAATGTAAACTTAATTTTGAATGTCTACCAGGAAAATGAGATATTAATAACCTCTGTAGGTCACAAACATGAGTTGCCAGTATGCCATCATCAATAGTGTACGGTATGTTACCTTGGTGTGTCCAAACTTGTACTCATCATGGTTCACATCAATTGACCCAAGCAGCTTCTCAGAAGCCTTCTTGTTATCCATGAACTGGCCATCAGGGATGACACCTGCATTCAATACTTTGTATCTGAATAGGGAGAAAATTGGTTTATTATTGCTTTGTTGTTATCTATCTACCATATCTTTCTTGCATTTGTGTGTAAAATTACCTCTGCTTGAAGTCAGCATAGATGATTCTGCTGGGGAAGCCCTTTGTGCAGATCCTAATACCCTCCAGCACACCATTACACCTCAGCTGGTGGATAACCAGGAAGTTCTCCATCAGACCTGGATGAAACATTTAGGGTCAGCATTTTACTTTGTGGAACTTAATTGTAGAAATAACAATCAAATATATGTTGAATCACTTTATTTTTAAAGTAATAATGACTTAAGCGAAATAATATGTAAAACAATATTTACCTGGAGTCTTTGACTCATTGGGGATCAGACAACGCACAAAATGAGGGTGGGTGCTCCTCAAGTTGGTCATCAGCTTGCCCAAGTTCTCCTGTAAAGTTGTTATAAAGCATTGTTACTCTCAGATATTATTCATAATAAAGCTAAAATGCTCACTAATATTAAAGTACAATCACAGCATTAAACTATCCCAAATCATATAAAAAAGAAACCTCACTCACTCTAAACTGAGAGGACACAGTCTGCATGGAACCTCCCTTCTTCTTGCCTCCTTTTTTTGATGTATCTGTTATCGTAGTGGCAGGAGTTAGACAGCATAATAAATGAAATGTCTTGTTGCTTGAAAGATACTGTTAATTCATTCACAAATCATGTTAATATGTTCAATGTATAAACCTGTGTTATATAATACAACCATACTAACCCTCAGGTGGAGCAGCAACATAGAGCGTGGCCAACAGTTTGGTTGAGGACTTTCCATACAGCAGAAGCACAGAGTCGTTCAGGGGATCCTTGTTCTTGTCCAGCCATCCAGTGATATTGTAGTCCACTGTACCAGCATAGTGGACTAGGGAGAAGTGGGCCTCGGCCTTGCCCTTTGCTGGTTTAGGCTTCTCAAATGCCTTGTTCTTGCCAAGATGCTGGTCATACAGCTTGTTCTTAAAGGAAGTGTCTGAAGCCTTGGGGAACATGCATTCCTCTTCAAGGATGGAGAAAATGCCCATTGGCTGTGTAGAAATATACTTTGATCAGTCAAATATACTGTGTATAAGAGTGAGCTGAAATGGCATAATTGAATAAAACATATAATAAGCATTGTGATATGATAAGAACATGTCAGTTTATTCATACTGTATCTACATGTATGAATAACCTTGTATCCTTGCCATGTATGAAACATCCACAGACACCTCACCTTCTCAATAAGCTCAATGCAGGCAGCCAAGTCCATGCCAAAGTCAATGAAAGCCCAGACAATGCCCTCCTTCTTGTACTCCTCTTGCTCCAGGACGAACATGGTGTGGTTGAAAAACTGTTGCAGTTTCTCATTGGTGAAGTTGATGCACAGCTGCTCCATGCTGTTGTACTGTAGATTTACAAAGTTTGGCAGAACTTTATTGAGCGATCCCACCATACCGTATGTATTTTTTACTTTATCTGCACAATTTGTATTCCTATAAATCAAATCTTTGAAATAGAGTAGATACTATCTGTATAGTTTAATGACACACAAAATAAACCACTTTTGAATGTATTTCTAATAATTGTTCAATTATTGCCATAATGATCTCAAACTCACATCAAAGATCTCAAAACCAGCAATGTCAAGCACACCGATGTAGAAGTTCCTTGGCTGCTTGGTGTCCAACATCTGGTTGATACGGACGACCATCCACAAGAACATCCTCTCATAGATGGACTTGGCCAGAGCACTCACTGAATTGGTTACCTGTGTAAGAATGTTGGTTCCACTTAAACATTGATTTCAATTTATGAATATTTTTTTACCTGTAATAATTGATAAACACTGCTAAAATTAATAATACAATCAAGCTTTATTTCTAACAGCATGTCAGTTAAAAAAATAGCTCTGATGCTTTTTAAAGCCTTACCTGAGGCACTGTCTGACCCTTGGTCACATACTCATTGCCGACCTTCACTCTGGGGTAGCACAGGGCTTTCAGCATTTCAGCTGAGTTCAGACCCAGAAGGTAACCGATTTTATCAGCCACTGGGGAGAGAAAGGAGCAATGAGCATCAGAGTGCAATGTTTATCACAGGAATATAGTTATATGAATGCTCTTTAGAATATTGATACAAATAATTTGGCTTACCATCTGTGCCATCTGGCTCAGCCTGCTCCTCACGCTGCTTCTGCTTGAAGTGCATGTTGCCGTGGTGCATGACAGCACCGGTAAACTTGTAGATGCTCATCTTCTCTTCAGCAGAGAAGCCCAAGATGTCAATAGCATCCTGGATGCGGAAAGAAAGTTTACAATGAACCACCAATACATTATGATTTTCAAGTTGAACCCCTTTAGTGACTTACATCTGTGGCATCAAGCTCAACCTTGTCATCAATACTGGCCACAGTGAGCTGACCCTGGCTGATCATGGGATAGTCATAGGGGTTGGTGGTGATAAGCGACATTTCTGTGGAGACACAAAACTAAAATGATTATCACCCAAAGCATGTGTACATTTTATGTAAAAGGCAGAACCCTCAATGAGTAGACAAAGGAGTAAATGCAGGGTGCGAATTACGGGAGGGGTTGGGGGGGTCTGACCCCCTAATTAAGACTTGGATCCTCCCAAAAAAGGTAAAAACAACAGGTTGGGGGGGTCGACACGCGCCCTGGAGAATAAGTTGACCCCCCCGATTGTCATTGTATAATTCGCACTCTGGGTAAATGTCATTCAGAACATATTGTTTTCTTTAATCCCTGCAGTGCCTCACCAACAAGTTCAGGTTTGTGGTTGGTCATCATCTGGTAGAAGATGTGGTAGCCTCTCTCATCAGGCAGCTGGAAACTCACTCTGGACTTCTCCAGCAGGTCTGTGAGAAACATGGTTGAAAAGATAGAGAAAAATGAAAACAATTTGAATTTCAAGTGAATGGACAACAACATTTATTTAAAGAATAAACTGGGAAATAATCCAAACCAACTTACAGGTCTCAATGTCAGCACTTGCCAGTTTTCCATTCATGTGGAAGTGAATCCTAATGAATTTACCCTGAAAGAGGGCATAGAGAGGGCTTTTCCAATGCATCCGATTGATTTCTAAGTTTGGGTAAAATGTGAAAAGGAATATTTTCTCTCCAAACTTACAAAGCGAGATGAGTTGTCATTCCTCACTGTCTTGGCATTACCATAGGACTCCAGTAGAGGGTTAGCTGCAATGATCTGATCCTCAAGGGAACCCTGAAGGGAGACAAACCATTGGTCATTTAGACTGATCACCAATCATCCAAAATAATTCTCTTGTCACTTCTCATTCACTCCTGGAACGCTTCCCCTAGACTAGGTCTAACCCCGTTCTGTATTATCTTGGAACACCTTTAGTTTAATATGTTTGGCCAAAGTTAACACAGTACCCCTGACCCCTGAGTGCAAATGTCATAAATCCTTAACCTATCAAGTTGCTGAATGAGTAATAATAAGTAATATACTATAAAGGCTTATTTACGTTGTGCTGTATGTAAAACTACCACTGGACTGCTGTGAAGAATGACAACATATTTTAAAGATATAAACTAGAATTTAACTATACTATGTGAGTCTTTTTGTATTCAAATGTGGGGGGACAGATTTTTTTTAATAAGTGATGATGCAGCCAGTGAATATATATTTTTCTAAATAAACAATTGGGTGACATATTTACAGTTTTCATGTATAATGAAACCTACACCTTTGAACTGTACAATGGAAATACTGTTCTTGGGGGGTAAAAACAATGATGGGTCAACAATTGATGGCATGCCCTTTATATGGTGTATATATAAGGTCATACCTGCATTTTGCCAGGTACTGCTTCCTTCTTCTTCTCACCTCCAGAAACAGCAATGGTGGCAAAGTACTGGATGACACGTTTGGTGTTGACAGTCTTTCCAGCACCGGATTCTCCACTAGTTTATTATATGATAAAAATATCATATAGTGTGCATGAACTAAAATAAGTATTGTCAAGCATTATAGTATTCATATTTATTTACATATATATAAATATATATAACATATACACACAATTAAAGTCTCAAACTTACGTGATTAGGACTGACTGGTTCTCCTTATCTGAAAATAAATTGACAAATAAATGTTATCGTAAGTGATACGAGTAGCAACTAAGAATACATCCATCCATCTATTTATGAATTCAGCCATCCATCAGTGAGCGTCCATACCAGTCAACATGAACTGATAGGCGTTGTCAGAGACGGAGAAGATGTGGGGTGGAGCCTCCATACGCTTCTTCCCTCTGTAGGCATTGACCACTTCCATGTCATACACAGGGAGCCACTTGTAGGGGTTCACCGTGGCACAGAAGAGCCCAGAGTAGGTCTGTGTGTGATGAGAGGGTAAACGGAAATATTTATGTTAGAGCTCAAGTATGGTACATTTTTGAGGGTGTAATTTGCTTCCTTAAGGTGGCTCATGTCTACATGTGTAGTTTTCTTACGTAGATCATCCATGCGGCATAACGCTCTTTGAGGTTATACAGGACAGAAGCTTCATTGAGGTAGGTCATCATGGCCATGTCCTCAATCTTGTCAAACTTAGGAGGGTTCATGTTGTAGACATCCTCCTCTTTGAAGGTTTTCACCTGTGAATTGTCAAAAACACAGGTAAAGTTTGTACAATTTCAACCTACTGTATTTCCACTGGATGGAAATAAATGTGGTAAAGATTGATTGAATAAACTGAAATTGTGGCATCATGGACAGACAACCTGTTTATTCTGTTTCATTGCAGCCCAACTAATCAAATATGTATCATCTTACCTCTTCAGTGTCAAGGATTTTCACATCACACTTCCCACCATCCCTCTTAACAACCAGTCCCTTGAGGTACAACTCCTTTTCGTCAACCACATAGCAAGCATTCTTATTATCAAATGGCTTGCTCTGGGCTTCAAGCCTCTCCCTTTCAGGCTTACGAAGGTAAATTGAAGCCTTCCCATACTGGGCCATCTCTGCATCCGTACTCATGGCCGCGGTTCACTGGTGGGGAAAAAAAAACATGACAAGAAATGTGTCCAATCTCTTCTGACAAGTGGCCAACAAATTAATACATTGTGTGAGTCCCTTATACATGGTAAATCACTGCTTTTCAAGGCTTAAAGCAGAGATAGCACTTTGTTGTCACTATAAAGGATGGTTATGAAAATTAAATGATACGCTGAGGATAATTGTAGTTCAACAATCTATTTTATTGTACTAAGCCATGAAAACTATGTTTTGCCTTTTTTAGAGTGTGCACTCATCAACTATCTCACCTGTTCTTCCCCTCCCAGATTAATTGGACTCTTGGTTGACACTGAAATATATTTGAGGGTTGTTAGTACAAACATACTAACCATTTTGACCAGATAGAGATATATTGTGCT
Organism: Osmerus eperlanus; assembly: GCF_963692335.1. Taxonomy (NCBI): domain Eukaryota; kingdom Metazoa; phylum Chordata; class Actinopteri; order Osmeriformes; family Osmeridae; genus Osmerus; species Osmerus eperlanus. The sequence continues at coordinate 8,016,424 of NC_085033.1, forward strand.
ACATACTGGACATGATTCCACTCCATCACCATTTCACCATTCACACTTATTAATAACTGTAAATGTCATTGCTCTCAACATATTCTTGTAGTTCCTGTGATTGAAGACAGTGGCTGGACTGGAAGGACCATTCTTTACGAATTCCAAGATATTAAATCTTATAGTTCAAACTTGTTTTCCCAAAAGTAAGACCACCATGCACTTATATACAGTTAATAAAACATTTATCAATGAGTATGTTATCAATAAAAAGAATGTGAAAATGAAAAGTGCAAAGACTGAGAGGAACTTACCAAAGAGTTTGAAGTTATTGGTCTATGGATGCTTATCTGTGGGTCTCCTTATATATTGTTGAAGAGTGCATAGCAAGCAGCAGCTAATTGTAGACCACTTCGTCCCAAGGAAGTTAACTGGAGGCGAGAGTCCACTGTTTGACCTTGACCCTTTCTCTCCTTCCCTCTTGCTATCTCTAGTTTCAATGATGAAAGAAAAATGTTAAGGTATTTCATTGCAGAAGTACAATGTTGGGACATAGGTGGGACAAATAATATTACTATGGTACATCCCAAAAATATTTTACCATTATAAATAAAAATACATAAAAACAATCAAACCATGATTCAAGTATAAGCACTAAATACTTGTATCCAAAAGCACCATATCCACCATCTAAAAAGTAATGGAATATTGTAAAATGTGTAAGTCATCTTTAACATTCAAAATTGTATTATTACATTACAGTTTGACACAGCTGTAAATGTAGAAGCTTAGTTATTTATACCATTAATGAAAGAGTTATCACCCAGACGTGAGATGCATACCACTGCTCTCTTGTGAAGCTGACATGGCACATGTAATTGAGCTGCCCTTCAGAGATGACTTTGTGCAGAACTTTATAATTGACGAATCCAGAAGATTAAACTGCTGTGTGAACTGACAAAAAAATACTAAATAAAACCTGACATCTATGACAAATTGAATGGTTTGGTGAGGAAAACGGTGATATAAAAGATATATTTTCAACAGTTTGTCTTTTAAAACTATTCACTATTTACATAACATCCAAACTCTTTAGCCACCATAGATTTTGTCAAATACTTTCAGAAATTTGGTACAAAAGCCTAAGAATTAAAACAGGTTCAAATCCAAATTGAAAGAATATTGAGAAAAAAACGAATACATGATTTGTACCGGATTAATACAATATTTATATATTTTATTTTGGTTGATTTGCATTTCAATATATTTGGTTTAAAATATGGATCATGTTCAGGACCCTCATGTCAGCTTCCAAACTGTCCTGTCTAGATATATTTGTGTTATTTATCCTCCTTCGTTTTTCCATTAGTTTGAAATATGTCTCATCACAACAAGACATTTTAGGTGACACATGTTACACTGCTAGAATAGCCTTGTTAAATATGCCTCAGTCTTGTTGACATCTATCTTGGCTATAAAGTTGGCTATTACTTAGGCACACCATTTTCAAGATGCCATGATTACATGGTTCACATTTACCCTGGCTGCCACCTGACAGGGTTTCAGCAGTGGACATTTTGAGGGTCTCGTCATGCCGCCAAATATTAAGGATGAGCTTTTAAAATACTAACCATCTGACAATCGCTACTGCACAACTAATTATAATTGGCTTATAATTTCATATGTAATTATTGTAATAAATGTTGACCTACTCAAACTGATATGTTTGACAACATAATTAAAAAAATATATCTTAAGACCATACTTCCTCAAATTAAATGGATGGTAAAGAGAAAGCCAAAGATACATTTCACACCAAAACAGGGTTAAACAACACTAAACTAAGAGAAACTTTACAACTAGAGGTATTGGATTGTTAAGTTCTCGTTAGTCTCTCATACATTCATCAGAATTTACTGTTGTAACGTGAGCTTATAAGAAAACATCAACCCTGAGTTATAGTCTAATTTGAGATGTGTCACATGCAATGGCAGAACTCCAGTAAAGCACGGCCACCTTGGCTTCACTTTGAAAGTTATACATGAAAGGCCAAAGCGGATATTGGCTCATCTCAGGCCAGATATTCCAGGCCAAATAGCTCACTGGTAATTCAATTATGTCATTTAGTAGTGGCATTTGAGCAGTATCAATGTCAGTAAAAAAGTAGTCTGTACTTAACTGTAATGAGGTTCGTGCTTGTGTAATAACGTTGATTGCTGAGAAGCAGCTGTTAACTGCTCATGGCAAGACTTAGAAATGTGTATAAAAAATAGATATGAAGACAGGTTTGTGAGGGGGAATCTATTTTCACACCATCTGAAAAGTGATGTTATAAATGTAGAATTTGAATATAATTTTAAATGTAAATGCAATGACAATATATTTTGGATGGTTTTGATTGTCAATTGTTATTTAGTTATAATAATAGTAATACATTGGTAACACTTTATAATAAGTCAACGCTTTTTGGCATTTACAAAGTGTTAACTAATAGTTAGTTAATCCTTTATAAAACATTTTGAAACATTAACAATACATTATTAAATAGTTAATAAGCTTATTATTAAACACTATGTTGATCATTAATAAACACTGTTAAAAATTATGTATTGTATTCATAATACAATTCATAAGGTGTTTGATAACTGCATTATCATACTTTATAGACAGCTTGTTAATATAGTTGCAAACCAGTAGTTTAAAAGGTGTTAATGGTACATGAGCTGATATAGAAAGCATTAGCAAATGGTGACCAAACCATTTACATTACCTTTATAAAGCATGAGTAAATAACTAACAACATATTTACTGTGTATTGTCTATAATTAATGTAGCCTATGCCAAGTCGAATACAGGATATACACTATGCTTTGCAGATATCTTAACAACTATTTTATAAAGACTTACTAATGATGCAACTTCTGATTAGTAATGCAAGTTATAAAGCATTTACTGTTAGTTAAGGCTTTTGCGTGACCTAATCTAAAGTGTGAACTACCTATGCCTTATTAAGCATTTATAGAAAGACTATAGGCCTATAGATGTTGTGTTTTGTTTTTTTTAGAAGAAATAGCTGTTAATTTATTTACCTGGGTAATAAAATAGTATTTTATTTCCATAAGAAGCAATACAGTAGAATTGGTATAAAAGTTGGTTACCCAAAGCTGTATTTTATTTTCCAAAAATGGCTGTAATAAACTGCAAAAGGTCAGCAAACGCTTTGTCGCCTCAATTTGTTAAAACGATTTGTTTGTAAACCCTAACAAACGTTTTAACAAATCTCTGCTTTCAAAGGCGTTTGCTGACCTGTCCAGGAGTAGCTAAACATTTGCAGGTTTCTTATATACTACAACAATACGTGGGAAGATCCCAAATCAAACACGGCGAATCTGGAGCAGACGCCATTTTGTCAGAGCAATCAGCTGCACTTGTACTGGTGACGTCACTACATCTCCAAGGCAACATATCAACAACTCTTTTGAGAACGTCTTCTGAACCAAAAAGAACAGCATATTGGTTCAATTGCAACAACAGTACGAGCGTTCTGATTGGCTAATGGGTAGTCATGCCAGCCGCGTATTAAGTCTTTATATATATCTATGCGCGTATTGACCTCATCTATGGATGAGACCGCATACTCATCTGCGGTCTGATACGTATTCTTATTGCCCTCCGCTGATGTCATCTTCAAAATGAGCGAGATCGAAGAGTTTTACTAACCAGATGACAATGAAGACATCAACAGCGACGAGGAAATTCTTAACTTTCTAAAAGAGCAGAAAAGTGTGAACACAGAGAGATAAACGACAAGCGGTAGGCAGATTGCTAGGTTTGGTTGCTCATATTTCAGATTGGTTGCTAGGTGCTAACACCTGAAACACACCGTGATAAGACTTGAGTAGAGCTGAACAAAACGACATGTTTTAAATGAAAAGAGCTAAAAAATGCCATATAATAAACAACTTACTAACCTCGACCGTTCGGTCATGCCGGGAAATATCAAACTGAGGTTTTAACGTATCGACCGCTGTCACGCTCGGCTAGTACTAGTAGCGTTAGAGTTAAGTAGTTAGTAAGACACATGCCTGTCATTACTTCAATAAAATAGTAATTTTGTGTATCACATTGTGTTGTGTCTGTTTCCTTTTGAGAAACGTATGTTCAGCCTTTGTGAATGTGAGGTTCGAGAATGGACAAGAATACCTTATTAAATAACTTATAACTTAAATAACTTAAATGTTTAATAAGGCATAGATAGTTCACACTTTAGATTAGGTCACGCAACAGCCTTAACTAACAGTTAGTAAATGCTTTATAACTTGCATTACTAATCAGAAGTTGCATCATTAGTAAGTCTTTATAAAATAGTTGTTAAGATATCTGCTAAGTATTGGTGTACATAATGTATTCGACTTGGCGTAGATTAATTAAAGACATAAGTAAATATGTTGTTAGTTATTTACTCATGCTTTGTAAAGGTAATGTAAATGGTTTGTTCACCATTTGCTAATGCTTTCTATAGCAGCTCATGTACCACTAAGACCTTTTAAACTACTGGTTTGCAACTATATTAACAAGCTGTCTATAAAGTATGATAATGCAGTTATCAAACACCTTATGAATTGTATTATGAATAACATATATAATATTTAACAGTGTTTATTAATGATCAACATAGTGTTTAATAATAAGATTATTAACTATTTAATAATGTATTGTTAATGTTTCAAAATGTTTTATAAAGAATTAACTAACTATTAGTTAACACTTAGTAAATGCCAAAAAGTGTTGACTTATTATAAAGTGTTACCAATACATTTTATTTGCAATGGGCCTTTCTTGCACACAAAGCACTACAGTACAGTAAAAAGTAAAAGTTGCAATATTACTTGCATAGTAACATTAGCTATCTAGATACCCACATGACTCATGGGTTGAATAGCCATAGTGGCTAAATGACTATTTTAAATTTAGCTAAATCATATTTCATAAAAAATAAGGAAATGTGGAAGAGAATGCACATTATGTCTGTTTAACTAGAACTAGCAAGACTGTTAAGTTAACAGTCTTAATACTGTACATACCACAGATACTGTACTAGTTAGGTAAAATAGCCTGGATTATTCTTCATCTATATGATGAAGTTGAATTATTGCATCTGTATATTTTGTATCCCTTGCAGTCACTAAAGGACCCACATATTTTACTGAAACAAACATCTTTAGACTTATCTATCAGCTATAGCACCTATAAACAGGCCACAGTAGCTCTAACAAACTCACTTTCTTATAAATACTATATTCAGTATGATGGAATAATTTTTTCAAAGGCTACAAAGGCCATGTGTTTTCAAACTTAATTTGTCTGCAGACATTTTTTATGTGCTTTTTCGACCTGTGTAAACTCATTTCTATGTACACAGTTGTGCAACCTTAGACAACATTTCCACCTCCTAAAACAAATCAACAAGCCATGTTGTTTTGTAGATTGTTCATTTTATTTTCAAAACCCCTCAAAATATCACAATGTAAACCATATTTTATGATACATAGCAATGTTTTGGCACAGTGTCTTGTTCAGGTTAGGGTCTATTCCGCTTCTTTTGCCTGATTGTAAAAAAGAAAACAGTTATTGTATTTAATTTTCATATTTGACAAATGGTGTAACAAAACATTGTAATGCATTTTCTTCTTGTCTGAACCCTTGATGTGACATCAGCAGGTTTTTACCTTTCCAGAATCACGACTCTTGGTTCTGAGCTTGTTGACCTGAGACTCAGCGATGTCAGCACGCTCCTCAGCCTCCTCCAGCTCATGCTGAACCTTCCTGAACTTGGACATGTGGGAGTTGGACTGCTCCTCCTGGGATCAATTCATAAAAAAAATATTTCTTAAAAACGTTGTAAATGTACTTGCTGCAGTGATCATTAAGACAAGAAAAATACCATTGGTAAAGCCATAGATATATACACCGAAAGTTAGGAAAGCTTTATTTTGCATAAGCAAGGGTCAAATAAGTTATTAGACTTACCGCCTCCTCAGCCTGTCTCTTGTAAGCCTTCACTTTAAGCTGCAGCTTATCCACCAGGTCCTGAAGTCTGTTTACATTCTTCTTATCCTCCTCAGTCTGAAGTAAAAAAGTAATTAATTGTTCACACAAATGCTGATGATTTTATAAAGGGTGTAATGAGTATGTTGTTACCTGGTATGTCAGCTCCTTGACTCTGCGCTCATACTTGCGGACTCCCTTGACTGCATCTACACCTCTCCTCTGTTCAGCCTCAACCTCAGTCTCCAGCTCACGCACCTGAGTGGAGATTATGAGCTCATGGTGAATCCATCACTCCCATGCAAAAACGTCCTTATTAACAGCATTATACCAGAAAAAAAGGGCGTAAACATATTTTACCTTTCTCAAGGCAACAGGGATTATTTTTACTTTTGCAAACTCACCCTGGACTCCAGTTTCTGGAGCTGCTTCTTGCCACCCTTCATGGCTAGGTTCTCTGCCTCATCCAGACGGTGCTGCAGGTCCTTGACTGTCACTTCAAGATTCTTCTTCATCCTCTCAAGGTGAGAGCTGGTGTCCTGCTCCTTCTTCAGCTCTTCTGCCATCATGGCAGCCTGCAACAACAGAATACCGCTTGGTTGAACTGAGGAACTGTATGTACACATAGTATATTGTACCAGGTTACATGAACAAAAATAATTTCACAGTACAGCATTATATCATCTAGACCGTGTACGAGTGGTATGACCCATCAAATTGTTATAAAACCTTGTGAGAACTGCAGCGTATAAATCAGAACCATCTAACAAGTTTCTGCATTCTACTTATATGGATCAGTGGGGGTCGACACTAGAATTGTGGACACATAAGTTATGAAGCACTAGGACATGGATACAGGGTGGAAGGTATGCTACCATAGGGGTAGTCTACTGTATGGTAGCTGTATGGTGGTTCCATATTTCTTTGATATGGCCTTGATGATGGTGTAAGTAAAGTAGTGACTGATAGTGACTGTACTGTGATACTTAGTTAGCCAGACTCACATCAGTGATGGCCTTCTTGGCCTTGTCCTCAGCATTTCTGGCCTCCTGGACAATGTCGTCCACCTCTCCCTGCACCTGAACCAGGTCAGTCTCAAGCTTCTTCTTGGTGTTCAACAGGCTGGTGTTCTGGAAGAGAGTACACATGGATATAGGAAAAATTAAGCCCTTGCTGTGAAAGTTATTTAACTTTGTGTCTATATGTGTGGCTCTTGTCCACACCTGGGAATGCAGCAGTCCCACTCTCTCGCTGGCGTCCACCAGCTCCTGCTCAGCCACTTTGCGGCCTCTCTCTGTCTGCTCCAGACCCACTCTCAGCTCCTCAATCTCAGCCACCATCAGACCGTTTCTACGTTCCACCATGGCAGCCTGTTCCTTCATGTCCTCTGCGGCCCTGAGGGCATCATCCAGGTGCAACTGGGCATCCTAGAGAACAAACAAAGTGGTTAGGATAAATGCAGTGTAGGAGCTTAGCATTGGTGTTTATTTCAGTTATGTAAGTAAGAGAATATATCAATGTTATATCAATGAATATATAATATGTTATTGAACTGAAAAATAGATCACAGTACCTTGAGCTGTGCCTGAACATTCCTCAGCTGCTTCTGGGACTCAGCAGCCTGGCGGTTAGCATGGCTCAGCTGGATCTCCATCTCATTCAGGTCTCCCTCCATCTTCTTCTTTATTCTCAGAGCATCATTCCTGCTGCGGACCTCAGAGTCCAGGGTGCTCTGCATGGAGTCAGCCACCCTCTGGCTGTTCCTCTTGATCTGCTCCATCTCCTCATCCTTCTCTGCCAGCTTTCTGTCCACCTCACCCTTGATCTGGTTCAGCTCCAGCTGCACACGCAGAATCTTGGATTCCTCGTGCTCCAGAGTTCCCTGAATAAATGAAAGTTTTTGAAAATGTAATTGTTAGTTGTGGTAATGATGTTTATCATTTCCACTTAATTCTAGAAATTGTGGATAGTTTGTACCTCAGCCTCCTCCAGAGCCGTCTGGATCTCAGACTTCTCTGTCTCCACTGTCTTCCTGGCCTTCTCCAGCTCATGGATGCTCTTGCCAGTCTCTCCAATCTGCTCGGTCAGGTCAGAGATCTCCTCTGTGATTTGAAACAGAAGCTTGTTCAATTAGCAAGCTTAGTCTGCTGGATCCAACACGAGGTCAACAGGAAACTGTTTTCCCCCAGTTGATGGTTCTGTAAATCAACTAATCCACAGTATAATGAGATGGTGAAATAATTATAATTCTCTCTCTTTTCAATAATACAAAAGCACCACACACTACATTTATCTCACGTTGCAAGTTCTTGTTTTCTCTCTTCAGAGTCTCCAGCTGGTCAAGAGCCTCCTCATAAGAGTTCTTCATCTTGAAGAGCTCTGTGCTGAGAGAACGAGCCTCCTTCTGAGCTCCCTCCAGCTCAGCCTGGCCCTCCTCAAACTTCTGCTTCCACTCTGCAAGAACCTAGGAGGAAGCACACACCAAAGCAGCCTTTAACAATTAATGTCAACATGTAAACAATGTGTTAGGTTCAAAGCACAAAAGCAGGGCATGAGCAAAACAATAGTTCTTAAGCTCCAATTGCTGATTTTGGTTACATCAAAACCTAGAACTGGCACTATATTTTTCACCTTGTCAAAGTTCCTCTGCTTCTTATCCAGGTTGGCAGCCAGGGCATTGGCTCTCTCAACATCAATCATGAGGTCTTCCACCTCTCCCTGCAGCCTCTGCTTGGTCTTCTCCAGAGAGGCACACTTGGAGTTGGTGGCCTCAATGGTCTCCTCAGCTTCCTGGAGACGCTGAGCCAGCTTCTTCCTGTTGACACAAAAATGATCGCAATGGTGTTCTGTCCTGAGAGCAAACTTGGAGTGGTTGACAGTAACTTTATCTTTAACTATCAATGTTCTATATTGCTAGCTTTAAGAAGACTATTAAATGTTTTGGACTTACTTGGCCTCCTCCAGCTCCTCTGTCCTCTGGATGGCATCAGTTTCATACTTGGTCCTCCACTGAGCCACCTCAGAGTTAGCCTTGGACATGCCACGTTGCAGCTCTGCCTTGGCCTCCTGCTCCTCCTCAAACTGCTCCCTCAGCAGATCACAGTCGTGGCGGGCAGATTGGACACCATGGGCAAGGGCATTCTTTGCCTGAGAGGAAAAATAATAGGAGATGTGGGTGATGTAGTAAGCGACCAAAAAATAGTATTCGCAAACCACTGTACTGTAAAACTGTCATAGTTGGTCAACATAGGGATTCTTTAGTTGTTTTACCTTGACCTCCTCCTCAACATGCCTCTTGAGCTCCTCAATCTGCTGGGTGTAGGCCTGCTTGCCTCTGGTCAACTGGGACACCAGGGCTTCCTTCTCCTCCAGCTGGCGACCAAACTCACCTGTGGGGATTTAACGAAAGCTGAGTTTTCTTAAGAGTGTCCCAACAACTTAGTACCAAACTCCCCTGTGGGGAATTAAGGAAGCTCTTCCTTAGGTCTGTTTCTTTATTATACTTGTTTTGGTTATTTTCAATATACCCCTTATGGAACATATTTCTGCATGTAGGCCTTTGAACTGATCAAATATGTTGCATATTTTTTTTTTACCGTTCTCAGTAAGGAGTCTGGCTCTCTGTCCACTGATGTCATTGACCTGGCGCACATTCTCATCGTTCTTGGTCTTGATCTCACTGAGCTGGTCCTCAAGGGTACGGCATATCTTCTCCAGATTTCCCTGTGGAACAAACATCATGTTTCAATCACATAGATACTCTAGGGTTGTTTCTTTATACTGTTAAATGTAACACAATGTGCCAAATTGAAGTTGTGAAATCCTTAAATTGTTAACATTTTGTAAATATTATAACAACAAATAGTATAACATTTTTATAAAATTACAAAACGTGCATTTAAGAGGGAATTTAGAATCAGTAAAAGGTGAACATAAAACGGCTTTCCACAAACCTCTGTAACCCACTCTATAACCCATCCTTTGCTTTCTTGGTTACATTTTTACCTTAATTCTATCTTTCTGTTTTGGTTTATTTGTATCACTGACCTTAGCCTTAGCTACTGCCTCCATGTTGGAGGAAAGGTCATCAATCTCCATTTTGTATTCACTCTTCTCTTTCTCCAGCTTCTGTTTGACGCGCTGCAGGTTGTCGATCTGCTCTCCCAGCTCTGCCACACTGTCAGCCTGCTTCTTCCTCAGGGCTGAGGCTGTGGACTCATGCTGCAGGGTGGACTCCTCCAGGTCACGTCTCAGCTTCTGGAACTCAGCCTCTCGCTTCTTGCTCATCTCAATCTGAGCAGCTGTGGCGCCTCCAGCCTCCTCCAGCCTCTCACTGATCTCCTCAAGTTCCCTGGACAGATCGGCCCTCTGCTTCTCCACCTTGGCCCTGGCAGCACGCTCAGCCTCAATCTCCTCTTCCAGCTCCTCAATACGAGCCTACAGTAGATATAAAATATTTAGCGTCAAAGTCTCAAAATTCTGGCCCACATTCGAGAGGAAATAGACTTAATAGACATGGTGGATTTTAAACACAAGCTATTATAATAGCATCCAGCCAAACCAGGAATTATTACTTGTCTGGGGTTTATTAACTACACCGTACCTGGAGCTCCTTGATCTTCTTCTGCAGCTGGGCACCCAGAGACTGCTCATCCTCAATCTTGCTGAGGAGCTGGCTGGTCTCAAAGTCCTTCCTTTAGTGCACACATTAATCCATGTCAGGCTTGGGTTTTGTGTCATTGAGTGGAGATTAAATTGTAAAGCACATCCATAATTTTTCTGTTAAGTATTTCAAAACAAAAGCCTTGTTGTCCTTAATGATTAAGATATTCAATTGAATAATCTGATTAGCATAATTAGACACAAATCTCAGTTTCAGGTCTTTATTATTGCATTACTCCAAGGAGAGTACCGGTACTATGTAATAAATGTGAAATGCATGACCTAATGCATGAACCCCGACGGGGTTGAACATTTGACATCAAAATTATTATGTTGAAGTGGAAATTCAATTCTAATAATTGCAGGAGTAAATGAAATCAATATAATGTCAATAATGTCTCTAATAATTATACAATACTTACTTAAAAAGTGTTTATTACATATATCTATATCTATACTGTATAGTGTATCAGAACACTTACTTCTTGATCTTTTCATCGGACTGCTGCTTGTCGTTTTCCAGGTCCATGATGGACTCCTGGGCCAGTTTCAGGTCTCCCTCCAGCTTTCTCTTGCCTCTCTCAAGGTCCATACGGAGCTTCTTCTCTTGCTCCAGAGAACCTTCAAGCTGGAGGACAACACACATTTATCATACTTAAGCTTTGATGTTAACAGCTATTTATTCAGAACACATAATATTAGTCAGTTGTCTTTCTGAATCCCTAAAACCAATTTATTATATGATATTTAATTAAATACCCATAGAGGCAAAGTTGGATAAAACCCCCAAATGTGCACGAAAACATAACTTTACTCACATCATCAACTTGCTGTTCCAGCTTGGTCTTGGCCTTGGTCAGAGTGTTGACTTTGTCCTCCTCTGCCTGCAGGTCATCCAGTGTCTGCTGGTGGGCCTCTTGCAGGGCTTTCTTCTCCTTTGTCAGCTTGGCAACACTCTCATCTTGAGATGCCATCTCTTCAGTCAGGTTTTTAACCTGGACAAGACAAAGTTAGTCTAAGTTAAAACTATTGTTTTGTGTTTTTGAACAAGCTACTGCTTGGATATTTGTGAGATGTTGATACCTTGTTCTCTGTGGCATGCTTCTCCTTCTCCACTTTGGCCAGGGTAAGCTCCAGATCATCAATGTCCTTCTTCAGTTCAGAGCACTCATCCTCCAGCTTCCTCTTCTTGGCTGTCAGCTCAGCATTAATCTCCTCTTCATCCTCCAGTCTTTCTGTTGTCTCTTTGAGTTTGGCCTCCAGCTGGATCTTGCTCTTGATCAGACCCTCACATCTCTCCTCAGCGTCATTCAGACCTTCTGCTTCCTGAGAATAACAGAGGTTAATTTGTCTTTAATTTAGTGTGCGTGTGCGTGTGTGTGTGTGTGTGCCTCACTCACAGATGCAACTTGGAGAGCCAAGTCATTCTTCTCCTGCAGGAGGGACACCATCTTCTCCTCCAGCTCCTTCTTGCGAGCTTCAGCCTTTACAAGAGCAACTTTACATTTCTCATAGTCCTCTTTCATGTTGGCCAGCTCCTTCTCTGTCTCAGCACTTTGCAGAAGAGGCTTGATCTTGTAGTAGACCTTCATCCATGGCCAGTGTTTCACATTCATGAATGAGCGGATGTTGTACTGGATGGTGTAGACAGACTCTCTGATAATAAGAGATAGACACAGTAATTTTTTTGCTTGATACAAATTATGCAATGTGAAGTCATTACCCTAACCTTAACCCATTACTACATGTAGAGTCTATCATTCCATCAAGCCCAAGTTAGCCATCTTTTCAAAATTACAAGTTTACATCATTATTCTAACAATAGCTTCAACGTAGGACAAAATATATCTTGAATCCATATTTTTCATTTTATCATCTCCATCTCACCTCCTCTCCGTCATCTTGGTATACTCCTTTCTCATCAGGTATCCACGGGCAAGAGCTTGTGTCATGGTTACCAGAGTAGCAAGCTTCTCATCTCTCATCTCCTCAAGGACACCAAGAAGACCAGCTTTGAAGAACACCTGAGACACAGGTATAATACAAAACTTAAATAAACAACATAAACACTTCTGGTGTTAACATATTGCTATCTAAGTAGATAACAAAGGTTATGTATGATGTTCGGATCAAATAACTGCCAATGAAATGACTTGCTGAGGATTTAAAAAACTGTGTATTTCTCACAAGTATTATTACAGTAAGATTGTTGGATTGCTCTCGATTCCATTTTGAATGTCTACCAGTTAAATGAGATATTGAATAACCTCTGTAAGTCACAAACATGAGTTGCCAGTATCCCATCATCAAAATTTACCTTGGTGTGTCCAAACTTGTACTCATCATGGTTCACATCAATTGACCCAAGCAGCTTCTCAGAAGCCTTCTTGTTATCCATGAACTGGCCTTCGGGGATGACACTGGCATTCAATACCTTGTATCTGTAAAGATAGAAAATGTATTTCTCAACATGTCTGCTTATTTACAGAAACTACATCGCAAATGTATGTTTATTATTACCTCTGCTTGAAGTCAGCATAGATGATTCTGCTGGGGAAGCCCTTTGTGCAGATCCTAATACCCTCCAGCACACCATTACACCTCAGCTGGTGGATAACCAGGAAGTTCTCCATCAGACCTGGATGTAACCATTTAGGGTCAGCATTTTACTTTGTGGATTTTAATTGTAGAAAGAATAATCAAATACATGTTTAATCACTTTATGTTTAAAGTAATAATGACTTAAGAAAAATAATATGTAAAACAATATTTTACCTGGAGTCTTTGACTCATTGGGGATCAGACAACGCACAAAATGAGGGTGGGTGCTCCTCAAGTTGGTCATCAGCTTTCCCAAGTTCTCCTGTCAGGTTGTTATGAAGCATTGTTACACTCAGATATTATTCATAATAAAGCTAAAATGCTCACTAATATTAAAGTACAATCACAGCATTAAACTATCCCAAATCATATAAAAAAGAAACCTCACTCACTCTAAACTGAGAGGACACAGTCTGCATGGAACCTCCCTTCTTCTTGCCTCCTTTCTTTGTGGTATCTGTTAAAGGAGTGGCAGGAATTAGACAGCATTATAAATTAAATGTCTTGTTGCTTGAACGATACTGTTAATTCATTAACAAATCATGTTAATATGTTCAATGTATAAACCTGTGTTTGTAATCTAATTCAACCATACTAACCCTCAGGTGGAGCAGCAACATAGAGCGTGGCCAACAGTTTGGTTGAGGACTTTCCATACAGCAGAAGCACAGAGTCGTTCAGGGGATCCTTGTTCTTGTCCAGCCAGCCTGTGACATTGTAGTCCACTGTACCAGCATAGTGGACCAGGGAGAAGTGGGCCTCGGCCTTGCCCTTTGCTGGTTTAGGCTTCTCAAATGCTATGTTCTTTCCAAGATGCTGGTCATACAGCTTGTTCTTGAAGGAAGAATCTGAAGCCTTGGGGAACATGCACTCCTCTTCAAGGATGGAGAAAATGCCCATTGGCTGTGTAGAAATATACTTTGATCAGTCAAATATACTGTGTATAAGAGTGAGCTGAAACGGCATAATTGAATAAGACATATAACAAGCATTGTGATATGATAAGAACATGTCAGTTTATATATACTGTATATACATGTATGAATAACCTTGTATCCTTGCCATGTATGAAACATCCACAGACACCTCACCTTCTCAATAAGCTCAATGCAGGCAGCCAAGTCCATGCCAAAGTCAATGAAAGCCCAGACAATGCCCTCCTTCTTGTACTCCTCTTGCTCCAGGACGAACATGGTGTGGTTGAAAAACTGTTGCAGTTTCTCATTGGTGAAGTTGATGCACAGCTGCTCCATGCTGTTGTACTGTAGATTTACAAAGTTTGGCAGAACTTTATTGAGCAATCCCACCATACCGTATGTATTTTTTATTTTATCTGCACAATTTTTATTCCTATAAATCAAATCTTTGAAATAGAGTAGATACTATCTGTATAGTTTAATGACACACAAAATAAACCACTTTTGAATGTATTTCTAATAATTGTTCAATTATTGCCATAATGATCTCAAACTCACATCAAAGATCTCAAAACCAGCAATGTCAAGCACACCGATGTAGAAGTTCCTTGGCTGCTTGGTGTCCAACATCTGGTTGATGCGGACGACCATCCACAAGAACATCCTCTCATAGATGGACTTGGCCAGAGCACTCACTGAATTGGTTACCTGTGTAAGAATGTTGGTTCCACTTAAACATTGATTACAATTTATGAATATTTTTTTACCTGTAATAATTGATAAACACTGCTAAAATTAATAATACAATCAAGCTTTATTTCGAACAGCAGTTAAAAAATAGCTCTGATGCTTTTTAAAGCCTTACCTGAGGCACTGTCTGACCCTTGGTCACATACTCATTGCCGACCTTCACTCTGGGGTAGCACAGGGCTTTCAGCATTTCAGCTGAGTTCAGACCCAGAAGGTAACCGATTTTATCAGCCACTGTGGAGAGAAAGGAACAATGAGCATCAGAGTGCAATGTTTATCACAGGAAGATAATTCTATGAATGCTCTTTAGAACATTGATACAAATAATTTGGCTTACCATCTGTGCCATCTGGCTCAGCCTGCTCCTCACGCTGCTTCTGCTTGAAGTGCATGTTGCCGTGGTGCATGACGGCACCGGTAAACTTGTAGATGCTCATCTTCTCTTCAGCGGTGAAGCCCAAGACGTCAATAGCATCCTGGATGGGGAAAGAAAGTTTACAATGAACCACCAATACATCATGATTTTCAAGTTGAACCCTTTTAGTGACTTACATCTGTGGCATCAAGCTCGACTGTGTCATCAATACTGGCCACAGTGATCTGACCCTGGCTGATCATGGGGTAGTCGTAGGGGTTGGTGGTGATAAGCGACATTTCTGTGGAGACAAAACTTAAATGATTATCACCCAAGGCATGTGTACATTTTATGTAAAAGGCAGAACCCTCAATGAGTGGACAAAGTAGTTAATGCCATTCAGAATCCCTGCAGTGCCTCACCAACAAGCTCAGGTTTGTGGTTGGTCATCATCTGGTAGAAGATGTGGTAGCCTCTCTCATCAGGCAGCTGGAAACTCACTCTGGACTTCTCCAGCAGGTCTTTGAGAGACATGGTTGAAATGATAGAGAAAAATGAGAACAATTTGAATCTCAAGTGAATGGACACCAACATGTATTTAAAGGATCAACTGGGAAATAATCCAAACCAACTTACAGGTCTCAATATCAGCACTTGCCAGTTTTCCATTCATGTGGAAGTGAATCCTAATGAATTTACCCTGAAAGAGTGCATAGAGAGGGCTTTTTCAACTGTCCTATTGATTTCTAGGTTAATGTAAAATGTGAAAATAAATATTTTCCCTCCAAACTTACAAAGCGGGATGAGTTGTCATTCCTCACTGTCTTGGCATTACCGTAGGACTCCAGTAGAGGGTTAGCTGCAATGATCTGATCCTCAAGGGAACCCTGAAGGGAGACGAACCAGTTGGTCATTTAGACTTATCACCAATATTCCAAAATAATTCTCTTGTCACTTCATCTTTAATTATTCACTCCTGGAACGCTTCCCCTAGACTAGGTCTAACCCTGTTTCTATATTATCATTGAACACCTTTAATTTAATATGTTTGCTCAGAGTTAACACAGTAGCCTACTTCCCACTTAAAGTGCAAATGTCACAAATCCTTAACCTCTTAAATTGCTATATAAGTAACATACTATAACAGTGTTCTCTCACATATATATTATTCATAATTATTATTTTTGCCCCCCTAAGGATCCCTAAATATTTGGACTACATAGACAACGTTTGTGTCAAAATGTCTTGGTCACGATTGCGTTGCTTCTATTGGGATTTACGTTCCGTTGCACGCTTTAGGTTTGAATTACATTTTTGTGGCAAAAAGTGCCTTGTGTCAACGAAGGGAACTCAGTGCTAGCCTACGTCACAACGTCAGCACACGTTAGCAACGACGCATGGATACAACGTGCATAGATGTATCGTATGGTGTCGTGGTGTACTAGCAGCACAAGCAAATCAAGACTTGCATGTACAGTAAGAAGTGTCACATTAAATAATGTATTTAAACTCGCTGAATGCTTGAAAACATCTCTAGATGGGAAAAACTTAAGGGGACGGAGCCATCTGCAACCGACGCAAGCAAGCACACCCTACAATTTCCCCAGAAAATGTACTCTCTCTAGTTAATGATATGCTGTATGTAAAACTACGACAGTACTGCTGTCAAGAATGACAACATATTTTGAAGATATAAACTATATTTTAACTACCGTATACGAATGGATTATGTTTGTTTTAAAATGTGGGGGGACAGATTTTTTTTATAAATGATGATGCAGCCAGTGACTATAATTTTCTTAATAAAAAATGGGAGGATATATTTACAGTTTTCATGTAAAATTAAACATATGCCCTTGAACTGTACCTTGAAAATACTTTTTTTGGGGGCTGAAAACAATCATGGGTCAACAATTGATGGCATGCACTTTATATGGCGTATATAAGGTCATACCTGCATTTTGCCGGGTATTACTTCCTTCTTCCCTCCAGAAACAGCAATTGTGGCAAAGTACTGGATGACACGTTTGGTGTTTACAGTCTTTCCAGCACCGGATTCTCCACTAGTTTATTAGATGATAAAAATAGAATTTAGTGTGCATGAACAAAAAAAAGTATTGTCAAGCTTCTTAAGTCATTAATCACAACCTTTTTCATATTTATATACATATAAGTATATATATATATATAGTATATACATAAAATATACACTCAGTTAAAGTCTTAAACTTACGTGATTAGGACTGACTGGTTCTCCTTATCTGAAAGTCAATTGACAAATAAATGTATCAGAATTGATACAGGTAGCAACTAAGAATCCATCCATCTATATTTGAATTCAGCCATCCATCAGTAGAGTCCATACCAGTCAACATGAACTGATAGGCGTTGTCAGAGACGGAGAAGATGTGGGGTGGAGCCTCCATGCGCTTCTTCCCTCTGTAGGCGTTGACCACATCCATGTCATACACAGGGAGCCACTTGTAGGGGTTCACCGTGGCACAGAAGAGCCCAGAGTAGGTCTGCATATGAGCAGAGAGTAAAGGGAAATATTGCTATCAGAGTTCAAGTATACATTTTCTGAGGGTGTCATTTGCTTCCTTAAGGTGGCTCATGTCTACATGTGTAGTTTTCTTACGTAGATCATCCATGCGGCATAACGCTCTTTGAGGTTATACAGGACAGTAGCTTCACTGAGGTAGGTCATCATGGCCATGTCCTCAATTTAATCATATTTAGGAGGGTTCATCTGCAAGACTTCCTCTTCTTTGAAGGTTTTAACCTGAAAAATTATGTCAATTACATGCATGAAGCCTACTCTAATTGAACAATGTATACATTTTTCAAGTGAATTTCAATCATATTTCATCGTTTTTGTATGTTTTTAAACAGCTTAAATGTGTCAGTAACTGTGGCTGCAAAATATAGATGTACAGAAACAAGTCCACCAAATTGTTTTTTCATTCCGTGCTAAGTATCCTCTTACCTCCTCAGTGATAAGGACTTTCACATCACACTTCCCGCCATCCCTCTTAACAACCAGACCCTTGAGGTACAACTCCTTGACATCAGGCACATAGCAGGCATTCTTAGAATCAAATGGTGCAGCCTGGGCCTCAATCCTCTCCCTCTCAGGTTTACGAAGGTAAATGGCGGCCGCGCCATACTGGGCCATCTCCGCGTCCGTACTCATGGTGGCGGCTTACTGGGGGAAAAATATATCACTGTTACAAAATCTATTCCTTTTTTTTTTAAATGATGTCCCCTTTCTCATTAATTTATAATTATCCTGTGGGGCTGAAAGTTTAAATGATGAATGCATTTACTGTATATTACTGTAAAGTAAGTAGGCCTCAGAAGCCTGCAAAAGGTGTAGAATAAATCTAAAAATATAATAATTCATTTTATACAATTACAGTAGTAGATATACTGATGGTGCTTTGGCTTTGAGCAGTATACATGTATGTAACATCAAACTATGTCTCACCTGTTTTTCCCCTCCCAGATGAAATTGACTCTTAGTTGGTGCTGTAAAATAAGTTTGTTTAGAGTTTTTTGAGAAATGTATCCATAAATAACACAACCAGAACATATACAACACTTACATGTCATTGCTATACCTCCCATCACATTTGAGTGTTACATAGTAGGGATGCACTTATAAGAAAATTATTGGTCAACACCGTAAGCCAATATTCCTATATTAAAATTGGCTGATGCCGATATTTTGACTTTAATGTACATTTCTACAAAGTCAGAACTTTTATAAAATATGTCCTTATGACGAGGCTTTTCATTTCTGCTCATTTTAATTCAGGTTAATTTTAAATTACTGTTTCATATAATTGATTAAGAAAAAATGTATACCCCATTCAGACATAGGACAAAAGACCACATATGGTATACACATTTGATGGACACATTGAAACGCGAATGAAGAAAAAAAACGTAGCCTATTGTAGAAATATGATAAGCATGGTGCCTTTTCAAACATCACAATTGGTCACAAGTAATCGGCCATTTTTAGGTAGTCAGCAGATATTTATTTTTTTATTGGGGGGGCCAATACCTATTGGTAATGGAAAAGGAATCGGTGCATCCCTGCTACACAACAAACATGATTTACTGTAAATGCAATATGTCGTTCAAGAACAAGAACATACTTTTCAACATCCAATATCTTATAGTAAACAAAAGTTTGTCATCCCAAAATAGTATTTCAGTTATGGGACAAAACATATTGCATCACATTGTATGTCTTTACATTCAAAACTCAACCTTACATGTTTGTCCATAATAGTTGACTAATTTTTCTTGTATATGGGCAAGGCAAACTTACTTACCATGTAATAAGCACAAAGTGTTATGAGTTTTATCCATGTGCCTGAGCTCAATAAAAAGGATGTGAAAATAACAAGTATCTTACCCCACAGGTGGAAGTTGTCTGTCCGTGGATGCTGCTCTGTGGGACTCCTTATATCTAGTGGAGAGTGATTAGCAAGCAGGAGCTAATTGTGGACTACTCTCCTAAAGGAAATGAATTAGAGACGAGTCTAGAGTCTGACTTTCACCCCATCCCTCCCTCTCCCTCCTCTCTATGTCTCTTTTGCATGATACAGGACATTTCTGGATTTATTCCACATTGCTTTCCGTTTTCTTCTTTTTTTAATAATGTATAAAAAGGCCTAAGTTGGATTTTTATTAAGTGCAGTACACATTAAAGGTTGTAATGAGTACAGTACTAGATCTAACAGGATTTAAGGCAATCCATTTTATTTTTTATTTTTGCTTGCAGTTTGCACAACTTTTGACCAATTTGCTAAACTTGTGTGAAAATGAAAACCGTGTTTCATTCTATATCTTTTGAATAGGTTCGCCAGAAAAGGAAAACACTTTTACTGAACATTGGATGTATTATTTCAAATCCAACATGAAGAGAATAGAGATAAAATATATTATTACCCACATGCATGAGTGAACTGTATGGATTTTATAATAATGACACAGAAATGTGTCCAGTCTGGTTTTGAGTATCCTAATCCTATTCAGTCCATTGAAATATAAAACCTATTTATTTTGGATAATAAATTATCGGGTGACATGATTTACTGATTTAGCAAGCCATAGACTTGATAACATTTACAGTAGGCTTACTATAAATCCAGTTATGAGGAGACAACATGTAAAGATGTTGGGAGCGCTTCCCTTAGATCATCCACTCCACCAAAGTCAAACCTATTTCCATGTCATGGTTATCAATAAATGCTCAAATCTAATATGTGAGTGTCTTGACTGAACTGTCATTGGTAAACCTAATGCTCTTGCAAACAGGAGAAATAATGTATCATGAAATGTAAACAATTACACATTTTACTGCTGTGAGTTGTTACACATTTGACAAGTTTTGTATCTTCTGGAAATCTGCCTGACACATAAGCAATTACTTTGGTAGCTCAAGTAGCGCTGGTAGCTTGGACCAGTAAACCTGTCATATCCCTGAAGTCCAATTTGGGATTTGAGGTGTCAGATGCAATGTCAGGCAAGTAAGTTACTTTGGCATGCCTCCTTTGAGGCCAGAGAAGGTTTGTTCTTGGCAGACCTTCAGGGCTATATATCTGACTGGCAACTTTATCGTGGTATCAATGTCCAAAGTATGAATGGGATATGTTGTGGGGGAACAGACATATATGGTCAGATTGCTTTCTTGCCCACCACTGAACATCATCATGTTTCAAAACAGCTTGACAGGTCAAGAAACATACATTCAGCAGTGCCACTTGAGATGTATGTATGTCAGAGAAGCCTTATATGCTTGTCAATAATAACCTTAACCTTTGAGGAGAGATTATTTCTGTTGATGGAAAGAATGATATGAATTAGAGAAACATTAATGTTTATATAAATATTAATATGTTACATGTAAATGTATTTAATAGGTATTTGGGACTACTACTAACTGAAGCAACGGTCATGGAAAAGTTGTGTTGCGTTCATCTTCATAGACCCGCTATCCTTCAAATTATATAACTTCAGTGCTCACACACACACAATCCCACAAATCAACAAACACACACATGATGAGCCATAAATAATTTGTCAGGGGAATCCCTATCAGCAAACTGACTCCCAGAGAGTTTAGGTTAAGAGGTTATTCAACAGTTTGTTGAGGCTGGCTGAACTCCAGGCTCCAGTTTCGTGTTCCAGGCGTCTCTATAGTATCTCAGTTATGACAGTTAAATAAAACTACAGAATGCAGTACTAACTCCAAAGACGTATGTCTGGCTGCAGATGAGAATTACAACTAGATGACACTCTTATCCAGAGCGACTTACAGTAAGTACAGGGACATTCTCCCTGAGGCAAGTAGGGTGAAGAGCCTTGCCCAAGGGCACAACGTCATTGGCACGTCCAGGAATCAAACCGGCAACCTTCTGATTAATAGCCCATTTCCCTCACCGCTCAGCCATCTGACCCCCTCAATACCTCAAATTCATTTCAGAATGCTCACTGACTATGCATACATGTTGTGTAGCCGGTGTGTGGTGAAACTCACTCCTCAAGTATGTAACAGGCCACCCGCGTCAACGAATAGCTAGCTTTTCGTTGGCGTAGCTGGTAGTGGTCGCGCTTGGGAAGTCAGAGGTGGCGTGTTTGACCCCAGTGAGGGGCGAACATCGGCCCGTATACCTCTGACGGAGCAAGACCACGTCTGTTACAGTTGCACAGCCTTTAGTTTGTCCATTTCCATCTCACATTATTTTCTGTGAATCTTTGAATATTGGTATGAGGAAAACAAGAACATTGCAATGCAAATTTCAATGACAGTGAGGTTAAGTATGAATAGTTACACCATTAGGGTTTGTGGAAGAAATTGGGATTTCCTGTGTGCTTACATTATTCACTAATCAATAGAACTAGTCATTGGATACTAGTTAGTACGTTCTCATGTAAGCTTGCTATTAATAAGAGTACATTGTGTCTATGTGTCAGGGTCACTGCAAATCTGTAAGAAGGAAATTAATGGTTGCATACCATATGAAAAGTAACGGGTATTTGCAGCCACATTTGTTTGATTTTGCATTGTTTTAATTGTTACTCCCTTTCGGCCTTTACGTTGGCCTCTTCCTGACTGTTGATTCTATTAATAGCCAGCCTCATAACGGGCCCCTCTGCAAACATACTACACATCACACACATATTGGACAACGATCATGTCTGTAGGGAAGCCCTTACAGTAAACTGACTCCCAGTCGTCTGAGGTGAAGAGGTTCCTCAGTGGCTTGCTTTGGCTGCCGTCCAGGCTCCTCTCATTTCTCTTCTTGCTCCAGGCTCCCCCTGTGTCATTGCTGATTCTACATTGGGTCTGATCCAAGTGGGTCACCCCCTCATGCACTGCGGGGAGCTCATGAGCAGCACTGAACATATAAAACCCCGGAGATCGAGAGCCTTCCAAGCCCTTCCAGGCCCCCAGCCGACTCACAGTTTCCCGCTTCCCTCTTTGAAAACGAGCTACACAGCAGCGAGTCGAATGAGCTCAGAGGAGAGACGCCTCAAGACAGAGTTGTCATGCCAAAAATTGATTCATGTTCATTACAGTCTAGTTTCCAAGTGTGGGCCTAACCTTAGATTTCAGATATAAAATATAAGACATACAAAATACATTTTACTTGTAATGGGCCTTTCTTGCACACAAAGCACTACAGTACAGTAAAAAGTAAAAGTTGCAATATTAGTTGCATAGTAACGTTAGCTATCTAGATACCCACATGACTCACGGGTTGAATAGCCATAGTGGCTAACTGACTATTTTACATTTAGCTAAATCATATTTCATAAAAAATAAGGAAATGTGGAAGAGAATGCACATTATGTCTGTTTAACTAAAACTAGCAACAAGACTGTTATGTTAACAATCTTATTATTGTACATACCACAGACACTGTACTAGTTTAGTAAAATAGCCTGGATTATTCTTCATCTATATGATGAATTTGAATAATGATATCTGTATATGTTGTATCCCTTGCAGTCACTAAAGGACCCACATATTTTACTGAAACAAACATCTTTAGACTTATCTATCAGCTATAGCACCTATAAACAGGCCACAGTAGCTCTAACAAACTCACTTTCTTACAAATACTATATTCAGGATCATGGAATAATCTTTTCAAAGGCTACAAAGGCCATGTGTTTTCAAACTTAATTTGTCTGCAGACATTTTTGATGTGCTTTTTCGACCTGTGTAAACTCATTTCTATGTACACAGTTGTGCAACCTTAGACAACATTTCGACCTCCTAAAACAAATCAACAAGCCATGTTGTTTTGTAGATTGTTCATTTTATTTTCAAAACCCCTCAAAATATCACAATGTAAACCATATTTTATGATACATAGCAATGTTTTGGCACGGTGTCTTGTTCAGGTTAGGGTCTATTCCGCTTCTTTTGCCTGATTGTAAAAAAGAAAACAGTTATTGTATTTAATTTTCATATTTGACAAATGGTCTAACAAAACATTGTAATGCATTTTCTTCTTGTCTGAACCCTTGATGTGACATCAGCAGGTCTTTACCTTTCCAGAGTCACGACTCTTGGTTCTGAGCTTGTTGACCTGAGACTCAGCGATGTCAGCACGCTCCTCAGCCTCCTCCAGCTCATGCTGAACCTTCCTGAACTTGGACATGTGGGAGTTGGACTGCTCCTCCTGGGATCAATTCATTAAAAAAATATTTCTTAAAAACGTTGTAAATGTACTTGCTGCAGTGATCATTAAGACAAGAAAAATACCATTGGTAAAGCCATAGATATATACACCGAAAGTTAGGAAAGCTTTATTTTGCATAAGCAAGGGTCAAATAAGTTATTAGACTTACCGCCTCCTCAGCCTGTCTCTTGTAAGCCTTCACTTTAAGCTGCAGCTTATCCACCAGGTCCTGAAGTCTGTTTACATTCTTCTTATCCTCCTCAGTCTGAAGTAAAAAAGTAATTAATTGTTCACACAAATGCTGATGATTTTATAAAGAGTGTAATGAGTATGTTGTTACCTGGTATGTCAGCTCCTTGACTCTGCGCTCATACTTGCGGACTCCCTTGACTGCATCTACACCTCTCCTCTGTTCAGCCTCAACCTCAGTCTCCAGCTCACGCACCTGAGTGGAGATTATGAGCTCATGGTGAATCCATCACTCCCATGCAAAAACGTCCTTATTAACAGCATTATACCAGAAAAAAAGGGCGTAAACATATTTTACCTTTCTCAAGGCAACAGGGATTATTTTTACTTTTGCAAACTCACCCTGGACTCCAGTTTCTGGAGCTGCTTCTTGCCACCCTTCATGGCTAGGTTCTCTGCCTCATCCAGACGGTGCTGCAGGTCCTTGACTGTCACTTCAAGATTCTTCTTCATCCTCTCAAGGTGAGAGCTGGTGTCCTGCTCCTTCTTCAGCTCTTCTGCCATCATGGCAGCCTGCAACAACAGAATACCGCTTGGTTGAACTGAGGAACTGTATGTACACATAGTATATTGTACCAGGTTACATGAACAAAAATAATTTCACAGTACAGCATTATATCATCTAGACCGTGTACGAGTGGTATGACCCATCAAATTGTTATAAAACCTTGTGAGAACTGCAGCGTATAAATCAGAACCATCTAACAAGTTTCTGCATTCTACTTATATGGATCAGTGGGGGTCGACACTAGAATTGTGGACACATAAGTTATGAAGCACTAGGACATGGATACAGGGTGGAAGGTATGCTACCATAGGGGTAGTCTACTGTATGGTAGCTGTATGGTGGTTCCATATTTCTTTGATATGGCCTTGATGATGGTGTAAGTAAAGTAGTGACTGATAGTGACTGTACTGTGATACTTAGTTAGCCAGACTCACATCAGTGATGGCCTTCTTGGCCTTGTCCTCAGCATTTCTGGCCTCCTGGACAATGTCGTCCACCTCTCCCTGCACCTGAACCAGGTCAGTCTCAAGCTTCTTCTTGGTGTTCAACAGGCTGGTGTTCTGGAAGAGAGTACACATGGATATAGGAAAAATTAAGCCCTTGCTGTGAAAGTTATTTAACTTTGTGTCTATATGTGTGGCTCTTGTCCACACCTGGGAATGCAGCAGTCCCACTCTCTCGCTGGCGTCCACCAGCTCCTGCTCAGCCACTTTGCGGCCTCTCTCTGTCTGCTCCAGACCCACTCTCAGCTCCTCAATCTCAGCCACCATCAGACCGTTTCTACGTTCCACCATGGCAGCCTGTTCCTTCATGTCCTCTGCGGCCCTGAGGGCATCATCCAGGTGCAACTGGGCATCCTAGAGAACAAACAAAGTGGTTAGGATAAATGCAGTGTAGGAGCTTAGCATTGGTGTTTATTTCAGTTATGTAAGTAAGAGAATATATCAATGTTATATCAATGAATATATAATATGTTATTGAACTGAAAAATAGATCACAGTACCTTGAGCTGTGCCTGAACATTCCTCAGCTGCTTCTGGGACTCAGCAGCCTGGCGGTTAGCATGGCTCAGCTGGATCTCCATCTCATTCAGGTCTCCCTCCATCTTCTTCTTTATTCTCAGAGCATCATTCCTGCTGCGGACCTCAGAGTCCAGGGTGCTCTGCATGGAGTCAGCCACCCTCTGGCTGTTCCTCTTGATCTGCTCCATCTCCTCATCCTTCTCTGCCAGCTTTCTGTCCACCTCACCCTTGATCTGGTTCAGCTCCAGCTGCACACGCAGAATCTTGGATTCCTCGTGCTCCAGAGTTCCCTGAATAAATGAAAGTTTTTGAAAATGTAATTGTTAGTTGTGGTAATGATGTTTATCATTTCCACTTAATTCTAGAAATTGTGGATAGTTTGTACCTCAGCCTCCTCCAGAGCCGTCTGGATCTCAGACTTCTCTGTCTCCACTGTCTTCCTGGCCTTCTCCAGCTCATGGATGCTCTTGCCAGTCTCTCCAATCTGCTCGGTCAGGTCAGAGATCTCCTCTGTGATTTGAAACAGAAGCTTGTTCAATTAGCAAGCTTAGTCTGCTGGATCCAACACGAGGTCAACAGGAAACTGTTTTCCCCCAGTTGATGGTTCTGTAAATCAACTAATCCACAGTATAATGAGATGGTGAAATAATTATAATTCTCTCTCTTTTCAATAATACAAAAGCACCACACACTACATTTATCTCACGTTGCAAGTTCTTGTTTTCTCTCTTCAGAGTCTCCAGCTGGTCAAGAGCCTCCTCATAAGAGTTCTTCATCTTGAAGAGCTCCGTGCTGAGAGAACGAGCCTCCTTCTGAGCTCCCTCCAGCTCAGCCTGGCCCTCCTCAAACTTCTGCTTCCACTCTGCAAGAACCTAGGAGGAAGCACACACCAAAGCAGCCTTTAACAATTAATGTCAACATGTAAACAATGTGTTAGGTTCAAAGCACAAAAGCAGGGCATGAGCAAAACAATAGTTCTTAAGCTCCAATTGCTGATTTTGGTTACATCAAAACCTAGAACTGGCACTATATTTTTCACCTTGTCAAAGTTCCTCTGCTTCTTATCCAGGTTGGCAGCCAGGGCATTGGCTCTCTCAACATCAATCATGAGGTCTTCCACCTCTCCCTGCAGCCTCTGCTTGGTCTTCTCCAGAGAGGCACACTTGGAGTTGGTGGCCTCAATGGTCTCCTCAGCTTCCTGGAGACGCTGAGCCAGCTTCTTCCTGTTGACACAAAAATGATCGCAATGGTGTTCTGTCCTGAGAGCAAACTTGGAGTGGTTGACAGTAACTTTATCTTTAACTATCAATGTTCTATATTGCTAGCTTTAAGAAGACTATTAAATGTTTTGGACTTACTTGGCCTCCTCCAGCTCCTCTGTCCTCTGGATGGCATCAGTTTCATACTTGGTCCTCCACTGAGCCACCTCAGAGTTAGCCTTGGACATGCCACGTTGCAGCTCTGCCTTGGCCTCCTGCTCCTCCTCAAACTGCTCCCTCAGCAGATCACAGTCGTGGCGGGCAGATTGGACACCATGGGCAAGGGCATTCTTTGCCTGAGAGGAAAAATAATAGGAGATGTGGGTGATGTAGTAAGCGACCAAAAAATAGTATTCGCAAACCACTGTACTGTAAAACTGTCATAGTTGGTCAACATAGGGATTCTTTAGTTGTTTTACCTTGACCTCCTCCTCAACATGCCTCTTGAGCTCCTCAATCTGCTGGGTGTAGGCCTGCTTGCCTCTGGTCAACTGGGACACCAGGGCTTCCTTCTCCTCCAGCTGGCGACCAAACTCACCTGTGGGGATTTAACGAAAGCTGAGTTTTCTTAAGAGTGTCCCAACAACTTAGTACCAAACTCCCCTGTGGGGAATTAAGGAAGCTCTTCCTTAGGTCTGTTTCTTTATTATACTTGTTTTGGTTATTTTCAATATACCCCTTATGGAACATATTTCTGCATGTAGGCCTTTGAACTGATCAAATATGTTGCATAATTTTTTTTTACCGTTCTCAGTAAGGAGTCTGGCTCTCTGTCCACTGATGTCATTGACCTGGCGCACATTCTCATCGTTCTTGGTCTTGATCTCACTGAGCTGGTCCTCAAGGGTACGGCATATCTTCTCCAGATTTCCCTGTGGAACAAACATCATGTTTCAATCACATAGATACTCTAGGGTTGTTTCTTTATACTGTTAAATGTAACACAATGTGCCAAATTGAAGTTGTGAAATCCTTAAATTGTTAACATTTTGTAAATATTATAACAACAAATAGTATAACATTTTTATAAAATTACAAAACATGCATTTAAGAGGGAATTTAGAATCAGTAAAAGGTGAACATAAAACGGCTTTCCACAAACCTCTGTAACCCACTCTATAACCCATCCTTTGCTTTCTTGGTTACATTTTTACCTTAATTCTATCTTTCTGTTTTGGTTTATTTGTATCACTGACCTTAGCCTTAGCTACTGCCTCCATGTTGGAGGAAAGGTCATCAATCTCCATTTTGTATTCACTCTTCTCTTTCTCCAGCTTCTGTTTGACGCGCTGCAGGTTGTCGATCTGCTCTCCCAGCTCTGCCACACTGTCAGCCTGCTTCTTCCTCAGGGCTGAGGCTGTGGACTCATGCTGCAGGGTGGACTCCTCCAGGTCACGTCTCAGCTTCTGGAACTCAGCCTCTCGCTTCTTGCTCATCTCAATCTGAGCAGCTGTGGCGCCTCCAGCCTCCTCCAGCCTCTCACTGATCTCCTCAAGTTCCCTGGACAGATCGGCCCTCTGCTTCTCCACCTTGGCCCTGGCAGCACGCTCAGCCTCAATCTCCTCTTCCAGCTCCTCAATACGAGCCTACAGTAGATATAAAATATTTAGCGTCAAAGTCTCAAAATTCTGGCCCACATTCGAGAGGAAATAGACTTAATAGACATGGTGGATTTTAAACACAAGCTATTATAATAGCATCCAGCCAAACCAGGAATTATTACTTGTCTGGGGTTTATTAACTACACCGTACCTGGAGCTCCTTGATCTTCTTCTGCAGCTGGGCACCCAGAGACTGCTCATCCTCAATCTTGCTGAGGAGCTGGCTGGTCTCAAAGTCCTTCCTTTAGTGCACACATTAATCCATGTCAGGCTTGGGTTTTGTGTCATTGAGTGGAGATTAAATTGTAAAGCACATCCATAATTTTTCTGTTAAGTATTTCAAAACAAAAGCCTTGTTGTCCTTAATGATTAAGATATTCAATTGAATAATCTGATTAGCATAATTAGACACAAATCTCAGTTTCAGGTCTTTATTATTGCATTACTCCAAGGAGAGTACCGGTACTATGTAATAAATGTGAAATGCATGACCTAATGCATGAACCCCGACGGGGTTGAACATTTGACATCAAAATTATTATGTTGAAGTGGAAATTCAATTCTAATAATTGCAGGAGTAAATGAAATCAATATAATGTCAATAATGTCTCTAATAATTATACAATACTTACTTAAAAAGTGTTTATTACATATATCTATATCTATACTGTATAGTGTATCAGAACACTTACTTCTTGATCTTTTCATCGGACTGCTGCTTGTCGTTTTCCAGGTCCATGATGGACTCCTGGGCCAGTTTCAGGTCTCCCTCCAGCTTTCTCTTGCCTCTCTCAAGGTCCATACGGAGCTTCTTCTCTTGCTCCAGAGAACCTTCAAGCTGGAGGACAACACACATTTATCATACTTAAGCTTTGATGTTAACAGCTATTTATTCAGAACACATAATATTAGTCAGTTGTCTTTCTGAATCCCTAAAACCAATTTATTATATGATATTTAATTAAATACCCATAGAGGCAAAGTTGGATAAAACCCCCAAATGTGCACGAAAACATAACTTTACTCACATCATCAACTTGCTGTTCCAGCTTGGTCTTGGCCTTGGTCAGAGTGTTGACTTTGTCCTCCTCTGCCTGCAGGTCATCCAGTGTCTGCTGGTGGGCCTCTTGCAGGGCTTTCTTCTCCTTTGTCAGCTTGGCAACACTCTCATCTTGAGATGCCATCTCTTCAGTCAGGTTTTTAACCTGGACAAGACAAAGTTAGTCTAAGTTAAAACTATTGTTTTGTGTTTTTGAACAAGCTACTGCTTGGATATTTGTGAGATGTTGATACCTTGTTCTCTGTGGCATGCTTCTCCTTCTCCACTTTGGCCAGGGTAAGCTCCAGATCATCAATGTCCTTCTTCAGTTCAGAGCACTCATCCTCCAGCTTCCTCTTCTTGGCTGTCAGCTCAGCATTAATCTCCTCTTCATCCTCCAGTCTTTCTGTTGTCTCTTTGAGTTTGGCCTCCAGCTGGATCTTGCTCTTGATCAGACCCTCACATCTCTCCTCAGCGTCATTCAGACCTTCTGCTTCCTGAGAATAACAGAGGTTAATTTGTCTTTAATTTAGTGTGCGTGTGCGTGTGTGTGTGTGTGTGCCTCACTCACAGATGCAACTTGGAGAGCCAAGTCATTCTTCTCCTGCAGGAGGGACACCATCTTCTCCTCCAGCTCCTTCTTGCGAGCTTCAGCCTTTACAAGAGCAACTTTACATTTCTCATAGTCCTCTTTCATGTTGGCCAGCTCCTTCTCTGTCTCAGCACTTTGCAGAAGAGGCTTGATCTTGTAGTAGACCTTCATCCATGGCCAGTGTTTCACATTCATGAATGAGCGGATGTTGTACTGGATGGTGTAGACAGACTCTCTGATAATAAGAGATAGACACAGTAATTTTTTTGCTTGATACAAATTATGCAATGTGAAGTCATTACCCTAACCTTAACCCATTACTACATGTAGAGTCTATCATTCCATCAAGCCCAAGTTAGCCATCTTTTCAAAATTACAAGTTTACATCATTATTCTAACAATAGCTTCAACGTAGGACAAAATATATCTTGAATCCATATTTTTCATTTTATCATCTCCATCTCACCTCCTCTCCGTCATCTTGGTATACTCCTTTCTCATCAGGTATCCACGGGCAAGAGCTTGTGTCATGGTTACCAGAGTAGCAAGCTTCTCATCTCTCATCTCCTCAAGGACACCAAGAAGACCAGCTTTGAAGAACACCTGAGACACAGGTATAATACAAAACTTAAATAAACAACATAAACACTTCTGGTGTTAACATATTGCTATCTAAGTAGATAACAAAGGTTATGTATGATGTTCGGATCAAATAACTGCCAATGAAATGACTTGCTGAGGATTTAAAAAACTGTGTATTTCTCACAAGTATTATTACAGTAAGATTGTTGGATTGCTCTCGATTCCATTTTGAATGTCTACCAGTTAAATGAGATATTGAATAACCTCTGTAAGTCACAAACATGAGTTGCCAGTATCCCATCATCAAAATTTACCTTGGTGTGTCCAAACTTGTACTCATCATGGTTCACATCAATTGACCCAAGCAGCTTCTCAGAAGCCTTCTTGTTATCCATGAACTGGCCTTCGGGGATGACACTGGCATTCAATACCTTGTATCTGTAAAGATAGAAAATGTATTTCTCAACATGTCTGCTTATTTACAGAAACTACATCGCAAATGTATGTTTATTATTACCTCTGCTTGAAGTCAGCATAGATGATTCTGCTGGGGAAGCCCTTTGTGCAGATCCTAATACCCTCCAGCACACCATTACACCTCAGCTGGTGGATAACCAGGAAGTTCTCCATCAGACCTGGATGTAACCATTTAGGGTCAGCATTTTACTTTGTGGATTTTAATTGTAGAAAGAATAATCAAATACATGTTTAATCACTTTATGTTTAAAGTAATAATGACTTAAGAAAAATAATATGTAAAACAATATTTTACCTGGAGTCTTTGACTCATTGGGGATCAGACAACGCACAAAATGAGGGTGGGTGCTCCTCAAGTTGGTCATCAGCTTTCCCAAGTTCTCCTGTCAGGTTGTTATGAAGCATTGTTACTCTCAGATATTATTCATAATAAAGCTAAAATGCTCACTAATATTAAAGTACAATCACAGCATTAAACTATCCCAAATCATATAAAAAAGAAACCTCACTCACTCTAAACTGAGAGGACACAGTCTGCATGGAACCTCCCTTCTTCTTGCCTCCTTTCTTTGTGGTATCTGTTAAAGGAGTGGCAGGAATTAGACAGCATTATAAATTAAATGTCTTGTTGCTTGAACGATACTGTTAATTCATTAACAAATCATGTTAATATGTTCAATGTATAAACCTGTGTTTGTAATCTAATTCAACCATACTAACCCTCAGGTGGAGCAGCAACATAGAGCGTGGCCAACAGTTTGGTTGAGGACTTTCCATACAGCAGAAGCACAGAGTCGTTCAGGGGATCCTTGTTCTTGTCCAGCCAGCCTGTGACATTGTAGTCCACTGTACCAGCATAGTGGACCAGGGAGAAGTGGGCCTCGGCCTTGCCCTTTGCTGGTTTAGGCTTCTCAAATGCTATGTTCTTTCCAAGATGCTGGTCATACAGCTTGTTCTTGAAGGAAGAATCTGAAGCCTTGGGGAACATGCACTCCTCTTCAAGGATGGAGAAAATGCCCATTGGCTGTGTAGAAATATACTTTGATCAGTCAAATATACTGTGTATAAGAGTGAGCTGAAACGGCATAATTGAATAAGACATATAACAAGCATTGTGATATGATAAGAGCATGTCAGTTTATATATACTGTATATACATGTATGAATAACCTTGTATCCTTGCCATGTATGAAACATCCACAGACACCTCACCTTCTCAATAAGCTCAATGCAGGCAGCCAAGTCCATGCCAAAGTCAATGAAAGCCCAGACAATGCCCTCCTTCTTGTACTCCTCTTGCTCCAGGACGAACATGGTGTGGTTGAAAAACTGTTGCAGTTTCTCATTGGTGAAGTTGATGCACAGCTGCTCCATGCTGTTGTACTGTAGATTTACAAAGTTTGGCAGAACTTTATTGAGCGATCCCACCATACCGTATGTATTTTTTATTTTATCTGCACAATTTTTATTCCTATAAATCAAATCTTTGAAATAGAGTAGATACTATCTGTATAGTTTAATGACACACAAAATAAACCACTTTTGAATGTATTTCTAATAATTGTTCAATTATTGCCATAATGATCTCAAACTCACATCAAAGATCTCAAAACCAGCAATGTCAAGCACACCGATGTAGAAGTTCCTTGGTTGCTTGGTGTCCAACATCTGGTTGATGCGGACGACCATCCACAAGAACATCCTCTCATAGATGGACTTGGCCAGAGCACTCACTGAATTGGTTACCTGTGTAAGAATGTTGGT
Organism: Osmerus eperlanus; assembly: GCF_963692335.1. NCBI lineage: Eukaryota > Metazoa > Chordata > Actinopteri > Osmeriformes > Osmeridae > Osmerus > Osmerus eperlanus. Next base: position 8,049,537 of record NC_085033.1, read on the forward strand.
TCCACTTAAACATTGATTACAATTTATGAATATTTTTTTACCTGTAATAATTGATAAACACTGCTAAAATTAATAATACAATCAAGCTTTATTTCGAACAGCAGTTAAAAAATAGCTCTGATGCTTTTTAAAGCCTTACCTGAGGCACTGTCTGACCCTTGGTCACATACTCATTGCCGACCTTCACTCTGGGGTAGCACAGGGCTTTCAGCATTTCAGCTGAGTTCAGACCCAGAAGGTAACCGATTTTATCAGCCACTGTGGAGAGAAAGGAACAATGAGCATCAGAGTGCAATGTTTATCACAGGAAGATAATTCTATGAATGCTCTTTAGAACATTGATACAAATAATTTGGCTTACCATCTGTGCCATCTGGCTCAGCCTGCTCCTCACGCTGCTTCTGCTTGAAGTGCATGTTGCCGTGGTGCATGACGGCACCGGTAAACTTGTAGATGCTCATCTTCTCTTCAGCGGTGAAGCCCAAGACGTCAATAGCATCCTGGATGGGGAAAGAAAGTTTACAATGAACCACCAATACATCATGATTTTCAAGTTGAACCCTTTTAGTGACTTACATCTGTGGCATCAAGCTCGACTGTGTCATCAATACTGGCCACAGTGATCTGACCCTGGCTGATCATGGGGTAGTCGTAGGGGTTGGTGGTGATAAGCGACATTTCTGTGGAGACAAAACTTAAATGATTATCACCCAAGGCATGTGTACATTTTATGTAAAAGGCAGAACCCTCAATGAGTGGACAAAGTAGTTAATGCCATTCAGAATCCCTGCAGTGCCTCACCAACAAGCTCAGGTTTGTGGTTGGTCATCATCTGGTAGAAGATGTGGTAGCCTCTCTCATCAGGCAGCTGGAAACTCACTCTGGACTTCTCCAGCAGGTCTTTGAGAGACATGGTTGAAATGATAGAGAAAAATGAGAACAATTTGAATCTCAAGTGAATGGACACCAACATGTATTTAAAGGATCAACTGGGAAATAATCCAAACCAACTTACAGGTCTCAATATCAGCACTTGCCAGTTTTCCATTCATGTGGAAGTGAATCCTAATGAATTTACCCTGAAAGAGTGCATAGAGAGGGCTTTTTCAACTGTCCTATTGATTTCTAGGTTAATGTAAAATGTGAAAATAAATATTTTCCCTCCAAACTTACAAAGCGGGATGAGTTGTCATTCCTCACTGTCTTGGCATTACCGTAGGACTCCAGTAGAGGGTTAGCTGCAATGATCTGATCCTCAAGGGAACCCTGAAGGGAGACGAACCAGTTGGTCATTTAGACTTATCACCAATATTCCAAAATAATTCTCTTGTCACTTCATCTTTAATTATTCACTCCTGGAACGCTTCCCCTAGACTAGGTCTAACCCTGTTTCTATATTATCATTGAACACCTTTAATTTAATATGTTTGCTCAGAGTTAACACAGTAGCCTACTTCCCACTTAAAGTGCAAATGTCACAAATCCTTAACCTCTTAAATTGCTATATAAGTAACATACTATAACAGTGTTCTCTCACATATATATTATTCATAATTATTATTTTTGCCCCCCTAAGGATCCCTAAATATTTGGACTACATAGACAACGTTTGTGTCAAAATGTCTTGGTCACGATTGCGTTGCTTCTATTGGGATTTACGTTCCGTTGCACGCTTTAGGTTTGAATTACATTTTTGTGGCAAAAAGTGCCTTGTGTCAACGAAGGGAACTCAGTGCTAGCCTACGTCACAACGTCAGCACACGTTAGCAACGACGCATGGATACAACGTGCATAGATGTATCGTATGGTGTCGTGGTGTACTAGCAGCACAAGCAAATCAAGACTTGCATGTACAGTAAGAAGTGTCACATTAAATAATGTATTTAAACTCGCTGAATGCTTGAAAACATCTCTAGATGGGAAAAACTTAAGGGGACGGAGCCATCTGCAACCGACGCAAGCAAGCACACCCTACAATTTCCCCAGAAAATGTACTCTCTCTAGTTAATGATATGCTGTATGTAAAACTACGACAGTACTGCTGTCAAGAATGACAACATATTTTGAAGATATAAACTATATTTTAACTACCGTATACGAATGGATTATGTTTGTTTTAAAATGTGGGGGGACAGATTTTTTTTATAAATGATGATGCAGCCAGTGACTATAATTTTCTTAATAAAAAATGGGAGGATATATTTACAGTTTTCATGTAAAATTAAACATATGCCCTTGAACTGTACCTTGAAAATACTTTTTTTGGGGGCTGAAAACAATCATGGGTCAACAATTGATGGCATGCACTTTATATGGCGTATATAAGGTCATACCTGCATTTTGCCGGGTATTACTTCCTTCTTCCCTCCAGAAACAGCAATTGTGGCAAAGTACTGGATGACACGTTTGGTGTTTACAGTCTTTCCAGCACCGGATTCTCCACTAGTTTATTAGATGATAAAAATAGAATTTAGTGTGCATGAACAAAAAAAAGTATTGTCAAGCTTCTTAAGTCATTAATCACAACCTTTTTCATATTTATATACATATAAGTATATATATATATATAGTATATACATAAAATATACACTCAGTTAAAGTCTTAAACTTACGTGATTAGGACTGACTGGTTCTCCTTATCTGAAAGTCAATTGACAAATAAATGTATCAGAATTGATACAGGTAGCAACTAAGAATCCATCCATCTATATTTGAATTCAGCCATCCATCAGTAGAGTCCATACCAGTCAACATGAACTGATAGGCGTTGTCAGAGACGGAGAAGATGTGGGGTGGAGCCTCCATGCGCTTCTTCCCTCTGTAGGCGTTGACCACATCCATGTCATACACAGGGAGCCACTTGTAGGGGTTCACCGTGGCACAGAAGAGCCCAGAGTAGGTCTGCATATGAGCAGAGAGTAAAGGGAAATATTGCTATCAGAGTTCAAGTATACATTTTCTGAGGGTGTCATTTGCTTCCTTAAGGTGGCTCATGTCTACATGTGTAGTTTTCTTACGTAGATCATCCATGCGGCATAACGCTCTTTGAGGTTATACAGGACAGTAGCTTCACTGAGGTAGGTCATCATGGCCATGTCCTCAATTTTATCATATTTAGGAGGGTTCATCTGCAAGACTTCCTCTTCTTTGAAGGTTTTAACCTGAAAAATTATGTCAATTACATGCATGAAGCCTACTCTAATTGAACAATGTATACATTTTTCAAGTGAATTTCAATCATATTTCATCGTTTTTGTATGTTTTTAAACAGCTTAAATGTGTCAGTAACTGTGGCTGCAAAATATAGATGTACAGAAACAAGTCCACCAAATTGTTTTTTCATTCCGTGCTAAGTATCCTCTTACCTCCTCAGTGATAAGGACTTTCACATCACACTTCCCGCCATCCCTCTTAACAACCAGACCCTTGAGGTACAACTCCTTGACATCAGGCACATAGCAGGCATTCTTAGAATCAAATGGTGCAGCCTGGGCCTCAATCCTCTCCCTCTCAGGTTTACGAAGGTAAATGGCGGCCGCGCCATACTGGGCCATCTCCGCGTCCGTACTCATGGTGGCGGCTTACTGGGGGAAAAATATATCACTGTTACAAAATCTATTCCTTTTTTTTTTAAATGATGTCCCCTTTCTCATTAATTTATAATTATCCTGTGGGGCTGAAAGTTTAAATGATGAATGCATTTACTGTATATTACTGTAAAGTAAGTAGGCCTCAGAAGCCTGCAAAAGGTGTAGAATAAATCTAAAAATATAATAATTCATTTTATACAATTACAGTAGTAGATATACTGATGGTGCTTTGGCTTTGAGCAGTATACATGTATGTAACATCAAACTATGTCTCACCTGTTTTTCCCCTCCCAGATGAAATTGACTCTTAGTTGGTGCTGTAAAATAAGTTTGTTTAGAGTTTTTTGAGAAATGTATCCATAAATAACACAACCAGAACATATACAACACTTACATGTCATTGCTATACCTCCCATCACATTTGAGTGTTACATAGTAGGGATGCACTTATAAGAAAATTATTGGTCAACACCGTAAGCCAATATTCCTATATTAAAATTGGCTGATGCCGATATTTTGACTTTAATGTACATTTCTACAAAGTCAGAACTTTTATAAAATATGTCCTTATGACGAGGCTTTTCATTTCTGCTCATTTTAATTCAGGTTAATTTTAAATTACTGTTTCATATAATTGATTAAGAAAAAATGTATACCCCATTCAGACATAGGACAAAAGACCACATATGGTATACACATTTGATGGACACATTGAAACGCGAATGAAGAAAAAAAACGTAGCCTATTGTAGAAATATGATAAGCATGGTGCCTTTTCAAACATCACAATTGGTCACAAGTAATCGGCCATTTTTAGGTAGTCAGCAGATATTTATTTTTTTATTGGGGGGGCCAATACCTATTGGTAATGGAAAAGGAATCGGTGCATCCCTGCTACACAACAAACATGATTTACTGTAAATGCAATATGTCGTTCAAGAACAAGAACATACTTTTCAACATCCAATATCTTATAGTAAACAAAAGTTTGTCATCCCAAAATAGTATTTCAGTTATGGGACAAAACATATTGCATCACATTGTATGTCTTTACATTCAAAACTCAACCTTACATGTTTGTCCATAATAGTTGACTAATTGTTCTTGTATATGGGCAAGGCAAACTTACTTACCATGTAATAAGCACAAAGTGTTATGAGTTTTATCTATGTGCCTGAGCTCAATAAAAAGGATGTGAAAATAACAAGTATCTTACCCCACAGGTGGAAGTTGTCTGTCCGTGGATGCTGCTCTGTGGGACTCCTTATATCTAGTGGAGAGTGATTAGCAAGCAGGAGCTAATTGTGGACTACTCTCCTAAAGGAAATGAATTAGAGACGAGTCTAGAGTCTGACTTTCACCCCATCCCTCCCTCTCCCTCCTCTCTATGTCTCTTTTGCATGATACAGGACATTTCTGGATTTATTCCACATTGCTTTCCGTTTTCTTCTTTTTTTAATAATGTATAAAAAGGCCTAAGTTGGATTTTTATTAAGTGCAGTACACATTAAAGGTTGTAATGAGTACAGTACTAGATCTAACAGGATTTAAGGCAATCCATTTTATTTTTTATTTTTGCTTGCAGTTTGCACAACTTTTGACCAATTTGCTAAACTTGTGTGAAAATGAAAACCGTGTTTCATTCTATATCTTTTGAATAGGTTCGCCAGAAAAGGAAAACACTTTTACTGAACATTGGATGTATTATTTCAAATCCAACATGAAGAGAATAGAGATCAAATATATTATTACCCACATGCATGAGTGAACTGTATGGATTTTATAATAATGACACAGAAATGTGTCCAGTCTGGTTTTGAGTATCCTAACCCTATTCAGTCCATTGAAATATAAAACCTATTTATTTTGGATAATAAATTATCGGGTGACATGATTTACTGATTTAGCAAGCCATAGACTTGATAACATTTACAGTAGGCTTACTATAAATCCAGTTATGAGGAGACAACATGTAAAGATGTTGGGAGCGCTTCCCTTAGATCATCCACTCCACCAAAGTCAAACCTATTTCCATGTCATGGTTATCAATAAATGCTCAAATCTAATATGTGAGTGTCTTGACTGAACTGTCATTGGTAAACCTAATGCTCTTGCAAACAGGAGAAATAATGTATCATGAAATGTAAACAATGACACATTTTACTGCTGTGAGTTGTTACACATTTGACGTGTTTTGTATCTTCTGGAAATCTGCCTGACACATAAGCAATTACTTTGGTAGCTCAAGTAGCGCTGGTAGCTTGGACCAGTAAACCTGTCATATCCCTGAAGTCCAATTTGGGATTTGAGGTGTCAGATGCAATGTCAGGCAAGTAAGTTACTTTGGCATGCCTCCTTTGAGGCCAGAGAAGGTTTGTTCTTGGCAGACCTTCAGGGCTATATATCTGACTGGCAACTTTATCGTGGTATCAATGTCCAAAGTATGAATGGGATATGTTGTGGGGGAACAGACATATATGGTCAGATTGCTTTCTTGCCCACCACTGAACATCATCATGTTTCAAAACAGCTTGACAGGTCAAGAAACATACATTCAGCAGTGCCACTTGAGATGTATGTATGTCAGAGAAGCCTTATATGCTTGTCAATAATAACCTTAACCTTTGAGGAGAGATTATTTCTGTTGATGGAAAGAATGATATGAATTAGAGAAACATTAATGTTTATATAAATATTAATATGTTACATGTAAATGTATTTAATAGGTATTTAGGACTACTACTAACTGAAGCAACGGTCATGGAAAAGTTGTGTTGCGTTCATCTTCATAGACCCGCTATCCTTCAAATTATATAACTTCAGTGCACACACACACACAATCCCACAAATCAACAAACACACACATGATGAGCCATAAATAATTTGTCAGGGGAATCCCTATCAGCAAACTGACTCCCAGAGAGTTTAGGTTAAGAGGTTATTCAACAGTTTGTTGAGGCTGGCTGAACTCCAGGCTCCAGTTTCGTGTTCCAGGCGTCTCTATAGTATCTCAGTTATGACAGTTAAATAAAACTACAGAATGCAGTACTAACTCCAAAGACGTATGTCTGGCTGCAGATGAGAATTACAACTAGATGACACTCTTATCCAGAGCGACTTACAGTAAGTACAGGGACATTCTCCCTGAGGCAAGTAGGGTGAAGAGCCTTGCCCAAGGGCACAACGTCATTTGCACGTCCAGGAATCAAACCGGCAGCCTTCTGATTAATGTAGACAACATGTTAGACAACATGTTAAACATGTAGACAACATGTTAAACATGTTGTGTAGCCGGTGTGTGGTGAAACTCACTCCTCAAGTATGTAACAGGCCACCCGCGTCAACGAATAGCTAGCTTTTCGTTGGCGTAGCTGGTAGTGGTCGCGCTTGGGAAGTCAGAGGTGGCGTGTTTGACCCCAGTGAGGGGCGAACATCGGCCCGTATACCTCTGACGGAGCAAGACCACGTCTGTTACAGTTGCACAGCCTTTAGTTTGTCCATTTCCATCTCACATTATTTTCTGTGAATCTTTGAATATTGGTATGAGGAAAACAAGAACATTGCAATGCAAATGTCAATGACAGTGAGGTTAAGTATGAATAGTTACACCATTAGGGTTTGTGGAAGAAATTGGGATTTCCTGTGTGCTTACATTATTCACTAATCAATAGAACTAGTCATTGGATAGTTAGTACGTTCTCATGTAAGCTTGCTATTAATAAGAGTATATTGTGTCTATGTGTCAGGGTTAATAGATGTTCGGGGTCAGGAGAAAGTACTGGCTAAACGTTCCTTGTCATGACTACAAGGAGAGCTCCAACTATGAACTCTCTAGTCTGAGAGTTGTCATGTGTTGGGAGCAGTGAATCTCTTTCTCTGAGACTGTTGAAACGTCATTACTGCCTGACTTTCACAATCTATGTTTACACTCTTGTGCCCTATAAAAGATGGTCCTCCGGCTTTCGGAGCGGAGAGAGCCCTGGTTGAGACCTAAGCTTGGTGTTGTGTTGTCATTTATGGTCAGAAGACTGGTTTTCTCTCCCAATCTGCAGATTGATAAATACGTATTAAAATCCAGAACTTAACTGAACTTAGTCACTCCGTTTATGAAGAGACGGACAAAACACTTTCTTCATCAGGTTCCAACTGGGCAACACTGACTGATCAGGCAAGGTGAAGCCAGGAGTCCATTGCACCTTATGCATTGTTGGTGTCCTTGGTGTACAGTTTCCTCACTGGATAGTGGTTCTGAGATGTAAGAATCCAAAAGCCTCTCTGCATGAGGTGTGAAAGGTCAGATATGGGACTCTGTTATTCTGTGTAGTTTGGTCCAGCAGACTCCACAGAGCTGGAACTAGTGATCTGCTTTAACAGTAGGATCTGCACCTAGCTAGTGCTGTGGATAATTGTGCTGGTGCAAGTGGACCAGTGTATTCACTCACTCTTGACTGACTCCCTGGTGATGAGAGGTGGCAGTGGAGCAGGCCCACACAATCTCCATACTCAAGTAAAAGTACAAGTAATTGTCAAAGATAAGGCTTTACTGGAAGTCAAAGTATCATTTCAAATTACATTTACATTTAGTCATTTAGCAGACGCTCTTATCCAGAGCGACTTACAGTAAGTACAGGGACATTCCCCCGAGGCAAGTAGGGTGAAGTGCCTTGCCCAAGGACACAACGTCAGTTGGCATGACCGGGAATCGAACTGGCAACCTTCAGATTACTAGCCCGATTCCCTCACCGCTCAGCCACCTGACTCCCCACCTGAAATTATGTAATAAAATCTCCACAAATTTATGGATCCAGGCCACGGCATCTGACTCACAAGAAACAGATGAATGGGGGGGAGGGGTGGGGACTTGTAAGAGAAGTGATTGGGCTATCCCAGTGTCAGCATAAAGAACCAATGCTCTCCCTGGTTCATGGGCCAGTCAATGGGCAATTTATTATTCTGTTTATTAAGTTGTTTTTTTACACCAGCCCAAAAGGTGCCTAAGCCCACCGGGCATTTTCCCGGTATGACAGATTACCAGTCCAGGCCTATTTGACTTTAAAGTTGGCCTTTGGGTTTTACACCTGACTCCACTTCCTAGGAGTCAAAGAGTTTGGATATGTCTCTCATTACTACAAATTGTGATTAGATAAGACAAAGTCTCTGCCTCTAAATGGACATGTGTAAATGTACTTTGTTAGCAATTACACATGGCGTTGAAATGTACTGGTCACCTGAGCAAAAAGCTATTGAAGTTTGAAACGTTCAAAATTTATCTAAAACTTTGTGAGATAAAATTGAACAAACTAAAGGTTGTGTAACATGTATGCATAGTCAGTAAACACTCTGAGATGAATTTGAGCTGTAATTATATAATTATATATAATTGTTAACAGTAGCCTACAATTGCAAAACGAACCTAAATCCATACCCTCCATTTCCACGACACAAAAACCATGTTAAAAAGTCTACTGGATAATGTATTGATTAATAGAAGGCTATTTATTTTAAACAATGTCAAAAAGTCAATTTAGATGTGTTTAGAGGGTGTCTGTTTTTTAATCAACGAAGTAAAGGTCTAAAAAGATCCTTGACCTACGTAGCCTATTGTTCACGTCAATCATGGCCTGTCATTTTATTTTGATGAAGCGGTGGATGATGGAGCTGTCATTGTACACGATTTAAAGGGAACGTTCTTTCTGGAAAAAGTCACGTGGCCGTGTGCATTGCTTTTGCCGTGGTGGATTGTATGATCCATGTTTTACCTCTCGGGCTGCTTAAGAATAGGTTGCACGCGCAATTAGCTTGACTAAACATCTGACTTGAATTAGTAAGAGTGCATGAGCTGGAATTGGCCTTTATGGAACCGCTTTAGCCACGCTTGACTAATTAATCTAATGTAAATCTAAGCACAGTAAAAGTTTATTTGTTTTTAAATGATTTTACCATTCTCAGTGGAGTCTGGCTCTCTGCCCACTGATATTGTTGACCTGGCGCACATTCTCATCTTTCTTGGTCTTGATCTCACTGGGCTGGTCCTCAAGGGTACGGCACATCTTCTCCAGATTGCCCTGTGGAACACCATGCTTTACAGACACTGGATCCTGATTCATAACCATCTTAATGCAGACAGTGTATAGATTGGGTTATCTGGATTTTCTTCACTAACCCAAACCATAATTTGGAAAATTAATCAGCCAATGGAACTGAGACATTTAGTGTCTCCCAAGACTAAATGCTCACATGGATAAGAGTCAAGATAATGTTATCAATAGACATGAAACTTTGGAGGTTAACAAAAGGTCAGATTTTAGATCCTGAGACTACCTAAACCCTAATCTTGGAAACCCACCAAATTTGGGTTGATTGTGATTGTTATTTGTTATCACTGACCTTAGACTTGGAAACAGCCTCCATGTTGGAGGAAAGATCGTCAATCTCCATCTTGAATTCACTCTTCTCTTTCTCCAGTTTCTGTTTGACACGCTGCAGGTTGTCGATCTGCTCTCCCAGCTCTGCCACACTGTCAGCCTGCTTCTTCCTCAGGGCTGAGGCTGTGGACTCATGCTGCAGGGTGGACTCCTCCAGGTCACGTCTCAGCTTCTGGAACTCAGCCTCTCGCTTCTTGTTCATCTCAATCTGAGCAGCTGTGGCGCCTCCAGCCTCCTCCAGCCTCTCCCTGATCTCCTCAAGTTCCCTGGACAGATCGGCCCTCTGCTTCTCCACCTTGGCCCTGGCAGCACGCTCAGCCTCAATCTCCTCTTCCAGCTCTTCAATACGAGCCTACAGTAGATGTCAAATATTTTTTAGGTTCTAATGAAACAAAAATATCCAGGAATTTCCTCACCTCAGGATGTCATGGACTCTGGCATACAGCTATTGTCAAATGTAGTATTTGCCTGTTCCTGGACTACCCTATTTCAACAATAAAGCCCTCTGCACTTGGATCCCTCCTCTGTCTGGTCTGGATACATCAAGAAGGAACAAAATGGAGGTCTTTGCTATTTAGTCTAGAACAATTTGTATTAATTCACTGCAAATCTGTAAGAAGGAAATTAATGGTTGCATACCATATGAAAAGTAACGGGTATTTGCAGCCACATTTGTTTGATTTTGCATTGTTTTAATTGTTACTCCCTTTCGGCCTTTACGTTGGCCTCTTCCTGACTGTTGATTCTATTAATAGCCAGCCTCATAACGGGCCCCTCTGCAAACATACTACACATCACACACATATTGGACAACGATCATGTCTGTAGGGAAGCCCTTACAGTAAACTGACTCCCAGTCGTCTGAGGTGAAGAGGTTCCTCAGTGGCTTGCTTTGGCTGCCGTCCAGGCTCCTCTCATTTCTCTTCTTGCTCCAGGCTCCCCCTGTGTCATTGCTGATTCTACATTGGGTCTGATCCAAGTGGGTCACCCCCTCATGCACTGCGGGGAGCTCATGAGCAACACTGATTGTGGCAACCACGGAGATCCAGAGCCTTCCAAGCCCTTCCAGCACCCAAGCCGACTCACAGTTTCCCGCTTCCCTCTTTGAAAACGAGATACACGGCAGCGAGTCGAATGAGCTCAGAGGAGAGACGCCTCAAGACAGAATTGTCATGCCAAAAACGGATTCATGTTCATTACAGTCTAGTTTCCAAGTGTGGGCCTAACCTTAGATTTCAGACAAAAATCACATTGTCTAAATGTCATTCCCGATTACTGAAAACACATACATGTTTTATTGTTAATTATAGCTATAAAAGTACTTTTAGTGTGAACGTTTCCTGGATTTGGTTATTCGTGTGAGAGGAAGTATAGGCCAAAACAGAATTTGCTTGGCTGGCTCTCATTGTGAGAACTTAAGTGAAGGGGAGTTTATTAATACCCCTGAGATCTGTTGTTCAGTTTGAAATGCAGTGGCTGCCAACAGCTTCTGCTCAAGGGCACCCAGACAGGATGTCGTTCTCATGGGTTCCAGTGCTGGCGGCAAAAATATTTAATCCACACCTGTTTAGCTGCTTCAAACAAAGGTATCTGATTCTCAGACTGGCAGACTGGGTCCGGATGCTCTTCTTACATGCTTTGTCAAAGCATCGCCAGATGTTATCAAGAGTACTTTAACCAGGGCATGAACTACAAATCAAACTGAAAGCAAGTCACAGGCAGAAAAGGAAATAATTATGATTTGTTCTTTACGGAGGGCAAAAATACTGGTACCTTTCTCAGGAAGGCGTGAAAGACATTTTGCTCAATTTAACGTTTCTATAAATTTAAAATAATTAATGTCCAGGCCTGTTGCTGGCATGTTCCATTTCTGTAGTGCCTGCTGTAGTTTTAGACCATTAACCAAACATGAATTATTTGACAACTTACCAACAAATATTACAACAAACCCATAAAGGAGACATGGTGTACTGTATGATATCTCACAAGCCTTGAAAATAAATAACTTTTCACTTCCTGAAGCTCCTGTTCACTTTAGGTTTGTGATTACACTACAACTCCTCCCCCTCAATGAAAACATATCAAATTGATTAAAGGTATGTTTAATTTGCTGAAAAAACATCTAATTTATTACAATGTTTAAAAGTTGTTCTGAGTTTTCTTAGGTGACTCACAGTCACATTGTCATGCTTTTTAATCTAATCAAGAGCAGATGTCACCTGCAAGGGCTTAGAGTGGTAAAAATAGAACAGAAGCAACACTGTGGTCTCTGAAGGATGTGAAAGTGAAAAAAGTAAGTAAAGTGAAAGTAGTAAGTAAAGTAAAGTAATTGTGGAGCACATAAAACACCAGGCTATCCTCTAACTGCTTTGAATATTTCTCCTTTTTATACTGTGAATGTTTTAGATATTTAAGACGTTCATAAGGTCCTCCAACCATCTCTGCAGCCTCTGCTTGGTCTTCTCCAGAAAGGCACATTTGGAGTTGGTGCCCTCGATGCAGTGGCGGTTTTGGGAACGGGCGAACTGGGCAGCCGCTCAGGGCGGCATGAAAAGGGGGGCGGCAATTTCCCAAGTGCATCAAATTAAATCAACCCTCCCTCCCGCTATCCTTGAGTTTCAAACACACTACCAGCAGAGGGCGCCAACCGCGACACGTCATATGTCTGTGTTGTGGTTTGCGCCCTTGCCGAGGGCACCAAATGTGCTAGGACCGCCACCTCCTCGATGGTCTCCTCAGCTTCCTGGAGACGCTGAGCCAGCTTCTTCCTTTTGGGGACAAAATACAATTTAAGTACTCCATAAGTAATTTGACAGTGGACAACTTGGTCAAGTTTCTCCACACAAGAAATACAAAAAATAAGGAAACTTCCTATTCAATGGTCTTATTTGACTTCCTTCAGTACCCCTGTCTTTTGGATGGCATCAGTCTCATACTTGGTTTTACTTTATATTGGTTGGTCAAAATCTGTGACAGAAGAGAAAGTGTTACAAACTAAGTCAAAGAAAATGATCCCTTTGAGGAAAAATAAAATACCAGTCCGTCTGTCTGTCCGTTGGGTGATTAATAGGATATTACCATTTTAATTTAGTTTACATTGACCTCCTCTTCAACATGCCTCTTGAGATGTTTTGTTGTCACATACCTTAGATTTATTAAATACCTTGATATTGATGGAGAGGTCATCAATCTCCATCTGGTATTCACTCTTCTCTTTCTCCAGCTTCTGTTTGACGCACTGCATGTTGTCGATCTGCTCTCCCATCTCTGCCACACTGTCAGCCTGCTTCTTCCTCAGGGCTGAGGCTGTGGCAGGGTGGACTCCTCCAGGTCACATTGCTTCACTACTCTTCAGTAGAGCCTTGAGTAGTGGATAATTGTGGTTCTGGGCTCATGGTAAAATAAAGACACTGAGAAAACCTGTCAACTCCATCTCACTTCCTCTCTAGCATCTTAAAGTACTCCTTCCTCATCTTGTATCCAGTGGTAGAACTTTTTATTGCAGATCAAGGGATTGCATGTTCAAATCCCCGCAGTACATTGCTTTGGATAAACATTATCCCTCAAAAATATGAATCACATTCTACATGTAAACTAATTCATTGTATACTACAAATAACATGTGTAATAGTCCAGTACAAATTTTTCACCCCTTATTCACAAGCGAGCTCACCTCTTTTTAATATGGTCACAGAAGAAAGCATAAGATCGCTACCAAAAATAGATATGGCAATTCATGTTTTAGGTCTTACTTTATGATTGTTCATCATATAAATGAGCCAAGCTGCTACTGGAGCAGGCTCAATGTCAGTCATGAAGAAATAGATTGTATGTTTATTTAAGTTTATATTGTGCAGTAGACGTTTTGGGGGGTAAAACATTTAGTTGAAGGTATTTTGGGGGGTATTTGTGTATTGTACTCTGCACTGTAGGCTTCATCCTCCAAGGATGTAACATGCAAGACAAAGAAGACAGCATGGTTGTTTTTACAGTGCCTTCACTTATTCACCACCATTTAGTCATGACAAGTTTTACAAAAATGCTCTATGGCACACGCATACACACACACACTCATACTGATCACAAATGCTGTGTCATGAATACAGTCTGTCAGGAAAGCTCTCGTAGAACGTTGTCTCCCAGATGCTTGAGGTGAGAGGCTCGTCGAAAAAATTGCTGGCCCCCCACGGCCCCCCCATTGCGAGTCGCATATTGTCCGTCATCCTGATTTTCTTTTTTCATGAATGGAAAACGGATTTCAAATTCACTGTATCAACCTCAAAAATAATTAAAAAACACATTTTAGCCTATAGAAACTACTTACGAGTCTTACTTCTGGCTATACTCCACGCTTCTCCAATCTCCCATCCCAGATCTGCTCCCTGCTCCTCTACATCATGACTGACCCACTTCCAATAAAAACAGTGACAGTGTTGATTCCTAAGCACCATGGATCAGTTTGAATATTAGAAATTGGGCCTTGATTCCAGAATGTGCAGGGCTGGGAAGAGAGGGAGAGCTCTGTGGGCCCATGAGCCAGTCACCTCAAATCAATATAATGCACCTGTATTTTTAAGTATTACTTGGTCAGTTGTTAATGGGTTGGTACATTTTGGGTAATGTGCAAGCAACCATAAAGGTCAGAAATTATTACAAGGAATTAGCACTGAATAGCACTTTGTTGGGTTCCAGGTCTCCTGAAATCACCACTTCTTTTTTGACACCTGCATAATAGTCATTCTACTCAGATACTATACTGTAGATCTTTTAGATGACACAAGTGTATGTGGTCAAATTAGTAGTGGCTTAGATACTCTTAGAGTTAGTGGTTTACTCTATGATTTTCTGATACTCCATGTTAGCTTCTGTTTATAAATAGCCTACCCTGACCCTGACCATAAATAGATAGGAAGAAATAGAGAGGGGGGGGGAGAGAGAGAGAGAGAGAGAGAGAGAGACAGAGAGAGAGAGAGAGAGAGAGAGAGAGAGATATTCTTAGCTGTAGTGCCATCACATGGTAACATGTAGCCTACTGTAACAAGCATGGTTCTTACTGATTAAATGAAGAACTCAAAAGTAAAAAAATATACTGACTGCTAGACATCAAAGCTATTCAAATGATTCCATTGAATTATTCAACATTTAATTAAGGAAAAAATAATACACATGCTTTTATACAAAATGTATGGAGACAAAATTGTAAAATGTCATATCACTTTGAGTGAAATAAATTGCAAGTCAGAATAAAAATGTGTTATGTACGTATTTAAACAATCCCCCATTATTACATGACCTTTAGAATGTTATGTTCTGACATGTGAGCCTGTCTTTGGGCCAATGTACTACAGTTGTTTGAGATTACATTGCCAAAGTATAAGCAAGCATAGAGAACTTGGCACACATTTGGGGCACTGGGGGATTTGGAGTTTTTTGTGCACAACCATGGGGCTTCCTGTCACTGTGGGCGTCAATGCACAGTAGTACAACCCAGAATCTTTCACTTTTGCGGAGGAGATCTCCAGGTCTACACATCTTGATTCTGGATTACGTTTGATTATAAGTCGAGGATCTAGTCCTTCAGCTCTGACATCTGACCCACTGCTGTGGAGGATGAGCAGAAGGAACTGTGGAGCTGATCCAGGAATTTGATAATACCACTGGAGGGAAGTGGCAGATGAGTAATTACATGACAGGGTAATAGTATCACCCTCTTGACTATTTACCACTTCTCTGGTTGGTGAAATGGTCTGTCCTTTACTCCCACCTGCAAATAAAACATAATGATCACAATTATAATTATTAAATATAGTTTTACAAATGTTGGAGCCTTGTTGACATGATACATGAATGCTGTTAGGGATGAATGGAAACGATGCAATTACAAATTAAATCAAGGTTCTGTACTGAAGATCACTTACAAGCAAGTGCTAAAATCAAAAACACTGTTTGAATCAGCATGGTGGCAAACTTCTCTGATCAGTATACTAAATGTTTTAAGTACGAGAACACTTCTTTAGTCAAATACCTTCTTGTATTTGACATGTTGTAAGACCCACCCCTAAACACACACATGACAAAGGGAATTTATATGGTCAGAGCATGTAACCACCACCGTTCCTTTTAGATTATTTTCCGAGCATCCATAATTTTAAGTCATTTACTAAATTCTTACAAATCAGATGTACTTGTATACAGTTGTGAAAAGTGAACAGAGAAGTCTTCTTTTTTTTTATGTGACCAGAATTTAATCACGTTTAGACGCCATTGTCTTTGTCGCCATCTACTGAATGAATGTTGTTTATTCAGTGAAAACAATACACATTCATACTTGAATGATGGGTGTGCATAATAATAATAACAACAGTATATTGTTTGTTATAGTTAGTTTTTCAACAGTATACGATGAGATTAGATAAGATTGATCTGTAGAATGTATAATTTCACAGCCGTATAAAAAAATATGTTGGTTAGGGTGAGCCTTGTTTCCAAGCATATAAAGTTCTTAACCAGGTTGAGTTACAGTTTAGGCATACAAGAGTGGATAGAGCTAGCTGAATAATAATAAAAAGATACCTTTTCTGCTGTCACTTCATGCATCACATCACTCATGTACTGTATATCTTGTGTATATATGTTTATGTTAAACATGTCTAGGTCATCAGGTCATCTGGTCATTAGTCTGAGCCAACTACTGTACATATTCCCTTGAAAACAATTAAGCATCGATCCAACCAATAAGACCAAACCAACACAAGCAAAAACAAATATTCCCGCCTCAATGCTCCCCAGTCCCGAGTGGGCAAGTGAGGAAGGACGTAGGGTGACCAGGCGCTTTCTGCAGGACTGCACAGCATTTTGATCCCTTGTCCCACATCCCACATATTGAGACACGGGCATTCCTCTAACTGTGAGTGTTACTGTGAGTGAGACATGTGACGCCCCTCCCCCCTTACTATTTCAGGGTTTTTGTACAGTGTGTCTGGGCTTCCTGTCACTGTGGGCTGCAGGGCACAGTAGTACAGAGCAGAGTCTGTCACTTCAGCAGAGGAGATCTCAAGTTCAACAAGCTTCTGATCTTTCACATTGCGGATAGTCAGTCCTGGTACTGGGTTGGTTATGCTCCCTGCATAGTCTTGTATGATGAACTGTGGTGCTGATCCAGGATACTGGCGGTACCACAACAGACCGTTGGTGAGAGAACTGCTATATTTGCAGGACAGTTTAACACTAGTGCTCTTTTTAGCTGTCACTATGTCTCTGTCAGGTGTGATTGTATCTTCAACACTCAAACCTGTGAAAACAAGATATTCCAAAGAAGATTTTATTTAGTGTATGCCAGACCTTGTAAAAATGTTTTACTACTCATAATACAATTCAAGTATGACCTTAGTTTGTTCTTACCAAATAACATGCAAAATAGAAAAACATTAAAGATCAACATTATAGTGCAGATTGTAAGACTGGGTGTTTTGCTAAGTGTGATCTTCTTTCACAACATCAGCTCCTTGAAATGAATCAGTTTCCTTCGTCAGGGTCAGAATACTCCTACTTTTGACATTGTGTAATACACTGAAGACACCACTTGATGGCACTTTTGCCAAAGGTAAGGGGAAAAACAACACAAATTCACTTTCGGGTAAACTGAGGTTTTTGTACAGTGTGCCAGGGTTTCCTGTCACTGTGGGCTGCAAAGCACAGTAGTACAGAGCAGAGTCTGTAACTGTAACAGAGGAGATTTCCAGCTCGACACAGGTCTTCTCTGTGTTCAGTTTGGCAGAGAGGCGAGAGTCCAGAGGCTCAGCTCCTGTCCCAGTGGAGTGAAGGATGAGCAGGAGGAACTGGGGAGCTGATCCTGGATACTGCTTATACCATAGAAGACTGTAGGCTGAGGAGTAGTTGCAGGACAGAGTAACATGATGACCTTCTTCTCCATAGACCTCATGTTGGTTTGAATGGATTGTTTGTCCGTAACTGAAACCTGTACATTTGAAATTGAGAATAATGATTTGTTTTCATGCCAGTACTGTTAATTACCCAATAATGAATCTGTCCAGCAGGTTAAATAATAAATGCATGTTGGTATCATCTACCTTTAAAAGCTGAAAATAAAGCAAGTAACCAGAAGACAAACATGTTTAAAGTTAGTTATCCAACGAACAACAGTGGAATATGAATGTTTGAGATTTCAGAGAAGAATTTCCACCACCTCTTTTATTTTAAGCTCCTCCCAATTGACAGTTTGCTGTATGAATATTCATGAGGGACACTAACATTCTCTCTCAAATTCATCCTTGGGCTCCAGAGAGTCCCACTACACAAAATGTGTTTTACATTGTAATGTGGATGGAAAAAAGTCTACAGGTGTGACCACATTTCTCTGATAAACCCAGAATATTTCTCATTCGTCTGAGATATCAGATTGTGGTTTGAATGATAGGTTTCTCCTGTTCATGGATCAAAGGATCTGTGGTGAAATTTTTTTTGTACAGCCTCTTCTAGACTTTGTATCACTGTGTAGTAAAGAGCACAGTAGTAGAGAGCTGTGTCTGACAGAGTCACTTTTGTGATAGTAAGTTTAGTGTTTGTCCTGGATGTTGTGGATTGATAACGTTTATCAGGGATATGGTCAGAACTACTACCTCTGGCTCCTTTATACAGTATGAACTGAGGTGCCTGATTCAGATAGTGTCTGTACCAGTAAAGCAGAATATAACCACTGCTTGTTTCATAGGAGCAGCTCAGTGTGACAGATTTCCCCTCGGTGGAGGAGACCTCAGTCTTCTCAGGGGTCAGATGATCTCCACATATGAGTCCTGCAAAAGACAACATCATTATACAGTATGACATATGTATTATTCTTTTGTTGCCAGTAAACCAGCCTGTTCATTTGAATGTAGTGATGATCCCACAGCAAATGTTTACATCATGTTTACCTGTAGTAATTATTAGAATCAGAACTCTGAGAGAGGTCTCCATCTTCACAGAGACTGCTGCATGTGTCTTTCTCTCAGGCATTCCTCTAAGTGTTACTGTGAGTGAGACATGTGAGGCCCCTCCCCCCTTACTATGTCAGAGTTCTTGTACAGTGTGTCTGGGCTTCCTGTTACTGTGGGCCTCAGCGCACAGTAGTACAGAGCAGAGTCTAACGGCTGCAGATTTTGAATCCACAAAGTAGTTGATCGTGATCTTGTATTAAGAGTGCCATTATATTTTCCTTCAAAGGCATTGTTGCCAGATCCAATTGAGAATTTGCTCAGTATAAACTCAGGAATACCATTAGCTTTCTGTTGGTACCAGAATAAATATATGTTTGTAGTACTGGCATTATATTCACAACTCAAGGTTGCAAATTGTCCTTCGACAGCAATCAATTCTCTTGTAGACTGTCGCACATTGTCGGTTTGTCCTCTGCACTCTGTGAAAAAAGAAATGGACATATTTACAGAGTAAAAGGAAAATACAAAAAAAAGTTGGCAAAACTATTTGAAATACATTTTTTTCATACCAAAGAGAGTTGCTGCCAGGACAACAAAAATGTTTAGAGCAAGATTCATGGTTTTATTGTTCATGTGTGCTATACTCAGGGAAGGTCCTTTTTCACATTGTTAGCCACTTCTGCTTTCACTGAACTGAAGGACTATATTGAAGGAGGAGCTTGCTCAGAATTACAGGTCTCAAGTGATGCAAGACATTCCACAGATCAATGTTAAGCCCATGAATACAACATCTACTGGCATTGTCTGAAGAATGCAAAATCATTTGTATGACTGGTTTAGTAATGAAAAATAAATTATATTTGGGCTTTAGGGCACAGTAATAAAGAGCAGAGTCTGTCACTTCAGCAGAGGAGATCACAAGTTCCACAAGCTTCTGATCTTTCACATTGCGGATAGTCAGTCCTGGTACTGGGTTGGTTATGCTCCCTGCATAGTCTTGTATGATGAACTGTGGTGCTGATCCAGGATACTGGCGGTACCACAACAGACCGTTGGTGAGAGAACTGCTATATGTGCAGGAGAGTTTAACACTAGTGCTCTTCTCAGCTGTCACTATGTCTCTGTCAGGTGTGATTGTATCTTCAACACTCAAACCTGTTTAAACAACAACATATTCGAAAGTAAAGTTGATTTAGCATATGTCAGACCTTGTAAAGAATATTGTACTGCTCATAATACATCAAGTATGACCTTAATTTATTCTTACCAATAAACGTGCAAAATAGCAAAATATTAAAGATCAACATTATAGTGCAGATTGTAAGACAAGGTGTTTTGCTAAGAGTGATCTTCCCTCACAACACCGACTCCCTGAAATGAATCAGTTTCCTTTGTCAGGGTCAGAATACTCCTACTTTTGACATTGTGTAATACACTGAAGACACCACTTGATGGAACTATTGCCAAAGGTAAGGGGAAAAACATCACAAATTCACTTTAAGGTAAAGTGAGGTTTTTGTACAGTGTGTCTGGGTTTCCTGTCACTGTGGGCCTCAGCGCACAGTAGTACAGAGCAGAGTCTGTCACTTTAACAGAGGAGATTTCCAGCTCGACACAGGTCTTCTCTGTGTTCAGTTTGGCAGAGAGGCGAGAGTCCAGAGGCTCAGCTCCTCTCCCAGTGGAGTGAAGGATGAGCAGGAGGAACTGGGGAGCTGATCCTGGATACTGCTTATACCATAGAAGATCGCGGGCTGAGGAGTAGTTGCAGGACAGAGTAACATGATGACCTTCTTCTCCAGAGACCTCATGTTGGTTTGGCTGGATGGTTTGTCCGTTACTGAAACCTGTAAATATGAAATTGAGAATAATTTGTTTGTTCGTTTCATGTCAGTATTGTTCATTACCCAATAATGAATCTGTCCAGCAGGTTAAATAATAAATGCATGTTGTTAGCATCTACCTTTAAAAACTGAAAATAAAGGAATTAACCAGAAAGCAAACATGTTTAAAGTTAGTTAGCCAACAAACAACAGTGGAAGCTGAACGTTTGAGTTAATTTTAAGCTCCTCCCAATATACAGTTTGCTGTATGAATATTCATGAGGGACAAATTCATCCTTGGGATCCAGAGAGTCCCACTACACAAAATGTGTTTTACATTGTAATGTGTATGGAAAAAAGTCTACAGGTGTGACCACATTTCTCTGATAACCTCAGAATATTTGTCATTCGTCGGAGATATCAGATTGTGGTTTGAATGATAGGTTTCTCCTGTTCATGGATCAAAGGATCTGTGGTAAAAATGTTTTTGTACAGCCTCTTCTAGACTTTGTATCACTGTGTAGTCAAGAGCACAGTAGTAGAGAGCTGTGTCTGACAGAGTCACTTTTGTGATAGTAAGTTTAGTGTTTGTCCTGGATGTTGTGGATTGATAACGTTTATCAGGGATATGGTCAGAACTACTACCTCTGGCTCCTTTATACAGTATGAACTGAGGTGCCTGATTCAGATAGTGTCTGTACCAGTAAAGCCAAACATCATTCCTGCTTGTTTCATAAGAGCAGCTCAGTGTGACAGATTCTCCCTCAGTGGAGGTGACCTCAGTCTTCTCAGGGGTCAGATGATCTCCACAGATGAGTCCTGTGGATAGAAACAAAAGGAGTAGCTTCTATTCCTTTCATTCTAGTGAGACTAAGAATTCCACTACAAATGTTTACCTCTTGTTTACCTGTAGTGATTATTAGAATCAGAACTCTGAGGCAGGTCTGCATCTTCACACAAGCTGCTGCATGAGTCTCTCTTCTGTCAATCCTTCCTCTGTTACTGTGACTGGGGCACGTTACTGTACCATTAGACACCCCCCACCCCCTCCCCACCAACTGCTCCCACCCCCTCCCCATCAGCACACACCCCCTACACCCTCTCCACTTCTACCACAGATGTTTTAACTGCTATCTGCACCAGAGCTTTTCTTGAAAAGTTAATATTTTAAGATTTACAGTTTTGTTGCCCTAAGGTGGGTCAAGCTTGCAACTGTCTACATCATTGATATACTGTACATTCTTAACAGGGAATTGTTTTAGAATTATATAATTTCTATACATTCTATAATTGTTCATAAATTGTTTTAAATACTTAAATACTTATGATGACAGAAATACAATATCATGTACTGTATTAATTGTAATTATATTATATCGTTTTGGTAAGCTGTTTCTTTAATTTCATCCTGTTTCAATAATTGTGATGAAATGACTGAGCACTGTTATATTCAGTCATTGGCCAGGTTTCCCAGATTCGTTAAGAGCTTCTTAACGAATCTGGGAAACCTGGCCATTGTCTTGTCCTGTGTTGTGCAGCACAGCAGGTTTTTGTATAGGAACTGTGTCTCCTGTAGTCACTGTGGGCCTCAGAGCACAGTAGTAGACAGCAGAGTCAGACAGCTGCACACTCTGGATCCTCAAAGGAACTGATCTTTCATCAAAGTTAAGTTGAGCATCAAATCTTTCTTTTTTAAAAGCTTTGGAATTGTCTCCATCTGTGTACTTGTCCCGTCTTAACATGTATGTGGGAAAGTCCTTCACCCCCATCTTGTACCAGAATAGACTGGGATTTGAATCAGTTGTGTTAAATTTACAGACAAGTCTAACTGTCTCTCCCTCAGTAGCAGTCAGAACTCCTGTTGACTGGGTGACAGTGTCTTCACCTCTGCATTCTGGGAAAAGAGACCAAAAATGTATTATTTAGTCATTTTGAGCAGACGCTCTTATCCAGAGCATCTGACTTTCAATAGACAAAATATTTAAAGCATCATATTCAGAACATGTAGTACATTTAATCACAGTTACAGGTATAGTAGTGTCATACCAAAAGATAAAGTTAGAATCACTAGTAGGTTCCTCTGCCAGTGCTCCATGTCTTTACTGAGATGGGTGGGTGGAGAGAGAGCAAACTCTCTGGTGGAGACCTACATGTATCATAAGAAGATACATTCCTTCTCATCTCCTCCTCTTTCTGAGGTTTCTTCTGAATGGACATTAGCCGTGATTCTTTGCCCGGACCTAGCTCTTGCATTTTGCAGATTCAGAAATTCACTGTGAAGACTTATTTACGTTCAGAATTTATAAACTGTTCAAACCTTTGTTCTTTACTTGAATACATATTAATACTGACTGACCCTTATCAATTATCTTGTTGTGGATTGTGGTTCCTTTAGTTAGAAATCTGATGTTTGAATTTCTATTCCTGTGCAAAAAATAATTACTCAACTTTTAACCATGATTCTCCCCTTAATCTACTGTGACACTTCCCTTTCCACATGTGTTTCTGTAGAGGAGCTGCATAACATGCAGTCACTGTGGGCCTCAGAGCACAGTAGTACACAGCAGAGTCAGACAGCTGCACATTCCCGATCCTCAGAGGAACTGTTTTTCTATCAACGTTGAGATGAGCATAAAATCTTCCTTCAAATTCCTCAGCATTCTCCCCTTTACCAAATGTGAACCTTTTCAGCATATACTCAGGGTACTTCCTCTCTTCATGCTTGTACCAGAACAGATATGGACTTCTGTCAGTGGTTTCAAATGTACAGTTAAGGGTCATTGTCTCTCCCTCTATTGCAGTCTCATCTCCAGCCATCTGAGTAACTGTGTCTTCTCCTCTGCAGTCTAATAAAGCAAAACACAAAAGTGTCAGAACAAGAACATGAAAGAACAGAAAACATAGGATTGTTGGATATTTTAATGTAATGGCACACAGTTTAAATCGATAGTTAGTTTCATACCAAGACATAATATAAGAATCAATAGGTTCTCCAGCCAGTGTTTCATGTCTAGTGGGATGGGTGTGAATAGAAAGAGAGCAAAAGCACTCTTGTTTATGTATCTTAAAATGACAATTCTTCTGTCTCCTCTTCTGTTTAAGACTTAAATCTAGTGAAGCCTATGACTTTTTCTTTTCAGATTGAATGTGCTTTATTCTCTTAAGGGAGGGACTGATTTGGCATTGACGTGTTATTTGGTAGCTAGTACTGATTGAGGTGCCTGAGGACTTTACAGTGAAATGCTGCCCCCTACTAGGTTCTTCAGAGAAATTATATTATATTGTCACAAGAAGGCCTGTAATCAATTGTTCTATTCATGAGTATTCGTATTCTAGGCCAAGCAAAGATATTTTAGTTTTTTACTTTTCTATAGGATTTTAAAATCTGATGCGTTCCTGAGAAATGTCTGTTGATAACACATGGTATATTTGACTTCAATTTCATGGTCCTTCAGTTTTATTGTGCATTGAAGTCATAATGATACATGAGCACATATTCTATACTATTGACAATGAAGGAACTTAATCATGCATAGGAAGAACAAGAACTCCTGGCCATGTTGGAGACGTTCAGTGGGCAGGGCACCATAAAAACATGAAACTAAAGTAGTTACCCCATAACCTCCTGCAGTGCCATGTAGGTATATGTTTTTTGTACGGTGTGTCTGGGTTTACATTTAGTCATTTAGCAGACGCTCTTATCCAGAGCGACTTACAGTAAGTACAGGGACATTCCCCCCGAGGCAAGCAGGGTGAAGTGCCTTGCCCAAGGACACAACGTAATTTTGCACAGCCGGGAATCGAACCGGTAACCTTCAGATCACTAGCCTGAATCCCTAACCGCTCAGCCACCTGACTACCTGTCACTGTGGGCTGCAGGGCACAGTAGTACAACATCACAAATTCACTTTAAGGTACAACACAACAAATTCACTTTAAGGTAAAGTGAGGTTTTTGTACAGTGTGTCTGGGTTTCCTGTCACTGTGGGCCTCAGCGCACAGTAGTACAGAGCAGAGTCTGTAACTGTAACAGAGGAGATTTCCAGCTCAACACAGGTCTTCTCTGTGTTCAGTTTGGCAGAGAGGCGAGAGTCCAGAGGCTCAGCTCCTGTCCCAGTGGAGTGAAGGATGAGCAGGAGGAACTGGGGAGCTGATCCTGGATACTGCTTATACCATAGAAGACTCTGGGCTGAGGAGTAGTTGCAGGACAGAGTAACAAGGTGACCTTCTTCTCCAGAGACCTCATGTTGGTTTGGCTGGATTGTCTGTCCGTAACTGAAACCTGTACATTTGAAATTGAGAATAATTAGGTTTTTTTCATGCCAGTACTCTTAATTACCCAATAATGAATCAGTCCAGCAGGTTAATTAATAAATGCAGGTTGTTATCATCTACCTTTGACAGCTGAAAATAAAGCAATTAACCAGTAAACAAACATGTTCAAGTTAGTCAGATAACCAACAACAGTGGAAGCTGAACGTTTGAGTTTTCAGAGAAGAATTTCCACCACTGCTTTAATTTTAAGCTCCTCCCAATAAACAGTTTACTGTATGAATATTCATGAGGGACACTAACATTCTCTCTCAAATTCATCCTTGGGCTCCAGAGAGTCCCACTGCACAAAATGTGTTTTACATTGTAATGTAGATGGTAAAAAGTCTACAGGTGTGACCACATTTCTCTGATAACCCCAGAACGTGTCATTTTTCTGAGATATCAGATTGTGGTTTGAATGATAGGTTTCTCCTAGTCAGGGATCAAAGGATCTGTGTTGGAAATGTTTTTTACAGCCTCTTCTAGACTTTGTATCACTGTGTAGTCAAGAGCACAGTAGTAGAGAGCTGTGTCTGACAGAGTCACTTTTGTGATAGTAAGTTTAGTGTTTGTCCTGGATGTTGTGGACTGATAACGTTTATCAGGGATATGGTCAATCCCAATCCTATCTCTGGCTCCTTTATAAAGTATGAACTGAGGTGCCTGATTCAGATGGTGTCTGTACCAGTGAAGCCAAACATCACTCCTGCTTGTTTCATAGGAGCAGCTCAGTGTGACAGATTCTCCCTCGGCGGAGGTGACCTCAGTCTTCTCAGGGGTCAGATGATCTCCACATATGAGTCCTGCTAAAAACAACATCATTATACAGTATAGAAATATATGTTCTTCTGTTGTTGCCAGCAAACCAGCCAGTTCATTTGACTGTACTGATAGTGATGATCCCACAACAAATGTTTACATCATGTTTACCTGTAGTAATTAATAGAATCAGAACTCTGAGAGAGGTCTCCATCTTCACAGAGACTGCTGCATGTGTCTTTCCTCTCAGGCATTCCTCTAAGTGTTACTGTGAGTGAGATATGTGAGGCCCCTCCCCCCTTACTATGTCAGGGTTTTTGTACAGTGTGTCTGGGCTTCCTGTCACTGTGGGCTCCAGAGCACAGTAGTACAGAGCAGAGTCTGTCACTTTAGCAGAGGAGATCTCCAGGTGAACATGTTTCTTCTCTTTCTCATGTTTTACAGAGAATCCAGGTTTGTTGTTAATGTGATCACTGGTGAGGAACTGTGGAGCTGATCTGGGATTCTGGAGATACCAGAAAAGGCTGCGGGATGTGCCATTGTAGTTACAGGAGAGAGTGACTCTGTCTCCTTCCAAAGCCAGAACAACATCAGTGAATGGGGTGATCACTTCCCCAGAACATTCCCCTGAAATTAACATGCATGATGGAACAACTTTATTTTACAACACATATATATATGTAAGCATATTTACTTTCATTTGTATTCATAATGCATGTTAGGTTTTTATGAAGTTCAACATTACTTACAAGCAATTATAGAACTACTTACCTACAAGCACTGAGAAAAGTAATAGTGAATGAAAAATCATTATACTAATGAACAAAAAGATTCAAAGTTTCATCACAAGAGCTGAATGACAGAACAATACATTCAATACACTGAAATCTCTACTGAGCAGAATGTTATATAGTAAGCAGCGCTCTGCCATGTAGCTCCCTCTACAGTCAAGAGGAGGAGCCACATATCTAATCGACCTGTTGTTGGTTAGTGCCTGGTCTGGAATTCAATAGCAGAGGACTAATATCAATTAATTTATACTGAAAATTATAATTTATCGGCTAAGTAGTGGTAATGTGACTGCATCAATGTGTTGCAATCCTGCAATCTGACAAAATGGTAATGCACTGTATAATAAAAATATATAATTGCTGATAATTAATTTCTGAATTGAAATACAAAGACTTCTGGAAAAAAAGCCTGTCTTATCTGTCAAATGTGTGAAGAATTAAAAGTGTTTTATTCTATAGATCACATATGAATCACGTATTGTGCCTTGTGTTGAGATACTGGGGTTTTTGTACAGTGTGTCTGGGTTTCCTGTCACTGTGGGCTGCAAGGCACAGTAGTACAGAGCAGAGTCTGTCACTTCAGCTGACGAGATGCTCAGATCCACACGGTTCCTCTCCTTATTGAGATATACAGATAGACGAGGGTATGGAGGAGTGGCAGGAACTACAGTCTCCTTAGAGGATCCATAGGATGTTACGAGGAGGAGGAACAGGGGAGCTGATCTGGGATATTGACGATACCATAACAGACTGCCTGTACCATCCAATGAATAATTGCAAGAAAGCTTGCCACTGTCACCAAACATCACCCTCTCCTCAAGACTATCTGAATAAATTCCATTTTCAGCCGAGCCATTTCCTGCAACAAAAAGCAATCTGTAATAAAATACAATCCACATTCATTACATTGCTCTTTAAAGTCAAAGGTTGATTTAAATCCCTTTTTTATCCAGCAAATTACGAAATAATAGCAAATGCTAAACATGTACAACATTCTATTATAATGGTACTTCACTTACCTACAAACATAGCAATGACAAAAATGAAACAACTGAACATGATCAACGTTTGAGAAACAGAATGACAACAAACAAGACTAAACTCTACTGACATACTTTTAGACACTACAATATCTAGGGTTCATATAGGTCTAAGAAATCCTTCCTGAAACTAGCTCCTCCCCTCAGTGTTGCTTAACTTGTTTCTTTGTGGAGATAACTATGAGTAGAATAGTCACAAATGATGTATTAAAGAGTTTTTTTTAAATATGGTAATTAAGTGGCATCTACTGTAACGATGAAGGCAGGAATCTCTGTGTTTCTGTCTGTGTGTGTGTGTGTGTGTGTGTCTGTCTGTGGGATGAATATTTATAGAACAAGGCTATATAAGAAGTTCAGGTGTATTGCCCAGGACCCATGGATGTGCTGAGTCGAGTCAGAAGTTGTTTGGATGAGTGGTTAGCTTCAAATATGTGTAAATGTGTTCACCACCATGTAGAGCTGCCATTAGCAATGGATACATGGATTACTGCAATACTGTCTCCTTTCACGTGGCAGTATATGCTCTGAGACCAACTCGTCAAATCACAAAAGTATTTGAGTAAGTATCCTTTTTGTGGATAGAAACGAAAAGAGTAGCTTATAGCGCTAATTCTAGTGATACTAAGGACTCCAGGACACGTTTACATCTTGTTTACCTGTCGTAATGATCAGAATCAGAACTTGAGGCAGCTCCCCATCTTCACACATGCTGCTGAATGTGTCTATGTCCTGTCAAACCTTTCTCTGAGTGTTGCTGTGGGAGGTGGAAGTCACAGTAAATGTAACTAGCCCCACCCCAATATTGCTCTGTACACTAGAACTGTGGTTGGTCTGATTTTAAGCAGAGACCCACCCCACCAAAAAAGGATGTTATAGTTGAGACTTTGGGGGGTTTATTGGACAGAGACGTTAGATGTAGACAGGAAATGTAGGGGAGGGAAAAGGGAAGACATGCAGAAATGGCCTGAGCCAGAATTGAACGCAGGCTGCTGGATTAGGACCCCAGCCCAAACAATACACACCCTGCCCAGTGAGCCACCAGGATGCCCTATATATCCCTTTACCAATAGCATTTGGACATATGTTCTTTCTTGAATGCAATTAACACTTCTGAAGTCAATATAATGTTGGCAAAACGTTGATATCAGTCTACCAAAACCATCTTTCCAATTGTGAAAAAGCCCTTTTAGGATTCCTGTTTATGCAAAACATCACATCAAGGAAGTGTTCTGTTTACTACGTTGACATTGTTTCTAAGTTCGAAGAGGTTTTTGTACAGTGTGTCTGGGCTTCCTGCAACTGTGGGCTGCAGGGCACAGTAGTACAGAGCAGAGTCTGTCACTTTAGCAGAGGAGAGCTCCAGGTGAACATGTTTCTTTTCTCTCTCTCATGTTTTACAGAGAATCCAGGGTTGTTGTCCATGTGCTCCATGGTGAGGAACTGTGGAACTGATCTGGGATTCTGGAGATACCACTGGAGGTTATTAACTGTTCCAGAGTAGTTACAGGAGAGAGTGACTCTGTCTCCCTCCAAAGCCAGGACAACATCCGTGAATGGTGTAATCACATCCTCAGAATATGCTAAAAAGGGAGTTTGTTTAATATTTAAGGACGTTAAGTAAAATACCATTCATAGAACTGGTTTAGTTATGAAAAATAAAATATGTTCACACCAATGGCTTCAAATCTCCAAATGTGTAAATTGTTGTATTTTAAATGTAGGATACTCACCAAGGTGCCATTTACAGACCAGCCAGATTAAACACAAGAACATGATTTACTTCAAAGTTTGTAGGACTGACCAAAAAATGCTAGACGGTATCTCATCTGTCCAAAAGATTGTATTCAATGTGTTCTAGCTCCTCCTCTTCACAAAGAATTGCCAGCTGGTCTTGGTGATGTTGCATCTAAAAGCTCACTGAGGTAATGGCAAGTTTTTGTACAGTGTGTCTTGTTTTTTTGCCACTGTGGGCTTCAGGGCACATTAGTACAGAGCAGAGTCTGTCACTTCAGCAGAGGAGATCTCAAGTTCCACAAGCTTCTGATCTTTGACATTGCGGATAGTCAGTCCTGGTACTGGGTTGGTTATGCTCCCTGCATAGTCTTGTATGATGAACTGTGGTGCTGATCCAGGATACTGGCGGTACCACATCAGACCGTTGGTGAGAGAACTGCTATATTTGCAGGAGAGTTTAACACTAGTGCTCTTCTCAGCTGTCACTATGTCTCTGTCAGGTGTGATTGTATCTTCAACACTCAAACCTGTGAAAACAAGATATTCCAAAGAACATTTTATTTAGTGTATGCCAGACCTTGTAAAAATGTTTTACTACTCATAACACAATTCAAGTATGACCTTAGTTTGTTCTTACCAAATAACATGCAAAATAGAAAAACATTATAGATCAACATTATAGTGCAGATTGTAAGACTAGGTGTTTTGCAGTGTGATCTTCCTTCACAACATCAGCTCCTTGAAATGAATCAGTTTCCTTCGTCAGGGTCAGAATATACTTTTGACATTGTGTAATACACTGAAGACACCACTTGATGGCACTTTTGCCAAAGGTAAGGGGAAAAACAACACAAATTCACTTTCGGGTAAAGTGAGGTTTTTGTACAGTGTGTCTGGGTTTCCTGTCACTGTGGGCCTCAGCGCACAGTAGTACAGAGCAGAGTCTGTAACTGTAACAGAGGAGATTTCCAGCTCTACACAGGTCTTCTCTGTGTTCAGTTTGGCAGAGAGGCGAGAGTCCAGAGGCTCAGCTCCTGTCCCAGAGGGGTGAAGGATGAGCAGGAGGAACTGGGGAGCTGATCCTGGATACTGCTTATACCATAGAAGACTGTAGGCTGAGGAGTAGTTGCAGGACAGAGTAACATGATGACCTTCTTCTCCAGAGACCTCATGTTGGTTTGGATGGATTGTTTGTCCGTAACTGAAACCTATTTGAAATTGAGAATAATGATTTGTTTTCATGCCAGTACTGTTAATTACCCAATAATGAATCTGTCCAGCAGGTTAAATAATAAATGCATGTTGGTATCATCTACCTTTAAAAGCTGAAAATAAAGCAAGTAACCAGAAGACAAACATGTTTAAAGTTAGTTATCCAACAAACAACAGTGGAATATGAACGTTTGAGATTTCAGAGAAGAATTTCCACCACCTCTTTTATTTTAAGCTCCTCCCAATTGACAGTTTGCTGTATGAATATTCATGGAGGACACTAACGTTCTCCCTTCAAATTCATCCTTGGGATCCAGAGAGTCCCACTACAGAAAATGTGTTTTACATTGTAATGTGGATGGAAAAAAGTCTACAGGTGTGACCACATTTCTCTGATAACCCCAGAATATTTGTCATTCGTCTGAGATATCAGATTGTGGTTTGAATGATAGGTTTCTCCTGTTCAGGGATCAAAGGATCTGTGGTGAAAATGTTTTTGTACAGCCTCTTCTAGACTTTGTATCACTGTGTAGTCAAGAGAACAGTAGTAGAGAGCTGTGTCTGACAGAGTCACTTTTGTGATAGTAAGTTTAGTGTTTGTCCTGGATGTTGTGGACTGATAACGTTTATCAGGGCTATGGTCAGAACCACTGTATGCTCTGGCTCCTTTATACAGTATGAACTGAGGTGCCTGATTCAGATAGTGTCTGTACCAGTGAAGCCAAACATCATTCCTGCTTGTTTCATAGGAGCAGCTCAGTGTGACAGATTCTCCCTCGGCGGAGGTGACCTCTGTCTTCTCAGGGGTCAGATGATCTCCACATATGAGTCCTGCAAAAGGCAACATTATTATACAGTATAGAAATATGTATTCTTCTTTTGTTGCCTGTAAACCAGCCTGTTCATTTGAATGTAGTGATAGTGATGATCCCACAACAAATGTTTACATCATGTTTACCTGCAGTAATTATTAGAATCAGAACTCTGAGAGAGATCTCCATCTTCACAGAGACTGCTGCATGTGTCTTTCCTCTCAGGCATTCCTCTAAGTGTTACTGTGAGTGAGATATGTGAGGCCCCTCCCCCCTTACTATGTCAGGGTTTTTGTACAGTGTGTCTGGGCTTCCTGTCACTGTGGGCTCCAGAGCACAGTAGTACAGAGCAGAGTCTGTCACTTTCGCAGAGGAGATCTCCAGGTGAACATATTTCTTATCTCTCTCATGTTTTACAGAGAATCCAGGTTTATTGTCCATGTGCTCCATGGTGAAGAACTGTGGAGCTGATCTGGGATTCTGGAGATACCACTGGAGGCTAGTAGCTGCTCCGGAGTAGTTACAGGAGAGAATGACTCTTTCTCCTTCAAAAGCCAGCACTTCATCCGTGAATGGTGTGATCAGATCCTCAGAATATGCTAAAAAGGGAGTTTGTTTGTTTAATAATTAAGAACGTTAAGTAAAATACCATTCATGGATGTAAAATAAAATATGTTCACACCAATGGCTTAAAATCTCCAAATGTGTAATTTGTTGTATTTTAAATGTAGAATACTCACCAATGTGCCATTTAAAGACCAGCCAGATTAGACACAAGAACATGATTTACTTCGAAGTTTGTAGGACTGACCAATAAATGCTATACAGTATCTCATCTGTCAAAAAGATTGTATTCAACAGTGGAAGCTGAACGTTTGAGCTTTCAGAGAAGAATTTCAACACCTGCTATATTTCAAGCCCCTCCCATTAGACTGTTTGCATATAAACATTTATAAGGTGACACTCACATTCTCTCTCATATTCATCCTTGGGCCCTTTGAGTCTCACTACATACAATTATTTTTATATTACAATTTGGATGGTAAAAAGTGTTAACGTGTGACCTCATTTTTCCGATAACCCCAGAACATGCCATTTTTATGAGATATTAAATTGTGCTTTGAATGATAGCTTTCCCCTGGTTGGGGATCATAGTACAGTATATATCATAAAAATGTTTTTGTATAGTCTGTTAGATACTTGTGTCACTACATGTAGTCTTCAAGAGCGCAGTAGTTGAGTGCTGTATCTGACAGAGCCCCTTGTTTTATGATAAGTTTTTTGTTTTTCATGTGTTGTGGATATTGTGGATTGATAATGTTTACTAGGGATGTGGTCAGTACCACTCTTGGATCTGGCTCCTTTATACAGTATGAACTGATGTGCTTTGTTAAGATAGTGTCTGAACCAGAAAAGCAGAACATGAGTACTGCTTGTTTCAAAGCAGCAGCTCAGTGAGATGTGAGACAGATTCTCTGTCTACAAGAGGTCAGATGATCTCCACAGATGACTCCTGTGGATAGAAACAAAAGGAATAGCTTCTATTCCTTTCATTCTAGTAAGACTAAGAATTCCAAGAAAAATGTTTACCTTGTTTACCTCTTGTTTATTAGAATCAGAACTCCGAGGCAGGTCTCCATCTTCACACAAGCTGCTGCATGAGTCTCTCTCCTGTCAGTCCTTCCTCTGTTACTGTGACTGGAGTACGTTACTGTACCAGTAGACAAATGGTGCGTGAAATTCAGTTTGATTATTTTGTTTGTTTCTTTTATTTCATCATGTGTCATTAATTGTGATGAAATGACTGAGCACTGTTATACTCAGTCATTGTCTTGTCCTGTGTTGTGCAGCACAGAAGGGGTTTTGTACATGATCTGTCTCCTGTAGTCACTGTGGACCTCAGACCACAGTAGTAGATAGCAGAGTCAGACAGCTGCACACTCTGGATCCTCAAAGGAACTGATCTTTCATTAAGGTGAGCATCAAATCTTTCTTTTGGAAATGCTTTGAAATTGTCTCCATTTGAGTGCTTGTCCCGTCTTAACATATATCTCGGAAGGTCCTTCAACTCCATCTTGTACCAGAATAGATAGGGATTTGAACTAGTTGTGTCAAAATTACAGTCAAGTGTAACTGTCTCTCCCTCAGTAGCAGTCAGAACTCCTTTTGACTGGGTGACAGTGTCTTCACCTCTGCATTCTGGGAAAGAGACAAAAACAAAATGTATGAATTATTTCATCAGCCAAAACATTTAAGGCATTATGAGGATATATTATATGGTTAATTACAGTTACAGGTATAGTAGTGTCATACCAAAAGATAAAGTTAGAATCCCTAGTAGGTTCCTCTGCCAGTGCTCCATGTCTTTACTGAGATGGGTGGGTGGAGAGAGCGCAAACTCTCTGTTGGAGATACCTACCTCAAAACGCCTGGTCACCCTACGTCCTTCCTCACTTGCCCACTCGGGACTGGGGAGCAGCTGGAAATCTGTGTAGATCTGGAAATCTCCTCTGTTACAGTGACAGACTCTGCCCTGTACTACTGTGCGCTTTTGTAATTCATTGAGGTCACCACTTGATGGCTCTATCACCAAAGGAAAGGAGAAATGACAGATCACAAATTCACTTTCAGGTTTTTGTACAGTGTGTCTGGGCTTCCTGTCACTGTGGGCTGCAGGGCACAGTAGTACAGAGCAGAATCTGTCACTTTAGCAGAGGAGATCTCAAGTTCAACAAGCTTCTGATCTTTCACATTGCGGATAGTCAGTCCTGGTACTGGGTTGGTTATGCTCCCTGCATAGTCTTGTATGATGAACTGTGGTGCTGATCCAGGATACTTGCGGTACCACAACAGACCGTTGGTGAGAGAACTGCTATATTTGCAGGACAGTTTAACACTAGTGCTCTTTTTAGCTGTCACTATGTCTCTGTCAGGTGTGATTGTATCTTCAACACTCAAACCTGTGAAAACAAGATATTCCAAAGAAGATTTTATTTAGTGTATGCCAGACCTTGTAAAAATGTTTTACTACTCATAATACAATTCAAGTATGACCTTAGTTTGTTCTTACCAAATAACATGCAAAATAGAAAAACATTAAAGATCAACATTATAGTGCAGATTGTAAGACTGGGTGTTTTGCTAAGTGTGATCTTCCTTCACAACATCAGCTCCTTGAAATGAATCAGTTTCCTTCGTCAGGGTCAGAATACTCCTACTTTTGACATTGTGTAATACACTGAAGACACCACTTGATGGCACTTTTGCCAAAGGTAAGGGGAAAAACAACACAAATTCACTTTCGGGTAAACTGAGGTTTTTGTACAGTGTGCCAGGGTTTCCTGTCACTGTGGGCTGCAAAGCACAGTAGTACAGAGCAGAGTCTGTAACTGTAACAGAGGAGATTTCCAGCTCGACACAGGTCTTCTCTGTGTTCAGTTTGGCAGAGAGGCGAGAGTCCAGAGGCTCAGCTCCTGTCCCAGTGGAGTGAAGGATGAGCAGGAGGAACTGAGGAGCTGATCCTGGATACTGCTTATACCATAGAAGACTCTGGGCTGAGGAGTAGTTGCAGGACACAGTAACATGGTGACCTTCTTCTCCAGAGACCTCATGTTGGTTTGGCTGGATTGTCTGTCCGTAACTGAAACCTGTAAATGTGAATTTGTAGAAAATTATTTTTTTCACTATGGCTGTGTACTTATTATCCAAGAATGAATTTATTTGCAGATTGTATAATAAATACAGGATTTTGTCATCTACCTTTTAGATCTGAAAATAAAACAATTAACCAGATGACAAACATATTTAAAGTTAGTTATCTAATCAACAACAGTGGAAGCTGAACGTTTGAGTTTTCAGAGAAGAATTTCCACCACTGCTTTAATTTTAAGCTCCTCCCATTAGACTGTGTTTAAACACTTATGAGGTAACAGTCACATTCTATCAAATCACATTGTTTTAGCATAAGTTCAGTTTTTTTTCATGTGTTGTGAATATATAATATTGTGTATTGATAACGTTTACCAGGGATGTGGTCAGTACCACTCTTAGATTGGCTCTTTTATACAGTATGAACTGAGGTGCTTTGTTCAGATAGTGTCTGAACCAGAAAAGCAGAACATGAGTACTGCTTGTTTCAAAGCAGCAGCTCAGTGAGATGTGAGACCGATTCTCTGTCTACAAGAGGTCAGATGATCTCCACAGATGACTCCTGTGGATAGAAACAAAAGGATTGGCTTCTATTCCTTTCATTCTCGTGAGACTAAGAATTCTAGGACAAATGTTTACCTCGTTTACCTCTTGTTTATTAGAATCAGAACTGAGGCAGGTCTCCATCTTCACACAAGCTGCTGCATGAGTCTCTCTCCTGTCAGTCCTTCCTCTGTTACTGTGACTGGAGTACGTTACTGTACCAGTAGACAAATTCAGTTTGATTATTTTGTTTGTTTCTTTTATTTCATCATGTGTCATTAATTGTGATAAAATGACTGAGCACTGTTATACTCAGTCATTGTCTTGTCCTGTGTTGTGCAGCACAGAAGGGGTTTTGTACATGATCTGTATATCCTGTAGTCACTGTGGACCTCAGACCACAGTAGTAGATAGCAGAGTCAGACAGCTGCACACTCTGGATCCTCAAAGGAACTGATTTGCCACTGAAGTTGAGATTGGCATTGAATCTTTCAGTCCATGCACCAGAGTTGTCTGTTCCTCCATAACGGTCTTTTCTTAACATATATCTGGGAAAGTCCTTCACCTCCATCTTGTACCAGAATAGATAGGGATTTGAATTAGTTGTGTCAAAATTGCAGTCAAGTGTAACTTTCTCTCCCTCAGTAGCAGTCAGAATTCCTGTTGACTGGGTGACAGTGTCTTCACCTCTGCATTCTGGGAAAGAGACAAAAACTAAATTTATAGATTTTTTCATCAACCAAAACATTTAAGGCATTATGAGGATATATTATATGGTTAAGTACAGTTACATGTGTAGTAGTGTCATACCAAAAGATAAAGTTAGAATCACTAGTAGGTTCCTCTGCCAGTGCTCCATGTCTTTACTGAGATGGGTGGGTGGAGAGAGAGCAAACTCTCTGGTGGAGACCTACATGTATCATGAGAAGATACATTCCTTCTCATCTCCTCCTCTTTCTGAGGTTTCTTCTGTATGGACAATAAATCTTGTCGTACATTTTATAGCTGAAACTTTCCTGATTCACTCTGCAGCCTGGTCTACCACCAGAATACATACATTGTAGGCTAGTCTCCATTTTGACTTCATGTTGCCTTTCCAACAGTACAGATTGATTTATATTCCTTATTAAAAATTCAAAGTTACTGGTTCAAACAGATTAAACGATCCCACTGGAACACATTGTGACACACCCAGTAGGAGTCCACAAGTTTGTGTTTCTACTCAAGATGTAAAGAATTTGTTTTATTTTGTTTGTAGAAAACGTGTCAAAACACCCAAGCTACCCCCCAGTGTTCTTGTATGACGCAATATATCCTGAAGTCACTGTGGGCCTCAGAGCACAGTAGTACACAGCAGAGTCAGACAGCTGCACGCTCTGGATCTTCAGAGGAACGGTACTGACAGCAGAAGTCAGAGGGGCATCAAATCTCCCCTTGAAGTCCTCATCAGTGTGCCCTGGTCCTATCACATCTTTTTTCAAGACGTATTTTGGGTAGTCCTCTGTGTACTTAACATACCAGAAGAGTGATGGTGCTGATGCAGTTGTCTCATATTTACAGTCCAGAGTTACACTCTCTCCTTCATGAGCTGCCAGAAGTTTATTTGGCTGACGGACACTGTCTCCTGCTGATTTGGTCTCTGCAAGAAGAAAACATTTCTATAAAAATATGACTGTTGATAATTTATGGTTATAGGAATAATACTTAGCATATCATACCCAGGACATGTGATGCAAATACAGTCAAAGTGAACAGCCAGTTCTTCACAACCATTGTAAAAAGATAGCAAGATTGTAAACAAACGACTGTTCTCTCTGGTATGGTTAGAAAATCTTTGCTGCTTGTGGTAGCAGTCATATACAGGCACTTGGAAGGTCTTTCATTAAGAAGTTTCAAAGTAAAGGACGATATTATCTTGGTTATGGTGCCCTCTGGTGGTTCAAGGTTGTTACAAACGACGCATGTTTTTGAAATAACGTGTTTACAGTTTAAAAGGCTTTATATACAAGTTTAATCACAGAGATACAGTATCATTTAATATTACATGCACATCTATTAGATTGTTTTGGGTGAAATATTGCTAATTTATCATGACTATATACAGTATATTATATTCTTATATTCAGTCATCTTGTCATGTGTTGTGCAGCACAGCAGGTTTTTGTACAGGAACTGTATAACCTGTAGTCACTGTGGACCTCAGAGCACAGTAGTAGATAGCAGACTCAGACAGCTGCACACTCTGGATCCTCAAAGGAACCAAGAAGGAGACCAGAGTAGCATCAAATCTCTCCTTGAACTCAGGGTCATTGTTCCCAGACCCATGCCTTAACCTCATCAGTACAAACTTGGGGGAGCCAAGTTTGCTGCCTGTTTGTACCAGAAAAGGTTTGTACTTGGATCTGTGGTCTCAAATGTACAGTTGAGCATAGCTGCGTCTCCCTCAACAGCTGTCACAGGTCCTGTTGGCTGGGTCACACTGTCTCCTCTGATTCCTGAAAATGAACAGGATAAAACCTTAAGGTCAGACATAAATATTCAAGCAGAAGTTGGTCAAAATAAGGAAAAGGATGATGCTGTATCGTACCACATTGGAATGCAGTGAGAATCAGTCAAATGTTCACCCAAGCATGCATTCTGACGATGAGATTGTTAGGGTGGTACAGACACACACCTCTTGAAACCAGGACTTTAAAGTAAAGTGACGTCTGTAGCTTAAACTGAGACTTGCACAGTGACGTGCGGTCCCCCGTGTCATCATTAAATGTAGAAAACAAATATATAAATATGTGTCCACTTATCTGTGATAGAAATTTAATTATTGTATGATTCCAACGATTTTTATAGTCAATATAGCTGAATTTGTGTATTTTCCTGTTCAAATACGGGGGAAAGACGCGAAAGGAGCAGCAACGAGCCGAGCCTCCACAAACTGGGCTGAGCTGCTCATTTTTTTTGCTCAACTTGTGCAATTGCTCGTGCAATTGATCTCTCTGTATGTCACCAATGTAATGTTTGTACACACTTTTATCCTCACATTCCATACTCTAGGTCATGTATTTGACATATGTGTATAACATATTAGTCTTGCTCAAGACCGGATCTACCATATGGGCAACTGAGGAGTGGGGGGGGGGGACTTCTCGCAAAAAATGAAGTATTGTCTGTTGTGTGTGTCAGTTTGATGACTGGACAGGTAATGATTGGGAACAGGCCGCAATGCACTGTAGATGATAAAGATGGGTGGGCACTGGGCATAGAGCCGGTGCTTTAATTATATTGTACTGGTTCAAGATCAGTTTTTCTGAGAACAAGTTGAGATTCATTTATAATAAAGTATCTATTTCTGGGGGGCACTACCTCATCATTTGTTTAAGGAATTTTTTCAATTTTTTCAATACTTCTAACAAGTTTCCTAAACTCTTAACACACCAACACACCTACGACGCACAATTGGCAAAACAGTTAATGTCATGCTCAAAATCACACAATGTAAACTAAACGCAAACACCAATGGTCATAACACAAAAATACACAAAACATGACACCTTGTCTACCAAAACACTAACACACGTTCTCTTTCAACAGGAACATTTAGTGAATCATAGCACAATGTCATAAAAAACACTAACATTAGATGGAATTACAGAAACTGCATTATTTTATATATGCACAGGTCTCACAGTATATGGATTATAGATTGTGTTTGCAATGCAGTTTTTTTAAGCCTCTCTACATTTTTGTTTTGTTGGGGAAAGTACAGTAAATGCATGCATTTTGTTTCTTTTGCTGCAGAAATTCAGAGCAAAAAATGAATGACCCATCTTAGAGTAGATTTATAGAATGTAAGGTTACTGTATTGAAAAAAAGAAGACTGAAACATTGCTGCAGTAAAGGCTTCATTTGCAACAGGACATTACTGCAAGAAATATGCAATATAGCTGCCATTTACAGTATTACCCTAGCTCTGGCCCTTCTCTGAGTGCCACCTCACATTACAGTATAACTCCTCTCCCTCGCCCTTGTCCCACTCCTCTCCCTTGTCCTGGTACTTGTCTTCCTCTCCCTCGTGCAGACATTACTGTACTCTTACTTTCTTCGTGTTGCTCTATATTGTTATTTTTCGCACAAGATTAGCCCAAAGAGGTCCTCTTTACTGTATATACCATATGGTCATGCTATTGAAAGAACCTCAACACCTGAGTGTTTCCTAGTTGGGAATCAGCTGTGATTTACAGTATTTGCATAACTTCAACCAGCTGTTTCTCAGTAGCAATGGAATACAGTTGTTCTCGATTGCTTAAGCACGATTTTGATCGTTTTGTTTTGTTTTTCAAAACACCTCACACAATTAGCACAATGTAATGGCATTTTTTGATATAGTTACTAAGAATGTATTTTTAATAGACTGAGGTTGTGTTTAAACAAATGGATGTTGCAGTTGGTCTTAAGGTATTTATGGTATTGGTTTATGATGCCTGATTGAGAAGCTAGGGGCACAGAGGTTGGGGGATATTTGAGTTCTGTGGCCTAAAGGGAGATGGATAGATGGATTCAGTTGATCTAGCAGCCCTGACCTTTTGGCCAAGGAGATTGTGTCCTGTGTCCTGTTTGTGTTTCATTAAGGGTATCTTTACTGTCCTCATTTAGAGAAAGAGCCGTGACATCAAAAGACTTTGGTCACCTGGGGGGAAGAGACAGTTGGTCTAGAGACAAATGTGGATTCAACTGTATTGTTATTGTGATCTGCTGCTCTGACCCTTCCTGTAGACTTGTTTGAAGTGGCCCACACAAAGGACAGTTGACCATTTGACTGGTGAACCCCTGTGGTTTTACTATCTACTGGTTTGGGGAGAGAGGCCACAATAAAGAACCGTGGGAACTTGATATGAAGTCACTGTCACTGAGCAGTGCTGACCAATCACAGAGTTCAGAATAACCATTTGATCTAAAGTTTATATAAGGCAGGGTTTTGGGGTTGTTCTGTATCACTCTGGCGAACGACCTGTGGCTAGCACCTCCTTCGTTATGACTGATCACAAAGTACTTTGTTAAATCATGATCTGTATAAGCAAAATAAATTTATTATAACCGCCATCTCTTGACTATTCAAATCTGCACAGTGCCGCTGGAATTTCTTCCATATCACACAACCACTCACCCAATGAGCAAAACACCTCAGATCCTTTGCAAAATGAAACACGCTTGCAAAAACTATACACTAATTTAACAAAACCATATTTTGTTACCATATGAAACACACACGTTGCATATGACTTAATTCTGTTTGTACCAGCTACACACTGCTGTTGCAAACCTAAAACACTTTTAGCAATTCTACTTATCAGTGATTAGAGTAGTGTAAGTGAAGTACACAGAGAAAGTGCAAATATACAATCAATTCACCACTAAATTCAAGACTACACAAGACCGATGCTGCAGACTGACTTGTCTCCATATACCCAAATTTGTCAACATGGAGAATCACAACAAAACATGTCTCAGTTTTCATAACTGCATACTGTGTAAGCTATCGGACAAACATAACATTGTATCCAGTACCAAAAAAAAAAGATCTGAAAAAAACCGAAAATACAGTACAGAAAATGCTATACATCATCTCTCCGCCTAGCTGGATCTGGCCAGAGAATTTCATCGACATCACAGGCAATATCCTCATTGGCAAGGCAACGTGGGAAGAACCGTCTGGAATGTCAAATCCATCCTTGTACTGCCGCAGCGTCGATTTGGTCACAGGCCTCCTCCATGGCCTGAATGAGGGGTACCTGAGCCTGGGGCCGGAGATCGTACACCTTCCAACGCCATGCCGAGAAAAACTCTTCGATTGGGTTAAGAAACGGAGAGTATGGTGGAAGGTAAAGATTTGTGAACTGTGGATGGTGTTGAAACCAGTTCTGGACCAGAGCAGAGCGGTGGAATGACACATTGTCCCAGACGACAATGTATTGCATCTGGTGCATGTGGTTTACTGCAGTGATGATGTTTTGCAATCGGTCCAAAAATGTGAGGATGTGAGCTGTGTTATAAGGGCCCATATTGGCATGACGGAGGAGGACCCCATTCTGGGTGATGGCAGCACAAAGGGTGATGTTACCCCCACGTTGCCCTGGGACATTGATGATAGCCCTCTGGCCAATGATATTTCTGCCTCTCCTTCTAACTTTTGTGAGGTTGAACCCTGCCTCATATATATATATATATATATACATTCCTGAGGGATTGCCTCAGCATCCATCTGTAAAACTCTCTGAAATACAGTGAAAGACAAGATTGTGTAGTTCAACATAGATATAGTATACAGTACATTTACATGTAAAAAGGTATGCAACATTAGAATGCTAAAGTGAACAATCCATACCTCCACATACTCATGCCGCAGCCGTTTGACCCTCTCTGAGTTATGCTCAAAAGGCACTCGATAAATCTGTTTCATCATAACCTGATTTTTGGTCAGGATGCGTGCCAGTGTAGAAAGAGAGACCTGATTGACATCATGGAAAATGGCATGGTCGCCAATAATGTTGGCTTGGATTTCTCTGAGCCTTATTGCATTATTGGCCAGAACCATGTTAACGATCTCTCTTTCTTGCTCTTGATTGAATATGGGCGCCCTTCCTCCTTGTCGTGCTTGACCCTCAATCCTATGTAGAACAAAATACATGTAACCTACTGTAAAATGTCACAGGAAGGGGTATCAAAAGTGCTGATATGGTGCATACAATAAGCAGCTGTAAACAGATTATTTTG
Source organism: Osmerus eperlanus (assembly GCF_963692335.1). Taxonomy (NCBI): domain Eukaryota; kingdom Metazoa; phylum Chordata; class Actinopteri; order Osmeriformes; family Osmeridae; genus Osmerus; species Osmerus eperlanus. The sequence goes on from NC_085033.1 coordinate 8,091,928, forward strand.
TACCTGTTTTCACGTCGAAAGGTCCTAATGACAGATGCCACTGTGAATCTGCTAAGATTTGGCTGAACTCGTAGTCCAGCCTCCCTCAGCGTCAACCCATGGTTTACTACATGGTCAACAAGTGTGGCGCGAATTTCATCAGACAAATTTGGTCCTCTTCTTTGAGCCTCTCCTGCTTCAGGTCTTCCTCTTCCTCTACCTCCACCTCGGCCTCTACCTCTACCTCTGGCACGGCCTCTGGCACGGCCTCTGCCTCTTCCTCCTTCTGCTTCTCCTCCTCCTCCGTGGATTTCCCCTCTCACCCTCACTCCTCTCCCTCTGATTCCTTCCATTTTGGTTGAAGATAGGTGAACTCACCTATTGCATTTTTATAGTGCCTAAACCTGATTGGTGTGTCTACAATTAAGCAATCATGTGTTTGCGCACCTGATGGCTGTATTTAACCAATTGCCACATAGGTATGGTAATTTGACTGTCAGTGCTTTGGAATTGCAAGGAAGTGACATCTTGATATACTTCTGTGTCTAATGCATACAAGTCTGTTTAGTGTTTTGCAAATCACTTGTGTGTATTGTTTCGCAAAAAGTGTGATGTTGACATGTGCTTATAGTGGTGCAAATCTGAGCCGTTGTTTTGCTCCTTGACTGAAGGTTTTGATAATTGTGTAATACTTTTGATTTTAGTGTTTATCCAATTGTAAAAAACTGTAAAATACAAGGTATATATTTGTGTTTCAATTCACAATATGAGCAGTTTAGGAAACTTGTTAAAAGTATTGACAAAATTGTCATAGCGATTGTAAAATACTGTAATAATAGCCTTCCTAATAGTCAGTCTAATCTTACAGTAATGAATTCTATGAAAGTAGAGCAAATCAGATAACGTGAGGGATAACGCAAGTATTATACACAATGATTTATTTAAGAAAATGTCATTATAATGAACAAATACCAGAGAAGTTATGGGTTGAGTTGAACAGTATACAGTAGGGCCTAGTCTATACTATAATGAGAGCGGAATACACAATGGCTTGTGGAGAGCACGTGGGGAGGGGGAAGGGAGAGAGAGATAGGCTTCTTTAGATGGACAGTCTATGGTAACTAATCCTCACGAAAGTTAGGTTAAATCATTTGTAAACTAAATCAAACAGGCAAATTAAATCACAACATGCCAATGTCACAAGTAAGACATGTAGCAAACGCTACACGACTTTTGTCGTTTGAAGAAGAAGTGTCAATAGTTCCGTTGTTGACGTCCAACGAATAGAGCAAGGGAATCTTTCATCAAAGTTCTGGGTGGTCCAGGGAATTTGCTTAATTTGAGGAATAGGTTAGGAATGACATGTTCACTCCAGTTTAACTCCTACGAAAAACCAAGGTTTGCTTGTGCGTCAGGGTTTTATAATCCAAGCGAAAGGGGGGTCCTTTTGAAGGTGAACTCAGTTACTCCGAATGGGCGTTTCCTTGAGATTCACGTATTGGTTTGAAATGATTGGTAACTTTTGAGTTCAGTATTTCAAATGTTCATGGATTGCTTATACTTCAAAATATAACAATTCAACATTCATAAATGGTTTTGTTAGTCTGATACAATTATTTGAATAATAAAATTGACTAACGTAACTCTTTCTGAAGGGAAGTTATAATCAAACATCAATTAAACAACATTCTAAGTAAATAAGCAAAGCACACATTAACAACTGTCATTGAAATAGTGTCCATGAATGATGTAGTCCTTGGGGAATGTTCTTATAAATCCAGGAAAAGTTCGTTTTGTCAGACTCCATTGTCTGAATACTGTAGGATCATGTTGGCCATGGGTTATCATGTTCATCATCATGGCCAAGCCTGAAGATAAAAAAAGGGGAAAAAAGAAATTCTCTTCTCAGAATCAGAATGGGATTTATTCGCCATGAAAGCTTGCACAGACAAGGAATTTGCTTTGGCAGGAAGGTGCATACAATAAACATATAGGGACCTAAAATTTAAATATGTGGACTATCTATACTAAGGGTACATAAACTAGCAGTACTAAGTGGGATTAGAGTTGAATTAAATATACAATAAAATAAAATAAAATATAAGTTGCCGTAAATTACAATGTAAAAATACAAAAATACAAATATTACAAAAACTACAAATGTACAAGATACAATGTTGTAATGTAGTGCAAAAAGCAGTGTGTTTTAAGCAGGAAGTCATTAGAGGGGGTAGGAGAGGGGGTGAATGGTACTGTGGTTTGTCTGTGGCTTTGCGTTACACTGGTGGCGGTGGTCTCCGTGACGATGAGTGAGGCGGGGGGCTTGGGCAGGGCTGAAGGTAGAAAGAGAGATGTTGAGGTGCAAAAATAAAAAAATACATGTGTGACATACACCTAAGAATAGAAACAACTGTTAAATCTGTGCTGTTCTAGCGCCTTTACGGAACAGAAAGATGTGTCAATCCTGAAAACTCCACTATGTCGTCTTGTGGTGACATAGGCAATAATCACAGAGCATTTTTTATCACATAGAAACTAATACTAAAAGTATATTGTCAAAGAACATTTTGCCACTATCATTTCAAATGACGATTAGGAATTGTCCAGAGTGAGCCATCATTGACAACAGAAGAAGATTTCAGAGCTGACTTCTATTCATAGAAACTGATGAAGAGCAACAAAAAGGAGAGGCAGTCTATTGTGTCTTTAAGTCTGTCTGCATAGCAGCAGTCCATATAAATGACTGTGACATTCTCAGTATTGATCGGCTAAGTGCGAAGTGGGATCAATACAGACAACGGCAGATAACAGAGGCTGGGCAGGCAGACAGCACACACACACTCAAACAGCACACACACTCAAACAGCACACACACACATACCAGTCCAGACATCTGGTTTGGATACACACTCACAGCCAGAATAATCTTGAGTGCTCCCAAAGCCTCTCATTTTCAGCCCCAATACCCACAATTAAATTCAGAAGGTCCCTCCTCTAGCTAAATACTTCACAATCAACATTTTGAAGCATGCTTCTGAGCAAGTTTCTGATAATGCTAGCGCAAGTACTGAAGAATGGTCTGCAAATTCAAATGGGCAGGGCACAAAATGATTAAAAAGAAAACAAAAAAACATCAAATAACCGAACAACAACCCACACACACACACACACAACTTTCAGACTTTGCGACCTCTTACCTTTGACTGTGACCTGTACGGTGGCCTCGATCATGCCCAGGGAGGATATGGCCACACAGGTGTAGTTGGCTGACTCTCGGATGTTGGTGACCTCCAACACGTTGAATGGCATGGGTATCTCCTCCTCCTCGGTCAGCTCCACCTGGCCCATCATCCACTTGACGTAGGGCATGGGGGAGCCCACCGCCACGCAGGTCAGGTTGACGCTCCCGCCCGGCATCACCTCACGGTTGGTGGGGGGGATCAAGAAGCGCGGGGGCACACGGCGGCGCACTGGGGGAAAAGGAGAGGTTTACAGGTACAGACTGAATGAATGAATTAACAAAGTACTTTGTGATCAGTCATAACGAAGGAGGTGCTAGCCACAGGTCGTTCGCCAGAGTGATACAGAACAACCCTAAAACCCTGCCTTATATAAACTTTAGATCAAATGATTCCTCTGAACTCTGTTGATTGGTCAGCACTGCTCAGTGACAGTTTGACTTCATATCAAGTTCCCACAGTTCTTTAATGTGGCCTCTCTCCCCAAACCAGTAGATAGTAAAACCACAGGAGTTCACCAGTCAAATGGTCAACTGTCCTTTGTGTGGGCAACTTCAAACAAGTATTTGATTAACCCCACCCAATGCAACAGGAAGGGTCAGAGCAGCTTTATCAGTTAAACTGCTCACAATAACAATACAGTTGAATACACATTGTCTCCAGACCAGCTGTCTCCTCCTCCCCAGGTGTCAAACTGCAAATGGCATCTCTACTAAATGGAGTTGATTCTTCTTAATCAACTTTAAACACATTCCTCATATATAAAACACACACATTATAACTGTATTCCAAAATTTCCACGACAGGGCCCTTGGGCATAGAGGGGCCCTCCGAGACCGAGATCATAGGAAGTTTTTTTTTTTGGTGAGGGGGCTCTATAGAAACAGTCTACACAAGGTTTGCTTGGCCCTCGAGCTTGATAATTAACCAATCAGAATAAAATAAAATGTATTTACAAAAAATGAAGTATTGTCTGTTGTATATCAGTTTGATGACTGGACAGGTAGACTAATTATTGTGAACAGGCGCAATGTACTGTAGTTGATAAAGATGGGTGGGCATAGAGCCTGTGCTTTACATCGTACTGATTCAAGATCAGTTTTTCTGAGAAAGAGTTGAGATTAAAACAGTGGAATTCATTTGTAACTGATCCCTTGTCAGATAAGTTGTATAGGCGAGTGGAACTGTGGTAAAAAACGTCAGTGTTCGCAGCCACAGCCATGTGAGCATGATGCGTGTGTCCAGCTCGGCCTCTGCCTCGAAGCTGGATGGCTGGGCAGGAAGTGGACACACGGGTACAGAGAGACACAGGGCCATAAACCAGGGTTGTTGCCAGAGAAAGGAAAGACATTGCATAACACTGTCCTTAACAATACCTTGATTTAGAGAGGGCTGGCAGTGCAGAACTCGAGAGAATAACAATCATATTTAAGCCAGTGCACAAACACACACACTCGCAGTGTGTTTCCCTCACCTCCCTCCTGGGTCTTGACTTGCAGCACGTCGGAGGGCGGCCCGTCCCCCACAGAGGTGAAGCCCAGGACGCGCAGGCTGTAGATGATGTCCGTGGTCAGGCTGGAGATGAGGGTGTGCCTGCTGTTTCCCGTGTTGTGCTTCTGCCAGGCGCTGAGCGGGGCGTCCATGTCCGAGGTGTAGTACACCCGGTAACCCCGGATCTGGCCGTTGGGCTCCTCAGGAGGCTCCCACAGCACCAGCATGGTGCTGGCGCTCAGCATGAGGGCCTGCACGGCCAGCGGCGGCGAGGAGGGGGCCTGCTCGCCCGTGCGAGTCTCCACGGGGTCACTGGGCGGCCCGCGGCCTATGTTGTTGTAGAAACAACTGTTAGGTCTGTGCTGTTCTAGAGCCTTTACGGAACAGAAAGATGTGTCAATCCTGAAAACTTCACTATGTCGTCTTGTGGTGACAGGCAATAATCACAGAGAATTTTTTAAATCACAGAGAAACTAATACTAAAACTATATTGTCAAATAACATTTTGCCACTATCATTTCAAATGACGATTAGGAATTGTCCAGACATACTGAGCCGTCATTGACCAGCCAGAATAATCTTGAGTGCTCCCAAAGCCTCTCATTTTCAGCCCCAATACCCACAATTCAATTCAGAAGGTCCCTCCTCTAGCTAAATACTTCACAATCCACATTTTGAAGCATGCTTCTGAGCAAGTTTCTGATAATGCTAGCGCAAGTACTGAAGAATGGTCTGCAAATTCAAATAGGCAGGGCACAAAATGACTAAAAAGAAAACAAAAAAACATCAAATAACCGAACAACAACCCACACACACACACACACAACTTTCAGACCTTGCAACCTCTTACCTTTGACTGTGACCTGTACGGTGGCCTCGATCATGCCCAGGGAGGATAAGGCCACACAGGTGTAATTGGCTGACTCTCGGATGTTGGTGACCTCCAACACATTGCGTCCCACGGGCATCTCCTCCTCCTCGGTCAGCTCCACCTGGCCCATCATCCACTTGACGTAGGGCATGGGGGAGCCCACCGCCACGCAGGTCAGGTTGACGCTCCCGCCCGGCATCACCTCACGGTTGGTGGGGGTGATGGAGAAGCGCGGGGGCACATAGCGGCGCACTGGGGGAAAAGGAGAGGTTTACAGGTACAGACTATGGGTCACGCTTTCACTTGCAAAAACACTAAAACAGTCAGGAGAATTCAGTTATGTGCTGGAAATGGGTATATATTCTCAAGCATAGGCAGCATGCATTGGGGAGATGGGAGACATAGAAATCAAGATGAATCAGCCAGGCTGAGTTGGGGGCTAAACGTTCACTGTGAACATTTCCTAACTCATGGACTAACTGAGTAATGTACACTAACTGAAGTGTACATTACCTACAGAAAACAATAATTTTGAGGGAAACAGGCCATGCCTTAATGTTCTTAATGCTCACAAACACTCTCAGGGTTTCAAAAGCTTAACAATACAAAGAGCTGCCCGTCAATGGGTCTGTGTATAAGAACACTTAATGTTGTGAATAATTCAGTGTATGCGGTTAGTTTGGAGAAAAGCTGGGGAACAAATTGACTAGAGGGCAGGTAATACTGCCGCAAACTGACACATGGGGGGGGGGGGGGGTCAAGTTTAGTTTAGGTGACACGTATGTTAGGTACATTATTTTAGCTGTTATGTATTCTCCTTTTGTGTATGTGTCTGTATCTGTTCATATGGGCCAGGTGCCTGATTTAAATAAATTAAATAAAAATAAAATAGCTATCGATTCATCGGCTCATCACCTCCAGACGCTACATGCTCCAGAAGTCCTAAACAACATGGAGGAAAAAAAACAAAACCCTTCACTACAGTCAAAACAGAAACCTCTGGCATGTTTTTACTGTCAGAGGCGGAAACAGTTTCCGTGCAGCTGTTTTCACAGAGGCATCACCTGTGGGAGCTGGCAGAGAGACAGGAGGGTGAGGTTAGCCTAGTTGATGAATCTGGTATAGAAGGAGTGTCAGGGTCAGGACCGGGTGGAGGTGACATTTACACATCAATGCTGAAATTCATACTGTCAAGATAATGAAGCAGAGAGTATACACAAAGACATTCGAACGTAGAGATTGGCAGGTGCGGAGTAGCGGGTGCCGGCGCTGTTCATGGCAACACACTCGTACTTCCCCTGGTCCATCTCCTCACTGTTCTCAATCTGCAGTGCGCCTGTGGAAGAGCGGTTCACCAGGTCAGCATAAGGGTCACAGGGTGGAGTCATCATGCAATATAAGCTAGCCATGTTGAATCCTACAGTAGAGGAGAAAGCCTGAAGCCAAATATTGATTTCCATTAAAAAGAGGTTGAAGTTTCCATCTTAACAATCTCAGCTAGACTTCCATTCCCTATGACAGGGTCAACGCTACATAGCCTGTATGCAAATCATGTTATGGCAATTTTAGTGGGACTGCATAACAGAGATTTTGATTATTTTTTTGCAACAGTGGCCTTTATATTACAGCCCCTAATTCCCACCTTATTTCTTAGTCAGGTAAGAGCAGAAGTTGGGAAAGGATGTTTGCCTCGTGGGGTTCACAATGTCTGGGTTCATTTCCAGCCCAGGGCCAAAAAGTCATGAAGAAGCTAATTTACAAGACAACCCCATTGACTGCCTGGTCTAGGTCCATTTACCCAGAAACTAACATCAGGGTTGGTGATCATTTGTTTGTGAAAGGGGAGACACAGCACACAGAGCATGGGCAAGAGGACGAGGACGAGGGGGGGGGTCAGGGCCAAGTGAACGGGAATGGCGCTGGTGAGGTGGAAGGAGACTGACGTTGACAGGAGATGATGTGAGGTGAAATTTATTTTTCAGCACACTTTATCATCCTTACCTCTAATTGGTGTACCCCATATGTGAAGGTAATTTGAACGCAAACAAGTTTGGAGAAAGTAGTTAGTAAGACAGTGAAAGGATAAGGAAAACGAATGATAGTATTAACAAATTTGATATACTGAAGTGTATGTAAGAATACTAAGGGGTAGTGAAGTGGTTAGAACGCTACTGTGTACACAATGTTAAATATAAGAGTTGTTTATTGAAGATGTTATGATGATATAAAGACAAGGGTCAGCATTACATTTAGGAAACTGATAGCTGGAACTGATAACTGATTTAGGAACTTAGAGCTGTGGGAACAAATAAACAAAGAAATGTTGTTCATTCTATTTGATGTCTTGAGTAGTGGAGGCTAAATGATGTGTTTCAGGGTTCTGGGTTGATGTGAGGTCATGTGCAGATTCTCGTCCAATATATCAATAAAATATTGAGAGACAAGAGATACTGACAAGAGGTAACTAAAATGGTTATCAAGACGTGGTTATCAGCGTAGGCAGTGATTCAAGTCCAGAGTTTGCAGACTCCAGTATAAAAATGTGGACAGCAAACTTGTTCCAGTGACCCACTTTGAACTCTCAGTTCTAACAGGCATTTTCTAGATGGACTCCCATCTTTAATCTTAAACCTTGGACTTGGAGTGAAGACTTACACACTGAACTGAGGACCTGATCACTCTGACTCATGCTTTTCCATATGATCCAGGGTCAGGCTTGAGCTGTTTATCTATCAAGCGCACCAGTGTCATGAACACATACTCATCCTTGCTCATGCAGCATAGTCTGGAATTACTCTGGGCTCAGTGCATGTTTAAGAAGACCTTAAGGCTCATTTGAAGTAAAGGCCACAGAGATGATTTGCTTTCTGCACTGTGGGGGGTCACAAATTGGATGTACTTTTTTAAGCAATTCCTTTCGACATGTGTTGTATGCAAATTTGATTGGGATTTTCTCAGAACCAATATGTTATAATTTATAATGTATATATATAATATACTACATATATTGTATATTTAGCAATGTATATAACACTATACCTGAGCGAAGCTGCTTGATGCGTCCATTGCTGCTGTTTATATCCACAGGCAGGAAGTCTTTGAACCAGGAGATCTCTGGGTCAGGGTTGCCACTGGCCGCACACAGCATGATGGCTGTACGAGTCTTCTCCACCACCTTCAGCTGGGGACCCACGTCTATGGTGGGGAAACCATGAGGGGTCTGGTTCTCTGGAAAACAGAAAGGAAGACATTCTTTTAATCCCCCCACAAATCAAGCATTGTTCCAAAATAGGTATGACACTGTTATACCAAGGTATACCAGGGTGGGATATGGTGAGAAGACCAGCAAAGTATTGAGAGACCTTGAAAAGTAACCAGTAAATTCGTTTTACTTTAATCTTTAATTTACATCTGAAAACCCAAATCCCCTTAAGATGTCTGGCTATTGTCCCAGTTTAAGGTACGATAGGCTGTGCTAAACAGACATGAGGTTTATAACATAACCCACCTCCAACTGCTGAGCTCCCCAGATGCATACTTAGGTTAGGTTCAAATTCAGCTATAAAATGATTGTCTAAACATTTTTAACAACCAACGACAAGTGTTGGAATTTTAAAGCTAAACAACCCCCAGAGTCAAATTAGTTCATGAAATGATCTGCAGAACGAAGAGGTATTCCATGAAGTAGTGCAAACATGAAGTAAGACGAGAGAGGGTCTTTAAAGGGGTGATTGATAGCAAAACCGATTTTACCTTGTCATAGTTGAATAACGACAGTTCGGTGGGTAAAATGAACATACAGTGAACCTCAAAGTCCATTGACACCACTTTCCTATGCAAATCTCAAAATGAAAAAATGTGTCTGTAAAACGCTAGCTTTTCAACAAAGCCACCGGACTGACGTCAGTCCGGGGACCGCCTTTTTTGGCTCTGGTCTGTGTCTTTGTCACGCCCCAAAATTTACATCCAGACCAGCCCACTCACTGGTGTTCTTGCCCAGTTCGAGGTAGATCTCCGATGCTAGTTTTTTTCAAGGATATTGAAAATGGACCACGGTCGTAAATGCTGTGTTCCAGGCTGTACAGGGAAGGCTAACACTCATAGGCTGTTTATCAATCCACGTTTTTTTCCGTTCTTGTGTTCTTGCGAACTCGTTTGACGTCATCTTTCATTGCCCAAGTACAGTTCCAATCCAAAGAACACGAGTCACCAAGAACGCCAAAAATACCCGGAAATGTTCCTGATCCGCCCTTTTTATCAAGGATGCATTGGATGGTGAAACTGAATATCAAATTCATGATCTGCAGTTTAAAATTGTCTAAAATTCCAAGAAAAAAACAAATGTTGGTTTAGCAGAAAGAAAACCTCAAAATGAGTAATCAAAACACAGTTCCCACAGCACCATAGCTTCAGTGAGTCCATGAATTTACAAATGGGCAGATCAGAGCCAGTGGGTAGGCTACATGGCATGTGGCTTTCAATGTTTTTTTTTTCTTTCTGTGTTTCTGGATTTAATTATTTTGAACAAAATTCACACTGTGCGATGCAATCTATATGGTGTTCTAAACACGACTGAACAGAGGGGTGCTGCTTTGTGGAGATCAAGATACGTAAAAGTCCTGGTATCCACCTTCAGATTCACCAGACGTTCTCAAGGTCTACTTCTTCTCATAGACACCTGTGCTGTCACATTTCCATTTCCTAGTTCCACTAGGAACTTTGTCTGTCGTGCTCCTGCTGTGTCACCCCTCACAGCCTCGCTCGCCTGCCACCCTGGGTAGGCAACCCTTTGTTCTTGTCTTTGTAATTTGACGAGAGGGAGAAAAAAAACGGTGGCGATATTAGCTGAGAGACTGAGAAAGAAAACCATTCAGATGATGTTTGTCAAGATATCCAAGCTTCTCTCATAAAAGCCCCTTACGTGTCTGATGGTAATCATCACTGAAATGCCTCCTCAGCCTAAACTCGTGTTAGGAAACAGTAGAGACCTGCCATAAATAATGAGTCACGAAGTGACTCCATTACCAAAATGTTTATCACCTAACAACTTAAAATGCACCTCGTTGAGTCGAGTCTGCGTTGAAGAAGGGGGCAGATATTCTGTGACATTGCCAATGTCAGGAATTCTCAGGGCTCGCCAATGTATATGGTTAAATGATCAAACACATCATGTATTTGCTTTGGGTCACGTTTAAAGAGAGCCTCAACAGCAACAGCTTGTGCTGGAGAGAGGGAGAGAGATGAAGGGGTAGAGGAAGAATAGGGAGGGGGGGAAGAGAGAGAGCTGATGCAGTGTGTGTTTGTGGGAGGGAACTGAAAGGAAGATAAGGAGAGCAGGGGAAACGCAGGGTAGGAGCTGAGAGACGGGGGCAGTCTCTCACCTTCTAGCACGGTGAGTTTGGCGCTGGTGTTGATCTCCCCGGCGCTATTGGTGGCGGTGCACTCGTAGATAGCCTCGTCCCGGTGGGTGCGCAGGGGCTGGATCCGCAGCACCGAGCCAGAGCTGTCATCGAAGTCGATCACCTGACGAAGATGGAACAGGAAACTGTGTATCTCTCTAGTCTAGACAATCTATCTGATAGTCCCAGTGCTGACCCTGCTTTCTCTGCCACACACACACACAAACACACACCTGTAGATGCACACTTACATACACACACACGGTCACTCTCTCTCCCACACACGGTCTCCCAGCAGTGTGCAGTGAGATCACGGACAGGGTGTGACATCACACCCGCTGTGAGTTCCTACATAGGCTAGCACAGTATAGGTGCAAGGACAGAGGAGAGAGATGAAGAGTAGGACGTTCATACAGACTCACGAAGACAACAATAAAACCCAAAACCTAGTTGAAGCAGACTATATAGAGGCATCCAGAGAGGACGATATTAAAGACAGGGAGGGCTGAGCAGCTACACTTAGAGGAAGCTGGATCGACATATGTGTGTCGGGGTGGAGAGAGCGTCTCTCTCTCTAAAGGTGAATTTGGCTGTGCATGGGGCTTCCTCTATGCCATTATATATATGTGTGTGTGTGTGTGTGTGCGTGTGTGCACGGCATGCGTGTGAGCCGGCAAGAGCTTGACTGTTGGCGCTCACATAGTCCTGGGCTACGGGTGCACACCTCAAAGCGCTGGGAGCTGACTTTCTTCCCCTTCTTCATCCAGGTGATCCTGGGCTTGGGTTCTCCCGTCGCCTGGCACACAAACGACGCCACGCTGCCCGAGATGCCCGTCTGGTCCTCAGGGGTTTTGACGAAACTCAGCGTGCCTGAGAGTGTCACAGGGAAAGAGAGGGTGGACATTAAAAGAGAGAAAGAAAGGATGTTAGCGCCATGGTCGCACACAGCTTACCATGTAAAAAGGGTTATCTAGGATATTGTTTACTCGATAACAAAGCCGACAGTAAAAGAGTTCTCGGTTATTGTTGCTGTGAACTCCTGCGGCGGGAAGGTGGAAGTAGCTCCCAATCTCTGTGTCTTCACCCTCAGCTTTATGTACACAAAGCTGGGATGAAGGCACTCCAAAAATAAGGGTGTTACAGGCTTTATTATGTTCTCAGAAGGAAGTAGACAATCAAAGACATGGACTATCCATCCTGTACAAAGCAAGGAGCACAAACAATTAATCTCACATCATTAACCTCTGACGACCCTTTACTCCCCTCCGCCATCCTGACACTGCTGCACCAGGAACATGAAAAGCTCTCTCTCTCTCTCTCTCAGCAGTATGTTTTAAGTCTAATTAGGCAGTAAATTGCACAGCATGAGTTGATTTCTTTTAAACGTCCAAACAAACAATTAATATGCAATGCGGCTACACTCCTTTAGCCTACGCTTCTTTTATGAGGCAGCTGACAAATGAAGTGACATTATCGGCTCTGTTGCTCTTAACTCAGATACAAAGTCCTAGTCCTCGTGTCTGGCTTTGGATTTTATAGTTCCAGAGTGGTACTTACTGTCTGCATGGGAGCAGACCACCATACAGCAGAGCAGAAGCAGCATGACTGGTGCTGCCCCTCTGTGCTGGAGGGGCACTGGCGGCTGGATGTTAGGCACCATGTTCCAGGTTGGCACAGCTCCCCCTCGGTCCCCACAAGAAGACACTTCCCACTCTTGGATGATCAAAAACTAACACCTGGAAGGAAACACAGAGAGAGCAGAGATGACAAAACATTCAGATTCAAAGTGTTGCTCATTTGCATGTATTCCAATGTGCATGACAACAGACAAGTATAAGAGCCTAGTGTAAAAACCAACAAACTAGCATCTGGAGAAGTGCCTATTATGAGGCACTTTTGCAAATAAAGAGCAGTGTAGTCTATATATCAACATGATCTCTCTAAAGACATGATAACCTTATCGTCTGCATGAGCAGTTCTTCAAGTATCAACAAATACGAAGTCTAACCAAAAGTATCAAGTCTAACCAAAAGCTCATTCAGCATTACAGCGGAAAGTGAAGTGAATGTATAACAATGAGGAAATACCAGGACTCAGACCACCCCCTCTAGCCCCCTCTAGCCCCCTCTAGCCCCCCTCTAACCCAGCCTCTTACAAAAGGCAAGGCAAGTTTATTTGTATAGCACATTTCAACAACAAGGCAATTCAAAGTGCTTCACATAAAACCATTAAAAGCATCAAAACATAATGCAAAAGAAAGCAGGATTTAAAAACAATTAAGAACATTCAATAAAACATTAAAAACTGTCCAAAAGCAAGAAATAGAATAAAAGTTGCAGTGCAGTTTAAGAAATAAAATGCAGGAGTGAGATGCAGAAATAGATTGATATCATTGAATCTGGTTCCATTAAAGGCAACAGCAAACAGTAAAGTGTTCTGTTCTATGGGTTTCTCCTTCTAAACTTTGGTAAGACCCCTATTCTCCTCCCCAGATGAACATAGATATGACGGCCCAGTGTTTGAGTTACTTCAGTTCTGAGTGTTCCCAGATGTTAACCCTTGGCAAATGAACTCTTCACTGTCCTAGGGAGCCAAGCACACATAACAGTCTTCTATAACGCTGACTCACCCTGGCCCTCCTTTCTCCTTCGAGAACATTCTATCTTCCTCTGGCACCATATCTGCTGTTGTCCTTTTCTCAACCTTCCAAAACCCCTGACTAGTTCAGGACATGTTTCTCTGCAAACCTAGGCCTATTTTCCTCACCACTGACTACAACCCATGCCTGCCACCCTGCCCAATAATCAGTAACCACGACAGGAGACTGGCAGACAGCTGCATGACCAAAAAAAGGAAATGAGAAAAGTTTAGAACAAAGTCTCGGCTGATTCTTGGAAAATACTTTGACATGAATCCTGCAAAAAGCTTTTGGCGAGAGTTCGATAGAAATTGAATTGGGAAGTTTGTTAACTTCGGTCCCTTCAAACCTGGTGTCTCAGAGCTTTGTGGGTGGTCAGTCAACTTTAGTCCAGTAAGTTAACTAAGTAGAGGTGTCAGGGATACAATAACTCTAGTATTCTGAAGAGAAAAACCTTGCTTTTCTTAAGCCAGGGAAGGTGTGTTATTTGGGAGGTAGTACTGATTGAGGTGCCTGAGGACTTTACTGTGAAATGCTGCCCCCTACCAGGTTCTTCAGAGAAAGATATTCTATTGTCATAAGAAGGCCTGCAGTCGATTGTTCTAGTCATGAGTATTCGTATTGTAACTGTATTGTAACTGTAATGTCTGAAATGTCTGTTGATGACACATGTATATTTTATCTCAATTTTATGGTCCTTCAGTTTTAGTGTGCATTTAAGTCATAATGCTACATGAGCACATATTCAATACTATTGACAATGAGAGAACACATACATGCATAGGAAGAACATGAACTCCTGGCCATGTTGGAGACGTTCAGTGGTCAGGGCACCATAAAAAACATGAAACTAAAGTAGTTACCCCATAACCTCCTGCAGTGCCATGTAGGTATATGGTTTTTGTATGGTGTGTCTGGGTTTCCTCTCACTGTGGGCTGCAGGGCACAGTAGTACAGAGCAGAGTCTAGCGGCTGCAGATTTTGAATCCACAAAGTAGTTGATCGTGATCTGGTATCCAGAGTGGCATTATATTTTCCTTCAAAAGCATTGTTGCCAGATGCAAAAGAGAATTTGCTCAGTATAAACTCAGGAATGCCATTAGCCTTCTGTTGTTACCAGAATAAATATAGATTTGAAGCACTGGCATTATATTCACAACTCAAGGTTGCAAATTGTCCTTCGACAGCGATCAATTCTCTTGTAGACTGTCCACATTTTCGGTTTGTCCTCTGCACTCTGTGAAAAAAGAAATGGACATATTTACAGAGTAAAAGGAAAATACAAAAAAAGTTGGCAAAACTATTTGAAATACATTTTTTTCATACCAAAGAGAGTTGCTGCCAGGACAACAAAAATGTTTAGAGCAAGATTCATGGTTTTATTGTTCATGTGTGCTATACTCAGGGAAGGTCCTTTTTCACATTGTTAGCCACTTCTGCTTTCACTGAACTGAAAGATTGAATTGAAGGAGGAGCTTGCTCAGAATTACAGGTCTCAAGTGAGGCAAGACATTCCATAGATCAATGTTAAGCCGATGAAGAAATCATCTACTGGCATTGTGTAAAAAATGCAAAAAAATTTGTATGACTGGTTTAGTAATGAAAAATACATTATACTTGGGCTTCAGGGCACAGTAGTACAGAGCAGAGTCTGTCACTTCAGCAGAGGAGATCTCAAGTTCCACAAGCTTCTGATCTTTGACATTGTGGATAGTCAGTCCTGGTACTGGGTTGGTTATGCTCCCTGTATAGTCTTGTATGATGAACTGTGGTGCTGATCCAGGATACTGGCAGTACCACAACAGACTGTTGGTGAGAGAACTGATATATGTGCAGGAGAGTTTAACACTGGTGCTCTTCTCAGCTGTCACTATGTCTCTGTCTGGTTTGATTGTATCTTCAACACTATATGTGACCTTAATTTGGTCTTACCTATAAACATGCAAAATAGAAGAGCATTAAATATCAACATTATAGTGCAGATTGTAAGACGGGGTGTTTTGCTAACAGTGATCTTCCTTCACAACATCAACTCCCTGAAATGAATCAGTTTCCTTCGTCAGGGTCAGAATACTCCTACTTTTGACATTGTGTAATACACTGAAGACACCACTTGATGGCACTTTTGCCAAAGGTAAGGGGAAAAACAACACAAATTCACTTTCGGGTAAAGTGAGGTTTTTGTACAGTGTGTCTGGGTTTCCTGTCACTGTGGGCCTCAGCGCACAGTAGTACAGAGCAGAGTCTGTAACTGTAACAGAGGAGATTTCCAGCTCGACACAGGTCTTCTCTGTGTTCAGTTTGGCAGAGAGGCGAGAGTCCAGAGGCTCAGCTCCTGTCCCAGTGGAGTGAAGGATGAGCAGGAGGAACTGGGGAGCTGATCCTGGATACTGCTTATACCATAGAAGACTCTGGGCTGAGGAGTAGTTGCAGGACAGAGTAACATGGTGACCTTCTTCTCCAGAAACCTCATGTTGGTTTGCCTGGATTGTCTGTCCGTAACTGAAACCTGTAAATTTGAAATTGAGAATAATGATTTGTTTTCATGCCAGTACTGTTAATTACCCAATAATGAATCTGTCCAGCAGGTTACATAATAAATGCATGTTGATATAATCTACCTTTAAGAGCTGAAAATAAAGCAATGAACCAGTATACAAACATGTTTAAAGTTAGTTAGCCAACAAACAATAGTGGAAGCTGAACGTTTGAGTTTTCAGAGAAGAATTTCCACCACTGCTTTTAATTTAAGCTCCTCCCAATAAACAGTTTGCTGTATGAATATTCATGAGGGACACTAACATTCTCTCTCAAATTCATCCTTGGGCTCCAGAGTCCCACTACACAAAATGTGTTTTACATTGTAATGTGGATGGTAAAAAGTCTACAGGTGTGACCACATTTCTCTGATAACCCCAGAATATTTCTCATTCGCCTGAGATATCAGATTGTGGTTTGAACGATAGGTTTTTCCTGTTCAGGGATCAAAGGATCCGTGGTGAAAATGTTTTTGTACAGCCTCTTCTAGACTTTGTGTCACTGTGTAGTCACTAAGAGCACAGTAGTAGAGAGCTGTGTCTGACAGAGTTACTTCTGTGATTATGAGTTCAGTTGTTGTCCTGGATGTTGTGGATTGATATTGTTGATCAGGGATATAGCCATAACCACTGTTATCTCTGGCTCCTTCATAAAGTATGAACTGAGGTGCCTGATTCAGATAGTGTCTGTACCAGTGAAGCCAAACATCATTCCTGCTTGTTTCATAGGAGCAGCTCAGTGTGACAGATTCTCCCTCGGCGGAGGTGACCTCTGTCTTCTCAGGGGTCAGATGATCTCCACATATGAGTCCTGCAAAAGGCAACATTATTATACAGTATAGAAATATGTATTCTTCTTTTGTTGCCTGTAAACCAGCCTGTTCATTTGAATGTAGTGATAGTGATGATCCCACAACAAATGTTTACATCATGTTTACCTGTAGTAATTATTAGAATCAGAACTCTGAGAGAGGTCTCCATCTTCACAGAGACTGCTGCATGTGTCTTTCCTCTCAGGCATTCCTCTAAGTGTTACTGTGAGTGAGATATGTGAGGCCCCTCCCCCCTTACTATGTCAGGGTTTTTGTACAGTGTGTCTGGGCTTCCTGTCACTGTGGGCTCCAGAGCACAGTAGTACAGAGCAGAGTCTGTCACTTTAGCAGAGGAGATCTCCAGGTGAACATGCTTCTTTTCACTCTCATGTTTTACAGAGAATCCAGGTTTATTGTTCATGTACTCCATGGTGAGGAACTGTGGAGCTGATCTGGGATTCTGAAGATACCACTGGAGGCTAGTAGCTGCTCCGGAGTAGTTACAGGAGAGAGTGACTCTTTCTCCTTCAAAAGCCAGCACAACATCGTTGAATGGTGTGATCAGATCCTCAGAATATGCTAAAAAGGGAGTTTGTTTGTTTAATAATTAAGGACGTTAAGTAAAATACCATTCATGGAACTGGTTTAGTTATGAAAAATAAAATATGTTCACACCAATGGCTTAAAATCTCCAAATTGGTAAATTGTTGTATTTTAAATGTAGGATACTCACCAACGTGCCATTTACAGACCAGACAGATTAAACACAAGAACATTATTTACTTCAAAGTTTGTAGGACTGACCAAAAAATGCTAGACAGTGTCTCATCTATCAAAAAGATTGTATTCAATGTGTTCTAGCTCCTCCTCTTCACAAAGAATTGTCAGCTGGTCTTGGTGATGTTGCATCTAAAAGCTCACTGAGGTAATGCCAAGTTTTAGTACAGTGTGTCTTGGTTTTCTGCCACTGTGGGCTTCAGGGCACAGTAGTACAGAGCAGAGTCTGTCACTGTAACAGAGGAGATTTCCAGCTCTACACAGGTCTTCTCTGTGTTCAGTTTGGCAGAGAGGCGAGAGTCCAGAGGCTCAGCTCCTGTCCCAGAGGGGTGAAGGATGAGCAGGAGGAACTGGGGAGCTGATCCTGGATACTGCTTATACCATAGAAGACTCTGGGCTGAGGAGTAGTTGCAGGACACAGTAACATGGTGACCTTCTTCTCCATAGACTTCATGTTGGTTTGGCTGGATTGTCTGTCCGTAACTGAAACCTGTAAATGTGAATTTGTAGAAAATTAGTTTTTTCACTATATCTGTGTACTTATTATCCAAGAATGAATTTATTTGCAGATTGTATAATAAATACAGGATTTTGTCATCTACCTTTTAGATCTGAAAATAAAACAATTAACCAGATGACAAACATATTTAAAGTTAGTTATCTAATCAACAACAGTGGAAGCTGAACGTTTGAGTTTTCAGAGAAGAATTTCCACCACTGCTTTAATTTTAAGCTCCTCCCATTAGACTGTGTTTAAACACTTATGAGGTAACAGTCACATTCTATCAAATCACATTGTTTTAGGATAAGTTCTGTTTTTTTTCATGTGTTGTGAATATATAATATTGTGTATTGATAATGTTTACCAGGGATGTAGTCAGTACCACTCTTAGATTGGCTCTTTTATACAGTATGAACTGAGGTGCATTGTTCAGATAGTGTCTGAACCAGAAAAGCAGAACATGATTACTGCTTGTTTCAAAGCAGCAGCTCAGTGAGATGTGAGACAGATTCTCTGTCTACAAGAGGTCAGATGATCTCCACAGATGACTCCTGTGGATAGAAACAAAAGGAGTAGCTTCTATTCCTTTCATTCTCGTGAGACTAAGAATTCTAGGACAAATGTTTACCTCGTTTAGCTCTTGTTTATTAGAATCAGAACTCTGAGGCAGGTCTCCATCTTCACACAAGCTGCTGCATGAGTCTCTCTTCTGTCATACCTTCCTCTGTTACTGTGACTGGGGCACGTTACTGTACCAGTAGACAAATGGTGCGTGAATCCAATTTGATTCTTTTGTTAGTTTCTTTGATTTCATCATGTGTCAATAATTGGGATGAAATGACTGAGCACTGTTATATTCAGTCATTGTCTTGTCCTGTGTTGTGCAGCACAGCAAGTTTTTGTACATGATCTGTATATCCTGTAGTCACTGTGGGCCTCAGAGCACAGTAGTAAACAGCAGAGTCAGACAGCTGCACACTCTGGATCCTCAAAGTAACTGATTTGCCACTGAAGTTGAGATTGGCATTGAATCTTTCAGTCCATGCACCAGAGTTGTCTGTTCCTCCATAACGGTCTTTTCTTAACATATATCTGGGAAAGTCCTTCACCTCCATCTTGTACCAGAATAGATAGGGATTTGAAGATGTAGTCTCAAATGTACAGTTAAGTGTAACTGTCTCTCCCTCAGTAGCAGTCAGAACTTCTGCTGACTGGGTGACAGTGTCTTCACCTCTGCATTCTGGGGAAGAGGTACAAATGAAAATGTTGATTGTGTCTTTCATAAGTTAAAACATTTAAAGCATCATGAGGATATAGTATTATGCTATTAATCACAGTTACATGTGTCGTAATGCCATACCAAAAGATAAAGTTAAAATCACTAGTAGGTTCCTCTGCCAGTGCTCCATGTCTTTACTGAGATGGGTGGGTGGAGAGAGAGCAAACTCTCTGGTGGAGACCTACATGTATCATGAGAAGATACATTCCTTCTCATCTCCTCCTCTTTCTGAGGTTTCTTCTGTATGGACAATAAATCTTGTTGTACATTTTATAGCTGAAACTTTCCTGATTCACTCTGCAGCCTGGTCTACCACCAGAATACATACATTGTAGGCTAGTCTCCATTTTGACTTCATGTTGCCTTTCCAACAGTACAGATTGAATTATATTCCTTATTAAAAAATCAAAGTTACTGGTTCAAACAGATTAAACGATCCCACTGGAACACATTGTGACACAACCAGTAGGAGTCCACAAGTTTGTGTTTCTACTCAAGATGTAAAGAATTTGTTTTATTTTGTTTGTAGAAAACGTGTCAAAACACCCCAGCTACCCCCCAGTGTTCTTGTATGACGCAATATATCCTGAAGTCACTGTGGGCCTCAGAACACAGTAGTACACAGCAGTCAGATAGCTGCACACTCTGGATCCTCAGAGGAACGGTACTGACAGCAGAAGTCAGATGGGCGTCAAATCTCCCCTTGAAGTCCTCATCAGTGTGCCTGGGTCCTATCACATCTTTTCGCAAGACGTGTTTTGGGTAGTCCTCAGTGTACTTAACATACCAGAAGAGTGATGGTGCTGATGCAGTTGTCTCATATTTGCAGTCCAGAGTTACACTTTCTCCTTCATGAGCTGCCAGAAGTTTATTTGGCTGACGGACACTGTCTCCTGCTGATTTGGTCTCTTCGAAGGTCTTCCATTAAGAAGTTTCAAAGTAAAGGACGATATTATCTTGGTTATGGTGCCCTCTGGTGGTTCAAGGTTGTTACAAACGACGCATGTTTTTGAAATAACGTGTTTACAGTTTAAAAGGCTTTATATACAAGTTTAATCACAGAGATACAGTATCATTTAATATTACATGCACATCTATTAGATTGTTTTGGTGGAAATGTTGCTATGATATCATGACTATATACAGTATATTATATTCTTATATTCAGTAATCTTGTCATGTGTTGTGCAGCACAGCAGGTTTTTGTACAGGAACTGTATAACGTTTAGTCACTGTGGGCCTCAGAGCACAGTAGTAGATAGCAGAATCAGACAGCTGCACACTCTGGATCCTCAAAGGAACCAAGGTGGAGACCAGAGTAGCATTAAATCTCTCCTTGAACTCAGGGTCATTGTTCCCAGACCCATGCCTTAACCTCATCAGTACAAACTTGGGGTAGCCAGTTGCTTCCTGTTTGTACCAGAAAAGGTTTGGACTTGGATCTGTGGTCTCAAATGTACAGTTGAGCATAGCTGCGTCTCCCTCAACAGCTGTCACAGGTCCTGTTGGCTGGGTCACACTGTCTCCTCTGATTCCTGAAAATGAACAGGATAAAACCTTAATGTCAGACATCAATATTCAAGCAGAAGTTGGTCAAAATAAGGAGAAGGATGATGCTGTATCGTACCACATTGGAATGCAGTGAGAATCAGTAAAACGTTCAGCCAAGCATGCATTCTGACGATTGTTAGGGTGGTACAGACACACACCTCTTGAAACCAGGACTTTAAAGTAAAGTGATGTCTGTAGCTTAAACTGAGCCTTGCATGAGGAGGAGCTTATGCTTTACAGCAGCAAACTATTATGTATGAATCACAGGACAGTTGGAGCATTTTAAAAGAACAACGTGTTATAGTGCTATTCCCTGTTTTTAATAATGGCTGCTTTTTATGTGTACAGTATGGAATATTGTGCTTTTCACACTCATAAATCCTATGACAACTCTCATCCACAGAGAGAACATTTATTTATTCAAACAAATAAGTTGTCTTTGATTAAATGTAATTCTGCAGAATTCTTTGTTACTCATCTTCCACATCTGAGCATACGTCTCAGACAGTCTTTCACCTAGAGCTTGTACCAGAAAGAAATCTGGATTTGAATCAGTCACATCATTTAACTGTGATTGCTGTTGAGTAAATAAGTAAATTGGGTAAACAACAAATCAAGCTACTTACTAAAAATGTTTCCCCTTGTTAAAACACTTCCGTGCCCCTGTGCTTATTGTAAAGCAGCTGTATATCCTGAAGTCACTGTGGGCCTCAGAGAACAGTAGTACACAGCAGAGTCAGATAGCTACACACTCTGGATCCTCAGAGGAACGGTACTGACAGCAGAAGTCAGATGGGCGTCAAATCTCCCCTTGAAGTCCTCATCAGTGTGCCTGGGTCCTATCACATGTTTTTGCAAGACGTGTTTTGGGTAGTCCTCAGTGTACTTAACATACCAGAAGAGTGATGGTGCAGATGCAGTTGTCTCATATTTACAGTCCAGAGTTACACTCTCTCCTTCATGAGCTGCCAGAAATGTATTTGGCTGACGGACACAGTCTCCTGCTGATTTGGTCTCTGCGAGATGAAAACATTTCTACAAAAATATTACTCTGTTGATAATTTATGGTTATAGGAATAATACTTAGTATATCATACCAAGGACAAGTGATGAAAATACAGTCAAAGGGAACTGCCAGTTCTTCACAACTATTGTAAAAAGATAGCAAGAGTATAAACAAACGACTGTTCTCTCTGGTATGGTTAGAAAATCTTTGCTTTGTTGCTTGTGGTAACAGTCCTTTACAGGCACTTCGAAGGTCTTCCATTAAGAAGTTTCAAAGTAAAGGACGATATTATCTTGGTTATGGTGCCCTCTGGTGGTTCAAGGTTGTTACAAACGACGCATGTTTCTCAAATAACGTGTTTACAGTTTAAAAGGCTTTATAAGTTTAATCACAGAGATACAGTATCATTTCATATTACATGCACATCTATAAGATTGTTTTGGGTGAAATATTGCTAATTTATCATGACTATATACAGTATATTATATTCTTATATTCAGTAATCTTGTCATGTGTTGTGCAGCACAGCAGGTTTTTGTACAGGAACTGTATAACATTTAGTCACTGTGGACTTCAGAGCACAGTAGTAGATAGCAGAATCAGACAGCTGCACACTCTGGATCCTCAAAGGAACCAAGGTGGAGACCAGAGTCAGAGTAGCATTAAATCTCTCCTTGAACTCAGGGTCATTGTTCCCAGACCCATGCCTTAACCTCATCAGTACAAACTTGGGGGAGCAAGTTGCGTCCTGTTTGTACCAGAAAAGGTATGGATTTGGATCTGTGGTCTCAAATGTACAGTTGAGCATAGCTGCGTCTCCCTCAACAGCTGTCACAGGTCCTGTTGGCTGGGTCACACTGTCTCCTCTGATTACTGAAAATGAAAATGATCAAACCTTAAGGTCAGACATCAATATTCAAGCAGAAGTTGGTCGAAATAAGGAGAAGGATGATGCTGTATCGTACCACATTGGAATGCAGTGAGAATCAGTAAAACGTTCAGCCAAGCATGCATTCTGACGATTGTTAGGGTGGTACAGACACACACCTCTTGAAACCAGGACTTTAAAGTAAAGTGATGTCTGTAGCTTAAACTGAGCCTTGCATGAGGAGGAGCTTATGCTTTACAGCAGCAAACTATTATGTATGAATCACAGGACAGTTGGAGCATTGTAAAAGAACAACGTGTTATAGTGCTATTCCCTGTTTTTAATTATGGCTGCTTTTTATTATATTTACATTTAGTCATTTAGCAGACGCTCTTATCCAGAGCGACTTACAGTAAGTACAGGGACATTCCCCCTGAGGCAAGTAGGGTGAAGTGCCTTGCCCAAGGACACAACGTCATTTGACACGGCCAGGAATCGAACTGGCAACTATAGATTACTAGCCCGATTCCCTAACCGCTCAGCCACCTGACAACCTGACTATTTATGTGTACAGTATGGAATATTGTGCTTTTAAAACTCATAAATCCTATGACAACTCTCATCCACAGAGAGAAAATGTATTTATTAAAACAAATAAGTTGTCTTTAATTAAATGTAATTCTGCAGAATTCTTTGTTACTCATCTTCCACATCTGAGCATATGTCTCAGTCAGTCTTTCACCTACAGCTTGTACCAGAAAGAAATCTGGATTTGAATCAGTCACATCATTTTACTTTGTCTGCTGTTGAGTAAATAAGTAAATTAGGTAAACAACAAATCAAGCTACTTACTAAAAATGTTTCCCCTTGTTAAAACACTTCCCATGCCCCTGTGCTTATTGTAAGGCAGCTGTATATCCTGTAGTTACTGTGGGCCTCAGAGCACAGTGGAACACAGCAGAGTCAGACAGCTGCACACTCTGGATCCTCAGAGGAACTGATTTGCCACTGAAATTGAGATCTGCATTGAACCTTTCAGTCCATGCACCAGAGTTGTCCTTTCCTCCATAACGATCTCTTCTTGACATGTATCTGGGATATTCCTTCACCCCCATCTTGTACCAGAATAGATCGGGATTTGAAGATGTAGTCTCAAATGTACAATCAAGTGTAACTGTCTCTCCCTCAGTAGCAGTCAGAACTTCTGCTGACTGGGTGACAGTGTCTTCACCTCTGCATTCTGGGGAAGAGGTACAAATGAAAATGTTGATTGTGTCTTTCATAAGTTAAAACATTTAAAGCATCATGAGGATATAGTATTATGCTATTAATCACAGTTACATGTGTAGTAATGCCATACCAAAAGATAAAGTTAGAATCACTAGTAGGTTCCTCTGCCAGTGCTCCATGTCTTTACTGAGATGGGTGGGTGGAGAGAGTGCAAACTCTCTGGTGGAGATCTACATGTATCATGAGAAGATACATTCCTTCTGATCTCCTCCTCTTTCTGGGTTTTCGTCAGTCTGGACATCAGCTCTGATTGCATTTTGCCATTTTAGTAAATCATTGATTATTTTGTGTTCTCTCCTCTTCACTAAAAGTGAACCTCTTCAGCATATACTCAGGGTTTTTCCTCTATTCATGCTTGTACCAGAACAGATATGGATTTCTGTCAGTGGTTTCAAATGTACAGTTAAGGGTCATTGTCTCTCCCTCTATAGTAGTCACATCTCCAGCCATCTCTCTCTTCTCTAAACCTGTCAGAACAGGAACATTTTTGAAAGAACAGAAAACATAGGATTGTTTGATATTTTAATGGCACACAATTGAAACTGATCGTTTCATAACAAGACATAAATATAGACATAATGCCTAAACAACATAAATATCAGTATGTTGTTTAGGCAATGTGTCATATGAAGGATGAGTGTGAAGAGAAAGAGAACGAATGCCCTCTTCAATGTATCATGAAATTCTTCTGTCACCTCCTGTGTCTGAGACTTAAAAGGTCTTCTTTTTCAAATCTTGTAAAGTCTTTGTATTTGAAATTACATTTCAAATAGACATTTGTTTTTTATTGGACAAATATTAATTTGTTGATTTTTTGTTAGTCAGTTGGTTGTTATTATTAGTGTCCTTTTAAAACCTTTCTCTCTCCTGTGTTTTTGTACAGGGATTGATTCTACTGTAGTTATAGTGTGCCTCAGAGCACAGAAGAATACAGCAAAATCAGTCAGCTGCAGGCTTTGAACCCCTAAAGGAACTGATCACAAAGCTGAATCCAAACTGGAAAATAATCTTTCCTTTTATTCAGGGATCCATACTTATCTCTCATGAGGACACACTAAGGAGAGTGTCTGGTCAGCTGGATGTACCAGAACAGGGCAGGATTGGAGCAGCTAGTGTTGTACTGGTAGTTCAGTGTAACCTGCCCTCCTTCGAGAGCAATTACTTGTCCTCACTGTTGATCAACCACCTCTTCACCTCTGCAATCTTAAAATATAGTATTACTATCCCATTGTTTGTCGTTGTTATTTTTGTGAAACTAAATAGTTCCCAAAAAAGGATGTATGTAGACTGCAAGCAGCTCAAATCAAAAAGGACCTATTCAGAGAAAGTCCTGAACAGAGACCCATCATAGCGATGTAGCATGCAGCCAGTAGAAAGAATGTGATCTTAAGCAAATCTGAAAGACATAATTTGGGGTTTCCCAAGGGAGGAGCTGAAGTCGTATTTACATGTGAAGAGTTGGACTAAATTGGTGGCTAGTTGTGTTAAGTGCTGGAGGAATTTACAGTGAAATGCTGCCCCTCCCAGGTTCTTCAGTATATTTGTTGGTTGTCACTGTAAAGCATGGAATTACAGGTTAATACATGTTTAATGTATTCACTAAGCAGACACGTTGATCCAAAGCGACGTACAGAGATGATTTGAACATGCAACGTCCTGATTTGTAGTCAAATGCTCTAACCCATTGCTCAACCTATCCCCTATACATTTTGATTAGTTTCCTATGGATTTATTCCTGAATATAAATGATTTTATGGTTGCTAATTTCCTGGCGCTTGCTGAAGGTGTGACCACATTAAACTTCAACTACAGCATTTCAGAGAGCATTATTCTACACAGGGGCGGCGGCAGATAATTTTTAATGCAGGTGCTGAGGGGATACTAGATCATATATATATATATAATATATAAATACTATTAATACATTTGCAATATTTATTGGGGTCCTATCGGGGTGCTTTGGTCTTTCTTGGGTGTGCTGAAGCACCTGCTAACCCCTCCCTAGCGCCGCCAATGATTCTACATGACACATAAATTGAGATTTAATAAAGGCGGTGGGCAGAATGCAGGGCAATAATGAGTGATGAACTTGGGGTGGCGGGCGAGATCGTAACATTACTGCGCAGTGTGCGGCGCACAGGGTACGTTTTAGAGACTCCTCACAACACTCGGCTCTCGGACAGGGAAAGATGGACTCCTTCAGTTCAGCGGCAAATGACGGAGTTTTTCCTCGGGATCGACCGTCGTCTATCAATTCTTTTGACCAAGGATCCACACAGTCAAGTTTAATGCGTGAAGGGCCACCAGCAACATTTAGTTTTCCATCCGTATCATCGTGCGTAAAGTACGGAGATCGTTTCAACTTGAGCGCCTCAGCTGCGGAGAGCAGCGGTGGGGAGCAGAGTCAGGACGACGATAGTGATGGCATTGGCAGGAGTGACATGGTACTATTTCCCGAGGAGAGACTTTTGCTATCTATGGGTAAATGTGAGACAGGTAAAAAACACAAAGAGCAGAAGGTCCTGAGGCTAAACATTAACGCGCGCGAGAGGAGAAGGATGCACGACCTGAACGACGCACTCGATGAATTACGGTCGGTAATCCCTTATGCTCACAGCCCATCAGTACGGAAGTTATCCAAAATTGCAACCTTGCTCCTTGCAAAGAACTACATCCTCATGCAATCGCAAGCACTGGATGAAATGAGAAGACTGGTTAGCTACCTTAACCAAGGACAAGGCGTTACTCATACCACTGCAAATACGGCTGGTGGCCCCGGGTTAGGTGTCTACGAGCAACAGACACAATACCCGTTCTCTGCTGGGATTCAAGACCCTTATCGTGACAAATGTGTTGTTTTCCCATCGAGACTCTTAAAAGAATTCAACAATAAACCTTGAAAAATGCATCCCTATCTTCATGCTTCATGTGCTTAACTGAGGTTGATGACAAAGCACAATTAAACAACATGGACTGAAATGTAATTTACAAATTCTTCTAGCTTACTATTGACTTCTACTATTTAGGTATCGAAATTATCCCAACTAATATTTTTATTACCAAGGACAATTTGGTAAAAAAATTATTTATATGTCTTGATGAAGCCAATGTATGTGAAATTAATTTTACTGTTGATACTGATAGAGGATTTATGTGTTTCGTGAGATACTGAACTATGTCTCTGAATTGATTGAAATAAATGTGAACAAATAACGCAAAACCTTGAATGTGGTCAAGAAATTAATTAAACAAGAAATATGAGAAAGATATTTACTTAATTTCTATGCATTTTATCTGACACTTTCTGTGAAAATAGAAACAATCTTGGTAAATTATATCAGCACCAGGTAGCCTACAGCAGCCCCAAGAAAGAATTAAGATGCTTTTTTTTGTGTCAAATGTAACTGACTGTAATTGTAATCAAACAGATAATTTCAAGTCAAAAGCGAAAGATTCAAATCCTATGGATGTAACACCCTTCTAATGGTTTATTTTGTTTTATTTCATAATTGTGAGTAGCGTTTGAAATTTGAAAGACATTTGAATATAAAACATTGAATGGTCGATTAAGGGTCAGGCAAAAATAAACATTAAAATAATAAATAAGTCATAAGGTATTAGGACCACAATATTGAAAACAATTAGCGAGAAAAGTATTTGAGAATCTGAGACATACATTTTAAGGATGTACAGCTTCAATAGCATGGAAGAGGTTATTTAAAAAAATTAACAATTAACAGAGACAAGAAAATTGGAACTATAACAACTGTTAATCATGAAGAATTGGGTTTCAAAGACAACAGTTCTTAACTGAATCCTCAATACAATGAAATGGAATGGAATGGAATACTGTACTATAAGACAACAGCATATACCTGTGCTATACATTATGGGTCCACTCTTTGGCCCACAATTACTCCTGTGATTTTCTCTGAATATAATACGGAAGATGTACGTCCAATCCACATGTCCCGCATAGGGCTCTGCCTTCTCTAGGTACCAATAGTCCATCATTCAATCAGGCTTGGCGAGGCCTGTAGCGAAACCTTACATCGGTGGCGGGAAGCAGAATCCCCAGACCTCCTCGGCTCGGGTCCAGGGTGACCCGCTTCTGACCCTCCACCACTTCCATGTCAAAGTAAAGCAGAAGGAGAGACAGGAACTGCTTTATCTCATTTATCGCAAAGTACCTTCCAGGACACTTGGTGGAACCAGAGCCGAATGGCATGCGGTAATACTTCAGCTTCTGGCCATCCTTGTAGAAGTCGGTCTTTTCTTTACCGTCCTCAACGTACCGGTCAAACTTGAAAACCTGTTTAGAGGGAAAGGGAAAATATAGAAAAGGGATGACCTTTTTACATTTATTTTAGTCCAAAAAGAACATGTTGCAATTGACAATAATGACCTGGTAAGAGAAGGCCTCTTGTGGGTACATTGTAATAATTAATATATACTGTATATAATAACAACATAATTTTTTTATAAAACAAATAAAATTGAGGACAGAACTAGACAAACATCAAATATGTACAACATAGGCTACAGAGAAACCAGACTATCATGCTAACAAACACATCACAACAACTATATTTAGAGAGACAAATATAAGAACCTTCTTTGGCTTATTTTTCTATTTTCTTACTTTCTTTTAGGTGTAGATATTATATTCCATACTACTGATCTTGAAGAGCTTACAGTATACAGACATCAATCCATGGCTAAGGACCCCATTTCTGTGGGTCTTTTACTATGGAAAAAGAAGTATGCTACAGAGTATACTTTCACAGTATATATTGGAGAATGTAGGAGTATGTATAGGAGAATATAGTAGTTATTTTACTTATACGGCAATAAATCTACACATCTTCATTTATGGTTTGTATTTGACCAATAGTAAGGTGAGCCCCTCTCAGAACCAGATTACATTAGCATGGACAGTGCGTGCTGACCTTCTGAAGGCCAGTGAGAGGATTCAATCACTCACAGACCATGATAATGTTCATTAATCTAACCCAGAGGAAGACACACGCTCACCTAAATATGCACACACACACACACACACACACACATACAGAAATACACCCATCCACACACCCACGCTTCCCCCCCCCCAACCACTACCACACACACACACACACACACACACACAGCAGGTGGTGTAGTTTAAGGGAGCTATGCCAAACAAATACTACAGACATTAGAGAGAAAGAAGCCGATGTTTGATACAGAGCCTACAGGCCCTCTAAAACACCCACAGATTTTGTGTGAGTATGTGTGTTTGAGTGTGTGTCCAGTCTAGTTTACCTCGGGGTCTTGGTAGATCTCTGGGTCCATATGCATGCTCTGAGGGTACAGGGCGATCACGTCTCCTTTCCTCACCGCTTCCGATCGCTCCCCTACTAGCCGTAAGCTGAAGTCCTCCTGGGCCACACGAATGTTCATGGAGGCCGAAGACAACCGCAGACTCTCGTTGATGGCGCTCTCTGTGAATGCAGTCCAATTCTGTGAGTTACCATTGAGGAGCATTGGGTTTGAACCATCCGTTCTGTGTTGACCTTGAGCAATTTAAGAACTAAAACTATAATACATGATCCGGACAGAATGATTTGGCTAACCAGAGTGTTTGGATATTTGTTCGGAATACTGTTCAAACCAGTTTCAAACCAGAATTGGATTATTCACGGCTGAATAATAAGGTATTTAAAAAAAGAATCTGCATTCTACTAGACAAATAAATGCAGCAACTTCGCTACTACTTCTATCGTCATTAATGCTACAACAAACGGATTCAGAAGAGACAGATCCCTGCCACATCACCCCTCAGGAGACAGAATTCCCTGCTGTTCGCGGCAGAGCCACATCGAGCTCACACCAGAGGCATTTTTTCCCCAGGCATGCTGACATGTCACCAGCGATGAGGCTGCAGTCAGCTCAGAGTGTGTGGCGTTGTGATCTAATGTGACACATGGGGAGCCTGTAACTGTGTATCTGTTTGGACTGGCTTTGTTACTGCGATCACAGACAGGGGTTTGTTGGTTGGAGTGGGGGGGGGGGTGATTTAATGCCACAGGGGAGTGCTACTGTGGTGTTCCTACCTGATTTTAGGACAGAATCATTTTGTTTTGGTTTAACATAATATAATACAAACACACAACAACAAATATAGACAAGGCAATCTTACCCAGATAGAGAAGACCGTCCAACTGGTCCTTGGTGAAAGTGATGTCTCTATTTTTCAGCTCCTCTATTCCAGAGAGCTTCAACACACTCTGGATTTCCTTAAATACCGCTGCAAGGGCTTCTTGGTGCATTACCAGGTAATACATGGCCCAAAAGGTTGCTGGGATTGTATTGCCCACTGAGGCCCATAGGATGGCAAAATGATGAGCTTGAAGAAGAAAAGGAGGAAGTATGGGTGGTGTACAGTTAAAGGTCTGTAGTGCATTCAAATAAAAAATGGTAGAATTAAAAAGTTGTTTTTGACAGGTGTTTTCACAACACAAAGCTAGAAAAAGAATAAAGCCTTTTCTCACAAATGCTTTTGAAAAAAATAATTATAATCCAAAGCCTTGACTAAATACAATGTCAGAAGCATTTACCTGCTTTATCTACATCTCCAAGACAATCATACTGCTCAAAGACCTCAGCTCTCTTTTTGATGAACTGTGATGTGTTGGACCAGCGTGACATCCTATGTGGCAGGAAGTAGTTGATCAGCTCTTCCCGTATAGACTTGGTCCAACCCAGGAGAGAGATGGGGATCTGGGCGATTAAGAGCGGGAACATGTTGTCGAACTTAACAAATTGTTCTCTGAGCGTGCTCATTCCGCTGTGTCGACAGGCGTATTCTGGCTGGCCGTACATGGTCATGAAAGTCGCCTCAAACATGACAGAACTGCAGAACTGGTACATGCTTTCAGTCCTCCAAGCACCACCCTGATCCCTATTCTCCTCCATCTCCCTCAGGTAGTCTTGCCGAAACACAAGCATGAGGTTACCCATCATGCTCTCTGTTAAGGAAGTCAGGTTGTCACCTTGCAGGAGGCGAAAGGATCTCTGGATCTGCTCATCCATGCCGGGGAATTTGCCACTTCTGACAGGAGGGTAGCCAAAAGTTACCGGGGCAACCTGGTCGGAAAACTCGTGGAAGTCCAGCTGTTTCCCATGTTTGATGACGTTGGGATACAGCAGTGGGTTCATGATAAATGTAATGTACTTTCCTTAAATGGGAAAAAGGATGTTAAATGGAAACAGATGTGATTATACAGTACAGTAATCAACATTGAGAGACATGCTTACTCATACCGCTGTTAGAAATGACAAAATTAACAATATTAAATAACAATATTAAATCCATTATCTTTATTCAATCATGTATGCAATAGTATTTCATCAAACACACAATGATACCAACCTGCAATCAATATAGTAAATATGTCTCCATGTTTTTCCTTATGTGCTGCAAGAAACATATGAGCATTTTTTCCAAACTCCACTGCCTTCCCCAGGTAGGGAATCCAGCCTGTTATAAGTGGGGGCTCATCATCTCGTCTGCAAAAGTGAAAATAAGCTTTTAAGATCAAATGAAAGAAGTAGAGCAGCATAAATCACAAAAACGAATGTTAAAGAAACTAAACTATTAGGACAATCCACTCAAATATCAAACACCTAAACAAACACCGAGACCTGTTTGAAATATCCATGAGAAGGCATGTCTGGGATCGATTCTGGTTGGACAGGTATCAGCTTTCCCTGTGGTGTGATTGACCACAACACAGCCAACCCAACCCTAACAAAGAGGTTCTTTGTATTATACAAACATTCCAATTCAAATGTTCTCAGCGTGTTGCTCTGTTCTTTGTGTTTGAGGACAACAACTTGTTTCATCAAAACATTTTTTATCTGCAGCTGACGCAATAAGAGCCACAGCACATATAACTGCCAAAAACGGGTATTCTCATACAGAATTGGAAAGTAGCAACCTATGCCAAACTGTGATTGATTACAGATGCTTCATGACACTGAAGGGAGTATCAGGAAGGTCCCACATACTGCTTAATACAAACATCCTCTCAGGTGCACAACAACACCACTTCTGAGAGTCTGCTAAGGATCAGAAAAACTTGTCTTGTTGTTTTGACTCTTTAGGTGTTCCTTCACTCAATAGCTCCACCACCAATAAAACAGCAATGCGCCAGAACTATAACCCTTGGTTCACAAAGAACTGGACTCACTCAAGGGCTCTTAATTGTAAAGCTAATAAGAGGGGTGTGATTTTGTGTTGGTGTATTGGTCCGAATAGAAATTGCAACCCTGTCAAAAAGTGATTAGAGATAACTATTAGCCGTTACCAGGCAAAATACCCAAAATTATATCCAATAAATGTGTATGTGTGGTCACATTACATGTATGATCTGTCAAAACTATAAGATAACTAAACCAACCAACAAGCTTTGACAAATACTCCAAGCTCAAGGATACAGAAATCCAGAAACCAAAACATTGGTTCTGTCCTTAGGCCACTGAATGTCGAGATCCAAGGGCTATTAATAACTGGATTGTTGACGGGTAGGGAGAAATCACCCATGCATTCTAATTGCCCTAAAGAGATACAGGGGCACTTTTGATCCTGTCAAGAGAACTTACCACTCACATACGATGGTCCTTCACCACACATTAGGAAATGTTTACTCCACATACAAACCCTATTATTCATTCTACTTTTTCATTTGCACTCTAAGGTTGAGCAGAGTCCTGGCACACCCTCCTGCTTTTGTGATGATTTTCTAGACGGCGATCAGAAAACATATTTCATTTTCACAAATGTCACAAATCGTATTTTTTCCTTTCATCACAAAATATCCATGATGTCATGGTTTACAATCTGAAGATAAAAGGGTTTCAATTAATTTACCATCCAGATATTAGGTGAATTGTGTTAACTGAACAGTAAACATAAACAGTGTCACATCCGGCAAATCCCACTAGAGTCTTTCAAAGTATATTTGCTATAGAGGCTTTGTCAGCATGCCAAAGATTGCAACACACACTCTGATGACAGTATCCTAACATCAATGAGGAAGGACAGAACCACCTCCCTCATTTTTGTGCTGCCGCATTACAATGGGACTTACAGTAAGAATATATGTTGCTGTCATTAATATAAGTATTTGTAATCTATTTTCAATATAAGAGTAAAGGTAATGGTGTGATAGTCATGGACTGAGGAAAGAGGAATTCTTCGGTAGTAGCTATAGGGCAGACTTGGGCAAAGTGCAACAACCTTTGCACATGTTCACTCTTGTTTTTATGTGCACCAAGGTATTTCTACAGAGGGTGAAAAACAGCGGGGTGGATACAACAGCAGTAACCAGACTCAGTAAGAGCTCCTTTGGGAAGTAGTCAGCCCATTTCCTCAGAAAAGGACAAAATGTCTTCAGGGGCTGTTGGAGTTTGACCTACTTCTCACAGCAAACGGTGGCTCCCATGAGTTCTTATCCAGTCAAACACTATAGTATATAGTGTTTCAACACTATAGTGTTGAAAACATTTAAGATATTTTCAAAATTGAAAACACTTTCAGATTGGCATTGCCTCTAACAACCAAACCAAACTGTGTTGTAAAAACAACATTCAACTGCATAAAAGCTGTAACGTAGCATAATAAATGATGTTGCAGCTACTAAAGTGTGTAAAAATGAACAATACAAAAAATAAAAAAGCTTAATTGTTTTAATCCTAATTGTACTCTCTGTCAGTCGGTCTAGTGCATGTGGCTGGAAAGGGTAATGCCAAAGAATATGGGTTATTAGGTCAGGTCAAACATCGTGTCAGACAACAAGCAACCAGTCTATCGCCCATCACTTGCCAACAGTTTTTGAGATCCTCCCTTGACAAACTTGTTGGCTATTTCACGATAAGTACGACAACTGCACGTAATTAAAATCAAGGACTATTTAGTGAGAGTTGTTCCTCGATCTGTATTAAAACAATTTAAAAACAAACTAATAGGCTAAACCTAGATGACACATAATATTCATCAACTACTTGCCTTTTCCTTCCAACAAGCCTGGAGAATAAACAAAGTGAGATTAAAACAAGAAAGACAAGAGCGAGCATTTCCACTTCGGATGGTCGGACGTCCCACTACAATCCTGTTGCCACCGACAAAATGCTTGCTCCACCACCGTAACAAATTGCGGGTACCGTCCTGGTCTCGAGATTTTTCTGTTTTCTTTTCTTTTCCATTCAAATTCTAAATTACATCCCATTCATGTGCGTGAATGACCCGACAACAGCTAAGGTGATGTTTGAAATGGCAAGCTATTACAGGAAGTTGGACCAAAAAACTATTGCTCAATAAGGTCCGAGATACGATGCCGAACTGTGGCGACATGCCACGGGAACAGTTTGCAGTAACTGTAAGGCAACGGTTAGTGTAAAGACTGAAAAACAGTTGACAGGGGGAATATGGCAATAGTTTGATGTTTAGTGATATAGCCTACTGACGTCCATTGATTGTAGGGTTGCCTACATAGCCTATTCATATACATTTACATTTAGTCATTTAGCAGACGCTCTTATCCAGAGCGTCTTACAGTAAGTACATGGACATTCCCCCGAGGCAAGTAGAGTGCCTTGCCCAAGGACACAACGCCATTTGACACCTTCTGATTACTAGCCCGATTCCCTATAACCGCTCAGCCACCTGACTCCCATATAGCTTATCATTAGATTAGAACTGTTTAATTAGGCCGCAAGTAGGCCTACGGGTGAAAGCAGCATAACTAAACAAACATAACTTCGCTTCACAGCAAGGTATTGCCAATCGTCACAATAAAAATTGTAAAGCCATCATCTTGTTCAGTGGCTCTGGTGCAGCTCAATGCGTTTAGGCTTACGTTTCGAGCTCCATTGCTTAATGCAGTCACCTGTTAGACCAAGCATAAAATCTGCTAAAATATGGCATTCCGTTAGTTTCTATGTAAAGTGTTCAGCGGCGCATTGTGGCACAAAAAAGGTCAACGTCATGTTGAACTTCCGGGTCGTATCTTGCGCAGTAGTGGCTAGACGTGCTCCTCCCTTCATCGTAGGGCTGTGTCGTCTTTGGTTTTGATCCGGACAGAACCCTACTGTTTGGTCTGGCTTTATATTTATCTCTCGTGAACCGCACATGAAAACAACTTCACACCCGCATCCTTGGGTAGTGAGCAATAAACCGTCTGATTTTCGACTTCATACAATGCCTACTTCTCAAGATAATTGTTCCACAGACAACCATGCTTCACACACATATTCCCACCTTTGCAGTTAAAAGATGTCAGATATAGAGAAAATGTACAAGCGACTATGCATGTGTCCTAGGTTAGGATTCCTAATCATAACCATGTGTCGACTAGTACAGTGCTTCTTTACTTTCATTTGTATTAGTTTCCAAGAACAGTCCATTCATGTGAAACGTGGCAAATAATTTGATTTGAACACATTTACAAATCTGGACGTATAGGACTAGATTGGTGATTTTAATATTTTCACTGCCTTGTAAATTGTTTGTCTAATGTGTGTACAATAAGGTAAAATGAATAAAGAGGAATGCAGGAATGCAAAACTCAATGAGTCAGTTCTTTGGCTTGCATGCGTTTTCTACGTGCAAGAAAAGTTTGATACTTGCATATGGCTCTATCAACACAACATCACAAATTCAAATTGGGATCATTTAAATGTTTTTCTGTGTTTTATATTTCACGTTGATCACACATCCTCCACATGAGAGTTATTGTTAATGCCAGGTGCCAGTTAGAGTTTAATGAAGGTGAATTTGGTATCCTCAGCCAGGCCACGAGCAGCAGCCCTCCCATCTGTCACCTTGATTGCCTGGCATGGTCGAGTCTCTGGGGTGTCCGCTGCCACTCAGACCGACCCCCCTTCCCCCCAGTCAGACCACATGCGTAGAGCCCAGATGGTGGGCACGCTGGCTTATCATAAGTCTTTATCTCCGAGCAGGAGGAGCACAACCATTAGGAGTACACAACCCATTCCCCTTAGGTGACTTAGCCTATCCACACACACACGCAGCAAGCTGTGCTTCTTCATACACACCAACACCGCCCATGCTGTCTGTCTCACACACACATACACACACGCACACACAGCAAGCTGTTGTTCCTTGTTCCCAGATACACAGGACTCGCAAAAGCTCCCCGCCAACTGCTTCTGCAAGGAAGATGATTCACACATGATCAACTATATTTGCATAAAGGCAGCATTAAGATATTCATATAAATATCATACCAGCTGCCCATTGGCCTAATTAAAGGACAGCTCTACGCAAAGTATTTGCAATATAAGTCACAGTGGAGTCTTAATTATTTGAGTTGACAAGTATTAAACCAAAAAAATTAACCTCTATTAATGATAATAAACAGAATTTGTACAAAATAACCTACAAGAAACAAAAAAGAGAAGCGCATCTTCTTGATGAGTATTTCATCATGGAATTTTACTTATAGTAAAATATATAGTAAATGACTCAAGGCCCCAAATGGCATTTGACATTTCTAAGATAATGGGGAATCATTGGTCATGGAGTCATGGTTGTATAATGTTGATCTGAACCTAGCCAGTGTCAAATAAGTTTGTCCGATTTTCCCCAGACAATTGTTTTTATAGTTCTCAAATTATAAAACCCTTGTCAGTGGTCGATAAAAAAAACGGAGCCAATGACTTGGCTTCAACTGGGCAGGCTTGCACGGTCTTGTGGCTGGGCACACATGCATGATGTAGTTGGGTATGGCCACACATGGAGAGCCCAGCTGGGTATGGGAGCCTGGCCATATGGGCTAGGACTTGTAGTCTTTCTTGTTTCTGACTGTAGGCACCCCGACAGATGAATGCAGGCATGGGTGACTTTCAAGTACCATTGTCCATCTGTATAACCAATATATATGAACATAGCCTGAAAGGTGACTCACTAGTTTGACTAGCAGTTATGTTCACAATTTTGAATATTAACTTAACAGGTCATCTTCAACCTCAGATTGTGTCAACTTCCTGCAGTTTACCCACAGCTTCCTGTCATGACCAATGAAAACGTTCTTATTGGTTAAAGCCATTTTCCATCTTCTTCCCCTAATTGGGATCAAACACTCAAATGTACAGTCTTAATGTACCTTCTATGATGAATTGAGAAATATGTATAATGAGAGACCCTATATATTACGAAACTAAGGAGCCATTTTGTTAATAGGGATAATTACCTCAGCTAATGACTTAAATTACTGAACATCTGGGTGGATGAAACAGCACAAGATCAGCACATTTTTCCTAGTTATTATGCTGTAGAATGTGCACTCTTCTCCTAAAACTCTTTGCTTTTTGTGGTCCCTTCTCTGCGTTTATGTAATAAAATTGTACTAACCCCAGCCTTCCATTGTTTACATTTAGTCATTTAGCAGACGCTCTTATCCAGAGCGACTTACAGTAAGTACAGGGACATTCCCCCCGAGGCATGTAGGGTGAAGTGCCTTGCCCAAGGACACAACGTCATTTGACATGGCCGGGAATCGAACTGGCAACCTTCAGATTACTAGCCCGATTCCCTAACCGCTCAGCCACCTGACTCCCCATTGTGTGTTACAAGCACTGACGTGTGACTATTCACTGTACGGTGAGTGCACTTGCCAATGGGGATGCAAGACCAAAACTCATTGAGGTCACTCCCTAGTCCTGCGGCACACTATCAAACGATTGGTGAGGAGTTTATAAGCATATTGGGTATCAACATTGTTTTTTCCACAAATAGCGAAACAATAGCACAATATCAGAAAAAGAAAGAGAAAAGAAATTCTGTAGTTCTAATTTGTAGTATTCAATCTAAGTTAATTGTGTCAATGCCAGCAGTGCTCATTCAAAAATATGGCAAGCACTTAACAGAATTGTATTCTATTAAGTGTGGCCGTAGCAACCCCGTGAGGCCTCCCTCACCCCCTACCTCGCCTGTCCCTAAAAACTCTGTGAGGTGGATTGTGTGTTGCTAAGATACAGCTTTCATGAGGAGCTGACTGCTGGTGTAATCAAATTGGGTAAATAATGTATCCAACTGGTTTGTAACGATGCTTTCTGTGAAGTTAATGTTTGGATCAACACTGCCACCTTCTGTCTTTTTTCCATGTACTGCATACAGTACATTCCAATGCATAGGAGTTTGTCTCATGGATATGTGCAAGCTTTGTGCCGTAGCAATTTAAGTGAAACCAAATTATATCAAGATTATATCACAGAATAATTATTTCCCTCAAAATAATAAATCATCAATTGTATGAGTATTGTATGCCTACATAACAATTGGACACATTCTGTCAATGTAACGCTGCTTCCACAAAGCTCTGGCTGTATGACCAGAAATAGCAGTGGTGGCCATTTTTATTGTTTCCACTGGATAGATGGGGTGGGCTGAATGGAGTGTGTCTATTGTTGTAAGATAAACAAAAAGCTGGAGCTGTAGGGATGATGACAGTTGATGGATTCCAACGTGAGCCTCCATTGATACTGCAGTAGTTGGATCCTTGAATTTGCATGAATTATTTTCCAACAAACTCAAACCTCAAGTTTCAAACCACAAGTTTCTCTCTATACACATATTAATGGGGTTGTTGTCTCTCTGTTTTACAAAACAGAAATTGAAAACAAATATCTCAATGCTGTTATTATAGAGCACAATACGAGCAGGTAACAAAACCTGAGTTCACAACAATGCAACTGCAGCAGCAAGTCCGTAAAAAAGCCCCCTTAGCCGGGTTTCACAATTGCCTAATCCTGATGATCTCCTTTCGAGGGCCCCATTGGTCTCATGTGTGGGAGGTCTGGACACATGCCAAGCCCGTAAGAACTGGACTGGAGAGAGAACGCATTCAGGAGGCAAGTTTACCACAAGGCCCTTTTGTAATGTCCAGAAGACCAGACTTTCTGTTACTGTCAACATTTTGGGGGATTTTAAGCAGAGCTGATCATATTGTGGATTCATGAGACGCCAGTGGCTTTGGTTGTTTTTTGCATCCATGTGTCTTAAAACATAATTTCATGCTTCTGTTCTTACACAGTGAGAACAGTCCACACTCTAAAAACTGGAATGTCAAAGCATTCTGCAAAGCATTTATAAAATCCAGTGTCATAGCTTAAACACATTTTTGTGAAGGTGAATGAACCCTCTACCATTTCCCGAATGTATTAAACACTTTAAAAATAAATCTGATATATTGCGATTTTAATATTCATTTAATTGTTTTATGCAACTCTTGGGAATAGTAATGACATAAGACAACACAGTATTCATATACACAATGGCCCATTTACATAGACAAGACTTAAGCATTCCTTGAGATGTGCACACTCACATACCTCGAGCTCCCACTGTTTAGAGATCAAGCTCAAAAGATCAAAATATAAATAAAACTAAATGTGCAATAATAATAATCAGGAAAGATATTTCATTTAGATGGGGTGGGATATTACAATACATGGTTACCTCAAAAGAATGTATGTAGTTCATGAATAAAAAGTACTGTATGTCAAGTAAGAAGTACACAAATATGTTTAGTAAATCAAAAATTTGAGGAAAGCAGATAGGTGCTAGTGCTAAGCTAGCATGATAATCATCTTGTTGCCAGGAATGGTTAGTGTAAGCTAGGACAGTCAGTAAGGATAAAGGGCACAGATCTGGGAAAACACACAAACTATTAGTTTTCCTCACTGACAGGCAATAACAACTTTGAGAAATACTCTTGGCAAAAATTGAACTTTCTTTAATGTGGCAGTACGAGAACTTTTTAAAGGATCAACTGATCTACAACCTGCCATGCAAAGATAGACTATGAGCTCAACAGCAAACACAATGGCAATTCACACGCTGTAACATGCATTGATGGCAAAATTGTCTAGGCATGATGTTGTATAGTTGAACCCCTGAATTGTTAATATAATACATTTACCACCCTACATCCTTAACAAAGAACGATAGTATTTAGTATTATATATGTGCAAAATACATTTCAATACAGATTTTTAAAGTTATGATCCAATTGAGAATAATTTTCAGTCAAGGTTAAGCTTAGTCTGTGTATCTGAAACGACACTTAGTGGTCAATAAACAAGATGAAAGAATCATCAAAGAAAACACTTGTACATACAGCTCACCCTCCTTCCTTAGGTTTCAACCTCTTACAGGCAAGACTTACAATTTGGAACACATATCCACGAGTTCCCCATCTTTGACTGGTAAGTACATTTCCAATCAGCATACATTTCCAACATATAATGTTTAACTAGAAATTGTTCCCCATGTTTTGGGGAAAAAAGCAATGTGTGAAAAATACCTATAGTATTACTTCTGCTGATTAATATAGAATAGAATTACACCCTTCAAAGAGTGCATTTGCAACCTAAATGTACCACTGAATATGACATCCTGATATTGTTCTTTGCTGTTTAATTTTTAACAACCCATCAACCAATGCAGTGTCATAAGACTGTGCAAAAAAGTATATGTTGCGATGCCACGTTAACTTAATGGGTATCTTTTTCATAAAACAATTAAGTGTAAACAATTTTCAATCCCCAGAAATAAGTCAAAGACATGAAAGAACTGCATTTGAGCAGTAGTTGATT
This sequence comes from Osmerus eperlanus, assembly GCF_963692335.1. NCBI lineage: Eukaryota > Metazoa > Chordata > Actinopteri > Osmeriformes > Osmeridae > Osmerus > Osmerus eperlanus. The sequence continues at coordinate 8,132,829 of NC_085033.1, forward strand.
AGAACTGTAAGGGTTGATCTATTGATGATATTGGTTGACTATAGTACATCAAGCTCACTCCAAAATATATGACACCACAGTTTTTGACCTAAGTCCTTCACCTTGGAACACTCCACAAGATGCAGGCTTGTGGGTCAAATGTCAGAACATAAGCAGCAGAAGGAGCCATAGAAGGGTTTTTAGGCCTATGTAAACACACTGAAACTAAAGGCACAGCTAACTGGATACATGATTGACTACTGCATGTTCTAGATAAAGAGTTAAGAGGGGAAAAAAGACCCTTGACCCAAACACACTAAAAGATCCTTTAAAAAAAATGGTAAACACTGTTTATAGCAAAATTTGGGCTCCAATAGATCCAGTCACAATATCCCGGTATAAGCTCCTCACAATAAGACATTTTGGTTTAAAGTAAGATAGACCTGTTGACCTGCTTGCATGTGTAGAAAGAAAACTTCTAGTTCACTCTTAGAAAAAACATATGTTTATGAAACGATCCATTTCAGAAGCCAGTCCTTTCCAACCATCAACGTTGTGGTGCAGAGAGGGAGTGCGTTCAATGAAAGTCTGTGGGGGGGTACGTACACGTGTCACCTACACTCGGTCAGATCATTTTTTGTCACACAAAACGCATTTGGCTGTCGAGCTCTCTGGTTGTGCCAGCTGTAAGACAGATTCTGTACAAGTGTCTCAGAAAGAAATATGACTTCCTCTGGCCTGGGAGGGTCACCAGTAGAAGGAGCGGGAGAGAAAGTTGGCTGCCGTGCCTAGCCAGCCCACGCCATCTTGCCCAGTACCCACCCGAGTCACTGCCTTGTCCGGGTCCTGGGATGGGCTCTCCTCCTCTGGGAGGTAGTCTGGAAGATCCTCATTATGCTCCACCTCCACAGAACCTTCCTCTGGGAATGGGATCAACACCTGGCAACAGATAACAATCAATCAGAATTCCAAGAACCATGCACATTTCCAGATCTACTAATATCTGGATGGTGGCACAACCAGTACTCTATGGAAGAGGAGGCAAAGACTAACATTCACTCAGTTAAATAAGGAGGAACATTCAGAAATAAAGCATACCAACCTCATCCCCACTCTCTCCTTTAACAACTCGTTGAGCTTTCATCACATTGGTCAAAGCAATGGCTGATGCTAGAGCCTATAGAAGTTAATCACAGTTTAGTTTAAAGTCACAAACTTTCACCATTTTCCCAGGCATTCAGAAAATATGTTATACTGTGTAGCTCAACAGCCATGTACTCTAGATTTTATTACATTGAATTCAGACTTTCCTACACAATGACAGCAAATGATATTCCTTCATGCAACGCAAAAATATTTGAAGCATGCCAAGTGACTCACCTCTGCCTTGAGGTCGGAGCGGATTCGGACAATGCACCTCTTCACAGCCATTTGAAAGGTGAAACTGATGACCCCACGAATCTTCAGCAAGGCCTCCTCACACAGACTCCTCCGGCTCTGAGGGAGTGATAATAGGTAGTTCTTGAATGGTAGAGAGCAATCAGTGTGGATACGGTTCAACCACACTTGTAAGACAAAAATTGAACATTTTGAACACTCTTAGCAGCTTTTTACAGTATTTTATGGAAAACAAAGACGTTTACCCTCTAAGCTTTCATCGGGGTCAGGTAACTTCAGATATTGAGACTTCCAAAATCTGTCTTTGACCTAATTATACATGCTTGCATTCTAAAATGTTTAGAAATCAAGCATCTTTTTGAAAAAAAAACAACTATCCTTAAAAAAAGGTACAAATGTTGATGTCGGGTTAGTGACACATTTGACACATTTTTCAAACAAACTCACAGAGTCATCCAGACCATCTATGTGCAGGACCACAGTTTTGGCCCGTTTGTTAGTGGAACCTAGGAAAAACTGGGCTTTGCGTCTGCAGGTGGCAGCCTCCTCTGCCTGCTCGGAGTCTGAACTGCTGGAGGCCTGCAAGAGCTCGTAGATCTCAGAGGCCAGCAGTTTGGTTTCTCCTGGGGTGGTGGTTCTGAAAGGGAAAATGGGGGATTTGGTTATCAAAAATAGGTCACACTCATGTAAAAGATTTTCATTACAGCATACTTCTGTGTATAACTAGTGATATTTGGAAGGGAGACCACAATACTAAAATTGTTGCAGGGAGTACATTGAGTAAGCCACTGACTTCTGCATGACGTTCTGTAGACTTAACATCATCCCCAGCTCGTCCTTCATTTTTTCCCTGTTGGCACGGCATTCGGCCAGGTAGCGCACGGCCTGACGGATTAGATCAGAAATGTTTATGTTCTCATAAAACACAAAACAAAGCAGAAGATAATCAGTGCATCTTAAGTAATATATTCTCTCATCTGTTCTGATCTAAAATAAAATCCAGCTGCAGAATACAACAAACCTCCACCTCAAAAGTTCAACATTAGTTCAAATGAGCATTCTCAGTCCAACAGCTAGTGTAGGCACTAAAATCAAGGTTTTGAACAGATGGAGTCAGATGGCTGAGCGGTTAGGAAATTGGGCTATTAATCAGAAGGTTGCCGGTTCGATTCCAGGCCGTGCGAAATGACGTTGTGTGCTTGGGCAAGGCACTTCTCCTTACTTGCCTCGGGGGAGCTCTTATCACTCTGGATAAGAGCGTCTGCTAAATGACTACATATAAATGTAGCAGACATTGAATGACGGCCTTACCAAAAGGGCAGAGTAGACAACTTGGGGGTTGGGGTGATCCAGAAAAAGTATAAGTCCTGGTAAGCAACCTTGGTCCTGAACGATGGCCCTTCTGTTCAGGGGATCCGCAGCGAGATCCCTAAGCTGGTTCACCACAGCCAAGGCATCTGGCTCCCCGCTCATGGTGCTTCTTCTTACTAGACACCCATGCAAGCCTGAAATGACGAGACACACTGTTATATGGGAGATCCGCCATACGAAGATAATATGTTGTTGTCTGCTTTGAACTAACGTTAGCTAGCTAGGTTAATGGAGCATTGCGTGTTGTAAGTCACGGTTTTGCCTGCCAGCTGGTGTCAGCAAAAGCCTGTAGCCGGCAGGGTACTGTATCCCTGAATGTATAGTTGAGATTTATAAAAATTGTTAGATAGCAAGCTAATAATTTGAAAGATTAAGTGCTAGTCAAGTGCATCTGTGTGACTTCTTAAGAAAGTGTTTATATCGTATTTGCAAGCATTTACTGTGCAGTGATAGCTGGTGTTAAAGCTAGTGTGGCTAGTGCTAGCTCTAGCTAAAAAGCCTACCTACCGTTAGCAAGCTAGGCTACCTGCCGTACAGAAAGAAGCACTCCCGTGTTGTTGCAACGTCCAGAATATGAAGAAAATCTTAGCCACGTAACAACATGTATGGAGGCATAAGCCTTTATTTTTCCTAATAAAATCAAAGTGACGATGCTTCACAAGCTAGCAAGCTAGCCTGACAGCTCTGGGTTGTCTCGGTTCTTCCTGGTCCACGAGAAGTAGCAACCCAGTAGTATGAATGTCTCTCATTGGATACAGCCTCACGTCTCTAACCATTCAGGGTGCGTTTTGCATGAGTTAAAGGCCGATGCGAGTTAAAGGCCGACGCCCTTCACAGTACAAAGCACTTTGCACAGAGATCGTCAACATACCATTTCTCCAAGATTCGTCCCAATAGGTTTGCTGGTACAGTATCCGGATTATGTTCAGACCAAGCACATGCATAGATAACCATATTTTGGAAACTAACTGGACTACACAATCAAAGGAATTTATCTTAAGCAGGTATTGATTATGAACTATACCTCTGGTATTCAAACAGACAATACTAAAGCAACTCATGTGACAACGTTTTATTCATGAAAATGTAACTGCAACTGGCATGTATCAAAATATAAATTTAGCAAGTCTTCCCCCTAAAAAACAATAGCTTGCCACGCAAGATCCTACCCCCCAAAATGAGTTACATCAAATTGGTAAACAGTTATATTAAAGAAATGTCCAGAAAATACAATACACATTTGCCATTATATGAAAAGCACCAGGGTTCGTTTTATATTATGAAAGTCCAAATAGACACAATAGTGTCTAGAATACAGAAACAACACCACAAATCAGATATGGAATGTTTGAGTTACTGTCCAATCTAGTAATGAAAAAAACGAACAGTTTTTTAAACTGAGGGCAAACAGTTGAACAATGCATTGAGAGACAACAGTCCTTTCATCAAAGAGAAAAAAAGGGTTTGGTCACTTAGTTTCGTGCATAGCTTAAAGGCATTTGTTGCAGTCATTATGTGTCTTTTATTTTGTGTCATTCTGAAATGGGCTCAATTCGCTCATATTACAACATTGTGGTATGTCATGTCCCAATAAAACAGTCTCCTCATAGCAAATAAGTTGTTGTATTTTTGGGACTTTAGTTTTTCCACCAAAGCACCCAAACCCCCGCAAAGAAAAAGAAAATCGTGGGCCCCATTCATACTGTTAAACTGAAAAACATTTTGGCCATCTGCTACTAATATGAAAAAGTGGTTTTTCAAGTGTTGAACGGCTGGTAAGGCCACATATGCCACCTTATCCCTCTTACGAAACAATATAATTTGTAGGCTTGGTTTAAATCACCAACTTCATACAACCCATCATTATAAAACAGATTTCATACCATATTCAATATAAACTTTGCTGTCACATTTCACAGTGCAAGGAGCATGGACTAATGGCAGTCCTTCAATGGCATTTGGTGTGTTGATCTGTGATCCAGATGTTTGTTCAGTAAGTACAAATATTTCAAGTGGTTATTACACTTACAGTATGTGCTTCTTTCTTTTGTTATTATTATTCTTTTTTAACAGAACCAATGTTTAATTTGTAAAATACAACACAAAAGTTGTGCTTGTAAACAGTTCAGAGGCAGCAGTTGATGTGGGCTTTTCACACAATGAGTCATATGATGAGGAAGATGGACACACTTTCATTAAGCTGCTCATATGCCTGTGTCACTAGGCTGTTATGACTTCAGCAACGACAATGTATTAACATTGTTATAAACACTCAAATGTTTCAAGGTAATCAGTAATTGTTTTATAATTTACATAACTTGTCAACTTGAATTTGAAGTGGAAGTTTTAAGACAAGTGGAATCACTTGTCTTAAAATGATTTACCCCGTTGACCTTTCTAATACTGTGTAATAATGAAATGCTAAAACAGTATTGCTACTAAGTTCATAACAGCACTACCACAGATACAGAGCACCCGTTAAGTGTTATCAGGAAGATTAATTCTCTAATGCAGCACCTCACATAGGCTTGTCTGAAAAAATGAACCTCTCTAAGCACAAGGCTTCTCTTACCATACTCTTCTCACACAAAGCACTAAAATATTTCTTAAGGAAATGGCACTTTAATCAGAAGATCTTTTTTTATTGTTTTGTATGAAAATATTCCCTTCCATTTATAAAAAGTGTGGCGTGTTAAATTAGTAATGCCAATACGGAGCTACAGAAAAAATAAATACATTATAAACTTAAAACAAAACAAAAATACAGCAGAAGCAACATGAGGTATCTACGTATTACTCCACGTTAAAGAAAAAATAAATTAAGTTAAATTAGGTGAAAAAATAAAGAATCAGTGGTATACCTAGAGGAAAGGGAGCGTGTTGGCTGAGGTGGACATGGTGGGTTGAGTAATGTTACAGTCTGAAATCGATTCCTCTGTGCCCATGTGCCTTCACACCTCCTTTGGCACTGCCGGGCACTTTTGGTGTGTCACAAGTCTTTGCTTACCTGAGGTAATACTTTGGAGTAACTGTCCTTAGGGGCAGGAGTGGGGCCAGGGGCTAGTTTATCAGAGGAGTCCTCTGGCGGGGACCCTTTCCAGCCTGCCTTGTTCAGGCTCAGGTGGTCCAACATGGTCTGGGAGAGGCGCGTGTCAGAGAAACGAGCCCACTCCCTGAACAGAGGCTCTACTACGTACGTGATGAAACCTGCATGAGAGGAAATGATCAGTTATTCTCAGGAACCTTCATTCCAGCTAAGTTAGTTTTAGCCATGTTTCATCTAGACTTTATTATACCCCTAAGGTCAGTCTTACCAATTTGTATGTTGGCCACTGAGTTGGATTGTCGATCACAGAGCGGGGTCACTTCAAGATTATGTTTCCTTTCGATATCTCCTGATGACAAGATAAATCAGGTAGGTGGTTCCCAGTTAAACAAATACACACAAACATTAATACGTAGACAATTTCAACATACAATGAAGAACACGTAGGTAGGTTGTGTTACCTTGGTGGAAGAACTCCTCTGTAACCTTTTCGCTCCACAGTTTACAGAGTTTCCATGGTCGGCAGGGGTTACAGATATCTGCACACTTCATGGCCATCTTTAGATTACATGGGTACACAAAATAAAGGGGGAAACAAATCTCTCTCTTCATATATTATGCTTCATATATAATGTACAGTATTACTTTCACACCGTTTCCACACTTTTTCACACCTTTTCACACCTTTTTCACACTGTAAGATTACAATTAAGGTAGTATTATCTTTCTTTATCCTCTCAAATATGTTATTCATCTGTTCTGTAGATAGGTTAGCTCACCTGGAGAATAAAGTGCCGGTACCATGGGTCTCCAAGACAGAGTTCTCCCTTGTCCAAATGTGTCCGGAACTCAGACAAATACTTATTCTGGCGGCTGATGTCTGTGGCCAGGATTATAGATCCAAGTCGCTGCTCCATGTTCATTCTACAAGACACCAGGAAAAAAACACATTAAATAGTTACTCAAGAAATAATACTGAGAGTCCTAGATTGCTGCATTAAACATCACTTAGGTAATACGACAACAATCCTTTAAGATAGAAAACAGATCAAAGAGTGTCAGAGATGTGTTAGGATGTGGTGGATGTGAATTGGCTTACCTGTCTTCCGCAGGGAGGTGGGAGAGCAGGGCCGACTCTCTGAGCAGTGCCACTGCCGACTTCCAGTGGTGGTTCTCCAGAACAGATGTGTTCTGTAATACCATAGAAAGAACCTCAAAAACTGTTTCACAAATAATGCTTTTGAATAGCTCCCAATTCTAAACGCTTACATGAATTGTTAAATACGTTAACATGTTCACATTGATTTGACTGACGTTCACCAAAGGAAGTTTGTGGGACCCTTACCTTGTACAGTGCAGCGAGGTAATGGTCTGTTTTAATAAGAAAAGGCTGGTTGACACCTGGATGGTCCAGATCATGGGTGGCAGCAGCCACTAAGCCCAACAGTATGTCACAAGAAGTGAGCGTCTTGGCAAGCTGTGCACACGCCCACAGACAGACATTGAAAAAGACATGCAATACACAGACAGAGTTGTCACAAAAGCATCCCTTAAGAACAGTATAAACGTTTGTACTATTATTTCTCATCTATAAGCCTAATAATTGTACTAATCAGATGAATTCTTAAAAAAAAAGAATCTCTCACCTTGGGCTCTTGTAGGTAACAGTACATTGCCTGAGTCACGTCAGCAGCATGGACTGCATTATGGTAGGGATTCTGTCTACGGTAATCCTCTTGGATCATGACTATGGACACAGTTACAACACAACAATGTTAAAATATGAATATTTTATTTTCAAAGATATATACACTGTGATAAGAACATTTGTCAAAAATAACAAATGTATTCCATTATTTAAAAATATATTACGGTGAGAAACTTATAAGGATGTGCTTTAAGGTGACCAGTATTTAAGACTTTTTTTACAGGATTTGTGTGATTCCACTACTTCAAAGTTACTTCATACCTAAAAATCGTCTCAGCTTAACCATGTCCAACTGGAAGAGCTCAATCAAGCCATACTGGTTAAATAAGTGAAATGTTAGGTTGACAAGGCTGTTCCCTGTAAGAAAAGAAACCACAAGATAAGCTTATATGTCTAACAGTAATACCAGTTTGCCAGCATAACAGACCAGGAATACATTATTTAACCATTGTAGAAGCTGACTCAAAGTTAAATTTATAATCACATGGCCACCTCACATCACCCCAAATTCCTTCTGCTGTACAATTCTAAACAGTTAGTTTGCCTGATATGTTGGTTTCTTTACTGCAGCTGAGCATATACTACACTAGCATCAAGCTGGGATGCTACACATTCTTAGTGAACAAGGTGTGCTAACCCACCTCTCTGTCATGTCATTGGTGCTGACCCACGTAAATGGTGCATCGGTATATAACTATAGGTGAATGAGGTGTGACTACTTTATTGGCATTACTAAAATGCATTTTTTCATTTTAAAAAAAAAATAAAGACAATACTGTGGGTTGTTGCTTATTAACAGACATGCGTTTACAATTTTCTAACAGCAGAGGGCAATAAAACATGCTTCCTAAACTCCTTACCATTTGTCAGTCTGTCAAACAAAAAAATATCAAAGTCCCAGGTCCCAACCTTATTTAACATACACTGAAAAACAAGAATTGACATTACTTTACAAAACAACAATGCAAGCCCATATACACAAACACAAGTGTAATTGTTAATTGAATGTTTTGCATAGGCTACACAGCAGTAGATGTCAATGTACAGCCCAACCACACACAAACCTTGGCTTGACCTAAGTAGTCATCATCAAGGATGGAAAGAGGGTTGAGGGCTGGGAGACCCCGGAAGAACCGTGAAGAATGGAGGTACCTCTGGAAGCTCTGTAACCTGCGGACTTTCCTGGCAGACACAGGCTCCGCAGAATCAGGTGGAGCTGTAGCAGATACAAAGTTCTATTACAGAAACATTCAAATCAAATCAGTGGCAGCTACAGTAACAAGCTGGTCAACTTAGCTAGCTAGCTCCTGCAGCTATCCCCACCACATATAACATTATTAATCTATCTTATTTAGTACATACTCATAGCCATTAAATGTATGGCTAATAACCAACCTTTTATATTATGTTCCATCAATCAAGTATATTGTGCAACTTTGCATGTAGCAACTGTTAGACTATGACTTGAAAACAGTAAAACAAAAAACAAAGCAAGTATTTTGACTGTTGGGCTTGCAGAGTTCTAGAATACTGAGATATTCAAATACTGTTCTATAGAAACAGAATTCTTATCAGTTCTGCAGAATGTGTCTGAATTTACCTACATTGTACAATATCTAGGCTACACTACAAACCTTCTTTCATTCAGGGTCCAAGCCAATTATAATGGGATCATTATAATGTGATCATCTTTTTTCAGCAAAGTACTGAAGCTCTGCAAAAGCCCCACAGTTTGAAAACCACTGAGCTATCTAACACAGAATAAATACATAATGATTATTAAATTACAACTCAGACCAACAAGAATACTGGTGGGATTGTTGGATGATTAACAGTACCTGGAAAACACACAACAGATGCATTTGTCATTACTGTGACTTTTTTTGCGAAGTGTAAGAACCGAGGTGATTGGAATGGCAGCTTTAATAACATCTGTACCATTAGAGGACCAACATAGAAGGTAAGCCTGCCATGTCCACCGAGCCAATCACTTCTGTGAGTGTTTGCAAGGTACGTATGTGTGTGTGTGTGTGTGTGTGTGTGTGTGTGTGTGTGTGTGTGTGTGTGTGTGTGTATGTATAAGCAAAGAAGGGAGCGTCTTTGTTAGTGTGTGTGTCTGTCGTGCAAAGACATGCTGCTGACACAGCACCCTGTTCCCCTGCCAGCTGGCAAACCACCATTCTGAGACCTGTATTGTCAAAGGCAGAATATAAAGCTTAAAATAGCCTCTTGCAGCAAAGCAACATTCTGGAAAACTCAAAAATTACAGTCAGACAAGGGAACACCAACACTGAGCTGCTGTAGTTTTAGTTCACAGTCCATATATTTCCTTAAAATGTCCCCTTTAATTCTTTAAGAATTTAATTTACTTATTTTAATCCTACATCTGAATTTAGATTATTACATACAATAAATGGGGCAAGAACTGCTGACCCTGTTTGTTGCCATTAGGGCATCTGTCCAAACCAATTACAAACGGAATATTGATTTGTGGAAAAGTCAGCACAGACATATCACTAGGACAACCAGTTGGACAGCTTCCTACCTAACAATTTGTTTAATTGATAGAGGGGCAAAACAATCTTTACTCATAGGCAAACATGTTGCTGGGAAATCATATTTGATGCTATACTGACTATTCTCATTTCACTTCAATTGAACAGAAACGTGTCTAAGATTTGGCTTATCTAGCTCCCAATATAAAGAAAGCTATATTATTCCTAAAACAGACATTAGCATCACAGCTATTGCTTACCATCTGTGTGTAAGGGTTAACCTATCTTTAGTATTTGGTTCCATATTTTGTTGGGGGATGTAAACAGCACATTTAAATTTAAAGTTTAAGTTTTAAAAGGGGAATACAAAAGTTGTGTTTGCATGGTTATCGCAATAAAAAAGTGTTAACCTTCATACTTACAGTGCAAAGTTCGGAAGTCGACATATGTGTTAGGATTAGAACCTCGTCTCTCTAGTTCGACAAACCCGGCCTGGCGACTGACTCTCACATCTCCTAGAGGCAATTGGGAAGAAGGGAAGAAAAGAAGAAAAAAATATCCTCAAGGTACTGGCAATAATAAGGGGTTTTATCCAGTGAGGCATTTGCGTAGAGAAGAGGGACACAGCTGGACAGGAAGCAGTGTGTATAGCAGTGCCAAGTGTCCATTAGTATTCACACACTGCTAGCTCTGATGACTAATGATAAAGAACCCTGGGCATTTCTGTTCAGACAAGATTAAATCACATTCATTGGTTACACTAGACAAGAGATTATATGCAGGATTGGGGTCAAGTATGTTTCAATGTAATAAATTAAGAATGTAAATAGTTGAAGTAGTTAAAATTAAAATGTAGTTTTACATTACATGTGTCTCTTTGGAAAATAATTTATTTAAATAATATACAAGAATATGCTTGCATTTTTATTTAAATTCACTTATGCTAAAAAAGAATGTTCCCCAACCCTGATTGTATCATGTAAACATCACAACGCTGATGGACTTAACAGAGGTACATGAAATGCACACTAAGGCATTGGTTCTAACGCATGGAGCCCAGCCCTGCAATGATGACCACAGTCCTGGCCATTAATAAATAATAGCATTAACAGGAGAAACAGGTACTGAAAGAAAACACATTTTTGACTATACTATTCAATATACTTATTATTATTATTATTGTAGATCTAGAGATTTTTACTCGTCAACAATCAAGTTACTCGACAGTCACCTGCAATCTTGAGAAGACACAACAATCGGTTAGTGTTAGGGTTACACTGGACAATTAATGCTACTTTAGACCACACAGGAAGATAGTCAAAAACCGAGTGTTACCCAGGTGAATGTCCCACGCACCTAGCATGCGGATGTAGAGAGCCGTCTGATCTTCACTGTCGTAGGAGATTGCCCCGCGTCTCTGAAAAGACACGATAACAGACATTGTCAGAACAAAATTGATTCTTAAACTTTGATCAAATTTTCTGAAATTAAACATGTCCAGATATATTTTGGATAGGGAGGATAACCAGACCCTGACAGCATATGAAAGTAAATGTAATGTATATGAGTAAAAGGTCAAAATAAGATTGCCATGAGTGGGGACAATAAAAACAGTTTACTATTTATAAAGTTCTTCTCTTCATGAATTGTGCTGTGATTCTGAGTTAACAAAAAGCTTGCTGCACACAAAAGAATATGCTGCAATAATTTGGACCATTCAGATACAAGAAAAGAATATCCTGTCCCGCCCAAGTCTCGGTGCATTCAGTGTGCCACTATGAACATTGTAATGCTTCATGCCCTACTTTAACCAGACAGTATCTTCTGTGTGTGTGTGTGTGTGTGTGTGTGTGTGTGTGTGTGTGTGTGTGTGTGTGTGTGTGTGTGTGTGTGTGTGAGAACCACACAGGACAGAGGAGTTAGAGAGAGCCCAGTCAGCGAACCTCATCTCTACTGCTCCCTCTCGGATATTAGTGGCTCTGCTCCAGAGATGCATTCAGATGGCTCGCTGGGGTGTCCCCAGATGGCATTACATTGAAACGGGTGACGTCAATACCCCTAACCAATTTGCATAATTGATATTCCCTCTTCCAGCCAAACCCTATCCACATAGGTCACGCTACTGAATACAAAGGTCATTAAACATTTATGTTCTTTGGTTTCACACCATCTTTTAGTGAAAGATATTGTCAACTTGACACAGACTCTCTTAATAATTATTTTTGCAATGTGTGGTCAGATTTCCAAACAGGATATTAGTCATCACCATCTGTAAGCATTACAAAAGGAAACAACATGCTAAACATAATGGAAATCACACATTACAAAACATACTGGTGTAGACTACGCAGGATATTTGGATGGCACAATCCTGTTCTATATATAAAATCTTGTTATTCTTGTGATATTCAAACTGAAAGGAGGATATCGTTGAGTGGATAACTAAAGTTGAATTTGGAATGAGGTTCAATAAGCAGATGTCTGCTTGTTATTCTGAGCAGTGTCAACATAGTATTGGCCATATAGTGTACAATATTTTTATAAAATGCAAACTTTTGATTTAATAGAGCCTGATGTTCTTTGTTTTTTTTCAGATGCGTATAGTATGGAATAATAAACAAGACAGTCTATGGAAATATTTACAACAGGTATCATTAATATAACCCTTAAAGCCCTGATGAGACTTGAGCTTTACCTCAAAGATTTGAGAACATCTCTGCTATTTACAGGATTGCACATACACAAGGCTTATGTGTCCTGACACATCCTTAATGCTTTGGACAGGATGACTTTCAACACATATTGGACACTTGGAATAGTAGCAAACGTGAATTTGTGTGATTTTGCTGGTCTTACAACAGTTTTTGTTATCCTTTCAAGTTCATGTTTTAAGATTAAATGAAAAAGAAAATGAAGAGCAGCTAGTAGTTCTTGAAAGGTTGTTTGTAAAACATTTGGTATATAAGTTGATTATCCAATTTAAATAACAGCAAAATGTCCAAATCACTTTCCCTTTATCTGAGAGTGCCCTTGGAAATAGTTCACAGATTTACTCGACTCTCAATACACATGTTGCACACTGACACAACTTAATCACACTAAACATGAGCTTGAAGACAGTGTTTTGAAAACCAACAAGGATTGTGTTTACACCAATCCATTTGTGTTTATAGCTAAGGAGATAAATTAGGTTCTTTGAGAGACAAGAACCGTTAGACAGCCAACCTTGCTGTGCCCATATGTGCTTCACACCAGTAACTGGCATCTCCCTCACATGGTGCCAACTATTCGGGCCACGACAGGCCCAGCGTGTGCGTCACTACCGTATTGCCTTGCTGCACTCGTGAAAACACTGTGGCGTCTGCCAAGCTGGGGAGAACATATGCCACCATCTTTCATGCCATGCGCTCATGCTCAGATGCTTGACATTACATTCTACGTACAGAAGTCAACATGTGCAACTGCTCCTTGCTTTCCTCGTTAAAAGAAAATCACTGCATTTCACAAAACCTCAGTTTACGTCATGTGCCCACGTCATTGACATACACGTAGTCAGACTTTTTCTAACTATTTCAAAATGTCAAAAACATAAAAGTCAGAACAGTTATTTGGGCGTAGACACAGTGGTTTAAATAATTAAAGTTAAACATGTGTAAGTATTTATTTTTTACTGATCAAATATCTCGGTGTCATTGTAACTTTGTAGTACAAAATAGTACTAGCAGGCGATATAGTAATAGTACAAAGTGATTTGTACGAACTTTACAACTCAATTTCTTTCACATTTACCAACAGTAGTTAAAAATGTTAGCTCTCTTGTAGAGTCCCAGGACTGTTATTCCTACTCTTCCCACAGTTCAGTTTGAGCTAATGAAGAGACACTACTGGGCTTGTGGGAAAACGTTGGCCCAGAGAGAGAGAGACGGTGAGATATCTAATTAACAGCAACAGGATTGGGTTTCGGCTAAACTGACCAGAGGGAAATCACTGAAAACACATGGAGTATTGAGGACCAGTCAAATGTCACCCCTCACTTCATTTTCCACTACAATGTACTAAAGACAATGGCGGCTCAATCATTTTAGACAAAGGGCTTGTGGGGTATTATTGAAATCAAAATGCATTCCCAAGACACTGAAATAGCAGGAGGCACTGTAACATTTTGGTCAAATAGTTAAATTCTCTTGTCCGAGGCTGTTCTGTTTTTAATACAATACCAATGTTCCAAAAATGTATTTATCAACTTGTGAATACGCTAGTCACTGACTAATTGACAAGCTATCGCATGTTAAACTAAACACGCACACACCTCTTTGTTATTACTGCTTTCAACAGATAGGCCCAGAAGTTAAATCTTGACTTAAGACATCTTTCTCAAAGTCTAACCAATTTAAAGCAGACCTTTTCCAAATTTAGCATATTATGTGAAAAGAACCTACCTTTTGGAAAATCCACCGGGTCAGAATCATAATCAAGGACCAGATTAGTACAATTCCCATTGGGCCTGGCCAAGGATTTTGAGTCCCTTTCCCCGCTTGTACATGCGTGTGAGTGTGTGTGTGTTTGTGTGTGTAGAGCTTGAACGTAGGGGTGCAGACCCTCGTGAATATCTGGAGACCGACAAAGGACAGCTCAAGGCCCGGGTAGGGGCAGTAAGCAGAGCCTTGGGCAGCAGCTGTCTTCGCTCCCGGCACTATCACCTGACTGCCCACTACGGGGACTAGGCTAACTACCAAATGGACTGACAAACTGACAGACTGACTGTATAAGGGGACAGGCGCCAGGCCACCCCCCCAGCTGCCTGCAGCAGCAAGCACTGGTGGTGCAAGCGGCGTCGCAATGTTGCGCTAGCTCCGTCCCCTCTCTCTCTCGCCTGAGCCACCAGTATCTGTGTAGCAACGGTCAAACACACCTCATAAACACTCGGACACAGACACTCGGGGGGAGGTTGGTGGTGGGGAGTGGAGGGGCACACATTACTGCACTTCAATGTCACGTTACTCATGTTGTAGCAGGTTCTTACACGTCAGAAAGGTCAGCTGTAGAAGTCTTGCCTCTTAAGCATGTCCTGTTATTCAGACTGGGCCATACCTGTAAAGTCACCCACAGCCTTGTATTACTTTGTCGACATCAGCCCTACAATTAAAAAGGCTGAATTGTACTGCCATTATTCTTCTATACATATTCTTTAAAGGTGATTAGAAGAACGACTCATCTATGATAATGTCTCACTTCAGAATAATTACACAATAAGGATAGCACTTTCATTGTAGTTTCTGAGTCGCTGTTGTTCAACCATACAATTAATATAATTTGAAAAAACGAATCTGTTAGCTACTTGACACATTTTTTAAACCAGTTAATGTACCATATAATAGAACTTAGTGAAAGCTGAACTAGAGGAGGGAACAGCGTGCATGGAGATGAAAGGGAAGGCTTCTCAAGAGAGATACTGTTGAAGAAGCAGCCCTGTCTGAGAAGTAGCCTTGAACAAACCCTCCACAGAAAAGTGAGGGGTTAGATATGCCCTTGCCTTGCAAAGGCCCACAGACTAAATTAGACCCCTCCACCCCCCACCATCCCCACGCTACGTCGACATCCCAGCTGATAAGTGTGGTAAACCGGATGCCAGAAATAGAGCCATCACAAGGCCAGTTATATGACTGCACAAAAGAGCATCAGGGCTGTGAAGACACACTCTTACACAGATTCAAAAAACTTTAAGAAATAAATTCATTATTTGCGTAACTTAATATTCGAGGGCCATGGTTTTAATACTAACTTATATTATTGTGCTGACCTCAATAGGCCTTTGTATGTTACCATCTTCGGAAATCTGTGGCATTGTTGGTACAGTCTGGCTGTGGCCTTCTTGGACTCGTACTTGAATCTGTAGTATAGGTTCAAATCTGATTTATGCTCAGGCTCAAAAACAGCCTGTTCAAGAAATCTTGTACAATGTAAACATAACAAAACACTGACAATTTCCAATCTTTAAATCAGTGGCTTTCATTTAAACTAGTGCAGTGCAGTGTGATGGAGCCATAAAATCCATGGCTCCATCACTTAGTGCAGAGCAACAGGGGAGCAAAATAATGTATTTTGTCACAAACCGCTTATCCAAACAGCTTCACACTAGAACCTGCATGACATTGGGTCCTCAGCAATACACCTGCCATATTTCAACTACATACAGTGCCCGGTTCTCAAGATAATCAAGCCACAGATAGACACACACAGATTCCTGCCTTTATGATGGCCATTCAAGCAGAAAATAGTTAAGACTGTGCCTTTAACCACAAAGCTTGGGAAACTGGTGTGGTCTGTCCAGCCAAGTTCCTGCAAAGACAGCTATGCAAACATTCCTTTCCAAATCTAACAGGACACTTGGGATGTTTTGCTTGGTCAGTCCCTTTACTTGGCTATCATGGACAAATGCACCATAGGGCAGGGATTTGACACAATTTCCCTGTGCAATAAATCACTGATTAGCTGACTAATAATGATTAATACAAAGTCACAATAACCAATGACCTCATCAAATGTTAAGTATGATAAAACAAGCCAACACCTCAATGATGATGGTGTTATGTCTCAAAGGTTAGCTGTGAGTCTTGTGCTAACAATTTACTTTGCAGCACAGAGCATGATGGGGGGGTAAACAACAGCTTGGCATGTGAAATCAGTGCATGTTGACTTCTTCAAAGAAAGAGACTGAGTCAACTCTCACTGATGCTGAAGTGTGGTATATGTGATGATCCAGCTCACTAACTCAAAATGTCACGTTTCTGAGAACACAAAAGTCTAAACCCTAGATAATAAAATAAAAGTACACACAAGGAACATTTAAACACACATGACAGTTGTATTTGTTTTTCCAGCTCAGTGTGATTGTGATGGTTGTGTAAGATTGAACGACCGTCACATGTTCCTTTGTTTATCGGTGCATCTTCTGTTATGGCAGCACTGTAAACACTGCGAGGGAAGCTATTGGCTCTTTCAAAGTATATTTTTCCAAACTTGACATACAGATAGAAAGTTAATGATAAACTGGTTCCTAGCACTAGAGTAGCCTGTTCATACAGTATGTGTTTATACTCAAGGTAAACTGAAGTGATGGCATTTTTTTACCTCAGAGTTGTAAGAAAAGCTTTCAAAAGTGGGATATGAAATATGTAAATAAGATTAGAATACTGTAACATATGACTCAGTCAAACTCTAATTTGGTACAAAAGTCAAATTTAGTACTTTGTCCTTCATTATGAGTCCTTTTTGGATACAAAACTAAATGAAAATATTAAACTTCATTACAGTAAATCTATGGATAAACGGCCTAGGCTTGTGCCAGCTTAAGTTGCAGCCATTTCTGGACTGGGACTGAAAAATGGCCCGGGACTTTGAAACGCAAACCGGCCCACGGCCGTGTATTATTATTATTATATGTATATATATATATATTTTTTGCATTATGCCGCGGCCGTTTGACCGGCCGTTAGGGAAATCTCCCGACTCTCCTGATGGCCAGTCCGACCCTGGTTGCAGCCTAAGGCCTTTATTTCGACGCCTGTAAAATGTATCTTTCCATGTAAAATATCATGCAAATCCCAACAGTGTGCAAACAAATGTGGCTCATATTCTGTATACAAATTCTGCAGCAATGACAGCTACATTTAACCAGATATCTAATCTAGCTATGCCGCGTATAATGTATACATATGTAGGCCTAACTTGTAGCGTTCCCTGAATTTGTGGCAAATCAGTGGATCCTGAAAACATGTTTTTTTTGTTTTTAAATGTATGGTGGTATTGAAACCAAAATCCACGTTTACTATGTTTTATCACATTTTAGGTCCCCAAACCTGAATTTAAGGCTACTTGTATTTCAGTAAATAATATGTCAAGTAAACATAGTAGCTGTTGTAGAAGATGAAACATGAATAATAAATAAACCCTAAAATTAGTTTTGTTTTAGACTTGTAGGCTAATTCCAACATTCTGAACGTAATTTGCCAGTTGGAAATTGGATAACCTTTACATCTGTTCTTAGAACTAGACAAAAGATGTGTATGAACATATAGTCTATAGACTTGTGCACATGTATGTAGATTATGTAGAATGACTTGTCTACACAGTATTAACAACCACATTCTACCCACATTTTCAGGGATCTCTACCTTCATTTAATATGGGCAAAGAACTCATTGTTGGACACAAGGCTGCACCCACAATGCATTGACTGTGAACAAATCAAACAATGTTGTGGTTTCATTGTAACCGACCAGGGGCATTGGCTTACCAGTCTCAACAGCTCCCTACATGCGTCACATTGACAGGCTGAGTGGCCCCTACGTCATTTGGCAATCCCATTTCATAAACTGACAGCATTCATTATTTTCCCACCATCACCATCCTTTACAATTTCATGATTATGGTATGCTATGTCATCTTCAGCTTCTAATGATGCTGTAGAAGGGTGAGAGGGTCTATCAAATATTACATATTAATTCATATATTTGCTCCAACACTTTGAAATAATGTTTTAAAGAAACAGTGCCTTCCTCAGCAAGAATTTTAGGATTAAAGTGATCTGAACAACTAACCATTGCCATTAATTGTTCAAATGAAAGATTCACTGGATACGTTTTATATTTTGAGACCAAAAAGATATTTTGTGAACTTCTAATGGAACTCCTAAGTTTACATAAGGTCAATTTAAGGTCATTTCCCTTCAAAAGATTGACACATGATTTTAAACCCATAAAGCAAACCATCCTGTAGGCTGACATCGCTTAGCAAATCACAGACCAGATCTACAGCAGGTCGTAACAGGCTACCTCACTCGTGTAGTTAACCCTCTCTGGTTCTTCTGCAGACAGCAGAAGCCTAACCAAGCTGAATAAGGACCACGCAGGACAGCCTGTGTGTCCACATAACGCATGCTGTCTCTAAATGCAGGTGGGACAAGGGCTAAAACTGTTTCAATGTGCTTCAGAAATTCAAAGCTCCACCGTGAATTGTAGCATTGCACAGAGAAAAGCAGCAAGAGTATCTGCACATTCCTAAGGGTGGGCTTTGTAGTAAATCCCACTTCAGCTTGTGGACTGAATGCTATGACCCTCAAATGGACCTATAGGCACTGCTAATAAAAACAATTAATGATGTAGATGAAATGTAAACAGAATAACAAGGTTTTATGAAGTCAGCCCATACCCATGTTAGCATTATCACATAGGCCAAGTCAGCAGTGGGGGTTAAGCATGAGGTGAGGCATCAAAATGATATCAGCTTCATAAAAATGGCAATAGCTCTCATTGGCACGTGGCTCAAGGTAAACATAGGTCTACAACAACTTACATTGTCTGAAACATACTTGTAATAAATCATAAATGCTATATTTTCTGGAACATATGTAAATAAAAGACTAAACAAAAAAAAAGAAAATATTCTGACCGATGTACAGTACTACAACCATATCCGTGCAGGCACCTTATGCTTTGTTTGGATAGTCAAAAGGAAACAAACCACATACTGTACAACCCATGGGGCTTGGTTGGCCCTTGAGGCTGTCAAACCTCCTGCCCAGCAACAAGGCAGGTTTTCACAACCCTGGACATCAAAATCAAGCCACAAAACATTGGCATTCTTACCAAATAGAGCATTTGTGTGACACACACTGCAGCAACCTAATTTCAATAAGGGGAAACATGCTGAGAAATATTTATATTGTTTTGATGTTGACTGATACAAGCAACTATGCTAGTTTACAAAGCTATCCAAAGGCTTTCACAATGTTTAACCAAAAGTTAGACATACGGTGTATCCCCAAACACCTCCAAATGACATGGATTGATAACAAAGGGGTCAAACACAGTCGCATAACTCTGTAGCCTGCATCAGGTCACTCGCTTAGGTATCTGCATGCGCTGTAACTCATATCCTGATTATAATCATACAGTTGATGACAGATCTGGGCTCAGGCTACAGCAAATGACACAGACCACCAAGATGTAGGCCACCACTTCTACATGGATGAGCCAGGACCTAGGACTGGTATATCAATGAATGATTGATGACATCATACCACAGAATCCTGGCTAAACTCAAGAGCATGTCATTTGCAAAGATGTATTGTGAACAATGATTATGCATATCAATTTCAAAATATGTTGATACAGGAAATAACTGCTCTATCTACAATACTTTATAACACACAAAGTACATAGTAGCCTACAGCACATAACATGACCTATATGTTTTCATTTCACATCACATTAGGCTATGACCAATGGGACAGTCAAGAGCACTTTGTGATAAGCTGTTTATGCATAGTCCAATCAGCTTTGTGGGACTCTTTATTACAGATAAGGATTTAAAATATCCTTACAATTAATTAAGTGTTCAAGTCAAGGTTAAATGGAAGGTAGATTGTGTGTATTTGCTACGCGCACCATGTTCATTATGGAATATACAAGTACTATAAAAGCATGCGAGTTCAGATATAGTTTCTGAACACCCAAACCTACTCAGAATGCCTGCTTTGTATTAATCTGTTTTGGTCTTCCAGACGGCTCTCTTACCTTTGACAGCGGTCTTGGAGAAGGTCCCCCAAAAAGAGATGAGCTGGAGCTGAAACTGATGGCTCCCCTTCGGCTGAGAACATGTTTAGGAACCGGCCTGTCTAGAGGCAAAACCGGTAACTGATAACATACTGCCATTGAACAACGTTCAACGCTGAGTCCAGCTGTAATGCTAAAGTAACATAAAATCAAACTGAAACGATGGAATGTGACACAACTACAAATGTGTCAATTCCACCCACGTCAGTCTCCCGATGGACTGATGCGTCAAATATTAGAACAGTAGTAATCTTCATATAGAAAGAGGTTGGTCTCTTTTCTGCTGCATCAAACTTGCACGAAACGAAGCAGCTCCTCCAATCTTTTGTTCCGTGAAGTCAGTATTTCATCCATTTGGGGTTTTCACCATTTGCCCCCTTTTGAACTCAAATCCGGGCTTGAAAGCGGAAAGGCCTCTCTCTGCTTGGTATCTCAGTAATAAATAGCTTCCTCATATTAAAAATCCTTGCTTTATGGAGACAGTAGCCGACCTCCGACAAAAGCAAACACAAACAAATGAAAACAATTCGGAGACACAAACAGGCTATCTGAGTAAAAATAGGCACATCAAAACAAAAGTATTGTTAAACTAAAAGTGAATTTGAAACCCTTTTGCTTGTATCAATTACAAGCCTTCTTGAAGCGTTAGAGGAGACAACAATATCAAAATGCATTCAGTCCGTCTGCCGACCCCTCATTGCTTGCATAAATTACCGTGGCGCTCACTCTCAGAGAAACAGAGCGGGTATTGTGAGGATTTTACATGACCATTAACTTGGAGACAACTATGCAAATATTTACTAAATAAACGAAAGTACAGCCCAAACGATCAAAAAGGCTACAACGGTCCCCGGAATTCTTGCATTTCCTTTCACTGCTCACCCCTGCCTCTTCCCCAAACCGCCTACCACCAGAGATGGAGCTGTTTACAATCTGATGCGTACTATCTGTAGCGTCCAATAGACTCGGATATGTGATGAGACAACGTGTATGATTGGTTAAAAACAAAGGGTATGTACAATACATAGATGTCTATTGGCTACATTGCAAAAAAAGTAATTGGGGCAGTTTTTTATGAACATCTGCATTGGTAAACCAATGAGTTTTGCTTTATTCAGTTTGAACTGAATGTAAATAAGTAAATAAAATAATTTAAACTTGTTTAGGCAGTCAAAATATTTACTTGAAACAGAGAAGGTATGAACAAAAGAAAGAAAGATTAAGATAATGCAGTTTATTGGCTTGGTATATCTTGCCCATTCAATACTATGAGTACTTCAATTAAAGCCTTACATACAGCATTTTGACTGAAGCACGTTTGGTCTTCAAGCCTATGTGTTCTAACTATCCATTAGTTGTTGGACGTCGTTACTAGGGGTCTAGTAAGACTTTTTAGAGAGATTTTCTCTAGCTTAATGCTAGAGGAAAATGAAGCAGCAGGACGGTAATGAACTGTAGGCTATCTGAATCAACAGCAGAGGGGGATGTGGATGCTTCTCTTTTCGAGCATTTCTCACATCACGCAATCATTGTGTGGATGAAGACATACATGCTGTCAGATAAAATATCATATCACTATTTATTTGCCCAGTGCTGTTGCTTTACCATGGATGATCAAACCTATGAAGAGATGGTCAAAAGGAAATCTATTCAATGAAATATTTCCCCCAAACTCCCCAATGATTTCCCCATACTTAATTTACTAAGGGGTAGTCCCACGGCAGACTTGTTTAAAACTGGAGCGACCCAAAGGGAACTTAATTCAAGGTAGCACAGTTTGCTTTGCACAATCATGTGTTTCTCAGGAGGTCATAATCCTTTGAACATCCCCAATTGTTTGCTCATCTTAGGGGAGTCTGAATAATAACTGTGTCATTGGAGTCAGCAGATTGACACACTGTAACCAGAATTAGCTTTTGTCCCCTTGAAAGACATTCATGTTTATGTTGGTTGTAACAATTTGTGAAGGAGATGTTAACATCAGATTTATCAAAGATGTCTTCAGATTTTTTTAAATGTAAAATAAACTGTTAACACTGTAGATGATTCATAAACACAATTTCTATAGTCTATTTTGGCATGGCTTTTTGTAGCAGATGTGTTTTTCATGATTTAAATGATCATGATCCCAAATGTACAGAATTCTTCAGCTACAATATCAAACTTCAGCCATCTGTATATGATCTGGAACAAAAGGGGTTTGTGTTCATTAAATTGTTTCTAAATTTCTCATCAATGTTATTAGTTTTTTTGTCTCTCTTTTTCTGTGATAAATGTAGATGACCCAGAAATATTCCTATGTGTTTGTCTCCCTGTGATGAAAATTGGTTATTACATACAATTTGTGACGGCACAATACAATAGCAGTTAACTGCTTGGAAGGATACTGAGTCATCTCTGTTTACAAGCTAGAGGGCACTATTTCCTGCTATAATACTGCACCTTCAACCTGAGATTAAACACAAACCAGCAGGATAAGGACAAGTCCTCCCTAATTACATTATTGCCTTTGTAAGACTGAAATGTATCATTTGAAGCAAAACAACAGATCTGACCAAGCATCTCTAGATCTAATACTCACTATATAGACAAAAGAATTGGGACACCAACACATTACACCTACAGGAGCTTTTATGACATCCCTATTCTAAATCCATAGGCAATAATATAATAAGGAGTTTATGACGATAATAATCCCTTTCTGTTTTAAGAAAAAATTATATGTTATAGTAATACAGTACTCAATAGAGCAAGATATATCCCTGTTGGTCGGTCTCTGTCTATAGTACTGTGACTTTAAACCACTTGTCTTGACTACCTAGGTGTGGTTATGAGTCCCATCTGTGATCTGTTTAGCCAGACTCCTCAGCAGTATGGTCATTGGTCACGCTTACCTCCGCCCTGCACAATACACCTAGCCAACCGTCTCAGCTGAAACTCGATCAAGCCTACAGACACGGCATGGATCATGGGCCTATTGGTGGCCTGTGAAACACAAGTCAACGGCTTCTTGAATCTTTCATTTCCTTTCAGCCTTAGGTCTACACCAACCAACAATAGCTGTCCTTACTGGTACCTATCTATCAACAAGATTTAACCAGGTTAAGGGCCTTGACTGAAGTTTGGATATACAGAAGAAAACAGAAGGAAGAGTGTTATAAGGTCCAGGTATCTATTTCGTTCCTACTTATTTCTTTAAACATTATGATTTGTCCTACTTTACCTCCTTAAGGAAAAAAATAAACTGGTTACTGGGTATATTTTCCATTGCTTGATTAGTGTATATGCTCAGTATGCTTTGTATAGACAATTGTTTTAGCCTAGTCTAATTTTCTAGATTAAGTGCACTGAACTTTGTATGAAATGTTCCATGTTGTGTTCACCAGCAGGTAATGGTTGTAGGATGTCTGAATCCAGGCAGCGCTCCCTGTCTACATCAGGCGAGTCTCTTTACCAATTAATGGGACTAGAGAAAGGTTGCACACATGATGACATAAAAAAGTCCTACAGGTGAGAACAACACATCTTTCTTTCTTTCTTTCATACATGTACTATATGGCCAAAAGTCGGTGATACCTGACCTTAAACCTGTAAAAAGCTTGATGGAACATCTCTTCTGTATTAACCTCAATTTGTGCAAGGGGACAGTATCAAGACATTTAACAATGGGGAAGGTTTTTCATGGTTTTAGGCTGGAGCCCTAAGTTGTTGTGGAAATACAAAAGCTAATACCAGCTTCTTTCAAACTCTGTGGCAACAATTTGGGGGGAGGCCCTTCGGCCCTTTTTTGGCTTGATAAAAAGAGGTCCATTCAGAAATGTTTTGTCAAGTTTGGTGTGGAACAACTTCCATGGCCTGCACAGAACATGATCAAACACATTTGGGATCAATTCTAACACCATCTGCAAACAAGGTCTAATCACCCAATATCAGGACCCGACCTCCCTAATGCTCTTGTAGTTGAATTGAAGCAGATCCTGCATTAATGTCCCAGTGTCTAGATCATAAGCCATCCCAGAAAAGTGAAGGCAGTTATAGGAATATAAAGTGGGAACAAACTCCATATTAATGCTCATGATTTTGGAATGAGAAGCTCAATAAGCAAGAGTCCGTATACTGAGCGGTGTCCACGTACTATTGACAATATAGTTTTTTCTTTTCTTTTAATCATTTATTATATAGGGTTGGTTTGTAGGATGGTTATTGTTATTTTAGTTGAGTCTTGCTCAGACTGATCCTTGTGAAAGCCTGCAGCATCTCGTGGGACTCTATTTTGAACTACCGATAATAATACATATTGTTACTATTTGTGTATTTGTATTGTAAAAATGTTTTCAATCCCTTTGTTACTTATCTACACAACTGCAAGAGATATTTTAGCTCATTAACTAAAAAAGTAAGTAGTTCAAGTACATAACGGTTTGTCTCACAAGGTCCCAAAGTGGTGGGTAGCTACAGTATGTGCAATAATGTATTGCATATACCTCACCAGTGGCAATAAAAGTTACAAATAAATACAACCAATATGCTTAATGTATTCTGTAAAACTATTATCCGTGAATGCACATAATTAATCGTTGTAATATAATATAAACATATTTGTGCTGACAATTGCCTGACACTAGATGGAGCAGTAGTTCTAAGGAAAACAAATGCCTAGACACATTGGACTGTCAATACACAAAACATAACTGTGCAGACAATTTTGTGACAAAGATGCCTCCAAAAGTTCTATAGTTCCTTTTCCATTTCACAAGAATTTACTAATCTCGAAACAAAACATATGCATTTACCACCATATACACTACTGAACTGTGCTATACTATAAGTTTGAGAAAATGTTCAAACTATTAATAAAACACTGTTAAAAATGTGCTTCATCAGAAAACTAGCCCTTAGATACCATCCGGATAAGAATCCTGATAACCCTGACACAGCGGAGAAGTTCAAGGAGCTGAACAGCGCTCACACCATCCTGTCAGATGTTACCAAGAGGAACATCTACGACAGTTATGGCTCTCTGGGACTTTACGTAGCTCAGCAGTTTGGGGAGGAGAATGTCAACACATACTTTATGCTCTCTACCTGGTGGGCCAAGGTGAGATCAAATCTAAACAATCAGATCAAAAGGTCACATGTGGTATAATCTGTACCGTGAAGGGCTTCACAGTGGGTATGAAATAATAACTAGTATCCTGATATAGAGGCTTGTATTGATCAAACAACATTTTGAGAAAAACAGGAACAATGTGTAAAGCAAGCGTTTATTTGTGTATCTGGGTGCATCTGTGTACAGCATGTGTGTGTGTTTGTTCTCATTTGTCTATCTACCCTGTACTGACCTATATACATCTGTCCTGCCAGAGTCTTTTTGCCCTGTGTGGCGTTATAACAGGGTTCTACTGCTGCTGCTGCCTGTGTTGCTGCTGTAACTGCTGCTGTGGGAGGCTCAAGCCCACGCCTCCTGGAGAGGGAGCAGATAGCTATGTCTCCCCCGAAGACCTGGAGGAAGAGATCCGCAATGACATGGATGGTAAGGGGTTGCAGGGTGCACACACCATACTCACACACACATCTACTGTACACAAACTATGAATGTGCATATAATAATAATAATAAGACCCACTTTTTTACATACAACACACATCTAACTATAATGTGTGAGAGTGTGTGTCTGTGGCTTGATTATCTCGAGAACTGGGCACTGTATGAAGTTGCATGTCGGCAGCTGTCCTGCCCAAAGACTTGCAGCGCCTTGTTGTTTGGATGAGCTGAAATGCATGCACACACAAACATACACACACAAGTGTTAACTCATATTGTACGATTTTTTAGATGGAGACACTCCAGTGGTACACCAGCCAACTAATGCTAGTGAGAAGACACAATTGATTGGGGACCGAAAATACCAAAGAGATTCCTATACCTGAGCTCAGAGCATCATGACATCAGCAAAGCATAATCCGTCAATGTACACTACATGACTGCTTAATTCCATAATAAGACATGAAATGACTAATGTAAATAACTTGTGTACTTTGTTTGCTTTTGTTCACAGTAATTTTGTTGAGCTATTTTTGTTCAATGGCTGCAGTTCATGTTTTAGTTTGTTAGTCTCCTGATTCAAGTCACTCTGAAAACCAATCATGTCACTAATCACACCTTAGTTTTCACGTAAATATTTATTCAAATGGATGATTTTGTCTGATTAGATCAACATAAAGTACAAATGTTTATATGGCTAGACTATGATAACGTTGCTTTCAATATGCTTGCTCAATTCAGCTCACATAAAAAATATGTTGCCCACCCTTGTTGTATATTTGGTTTGAAGTCAAATAAGCCTGTTGGATTAGAGAAAGAAAAAAAAACGTTTACATAAAATAAAGCAAAGGTGTGTAAATCTGCCCCTTACTTGTAATAGGCTTCTACAGAGATTATTTCAGATGATTGAAAGGTAGGCTAGCTCGGCCAGAGCCCGGACACGCAGATACACATGCTTGTGTTGTCTGATAGCTACCCCTTCCTGGTTAAGAGGACAACAGCTGGACCCCCTATTTGTTACACATTCATATATGGGCAAGTAAGCATGGCAACCCTTGACGTGGGAGTTTCTAAAAACAGCCATGACACTCAACTGGCGAGCGACGCGATCCGTGTGAACAAACTTGGAGGACAGCTCTCGCGAAGGCCCAGTGACAGCGCATTATTCCGGAGCAGGCCTTGTTCAACGATTAGTTTACCAGGACAGTTCTTAGGGAATAAAAAGCCAACCGTCTCTGTGCCTCGTGCACAGGGTGGTGTTTGTGGCTCTCGCACTGTGCAATGAGTATCTCTCTGGAGTATTCGCATTCCACAAAGCAAGACACCATGGACAGCTTGGAGAAACAACTTATCTGCCCTATCTGTTTGGAAATGTTTACCAAACCCGTGGTCATTCTACCTTGCCAACACAACCTCTGTCGAAAATGTGCCAATGATATTTTCCAGGTAGGCTTTAGGGCTTGTATTTTTCCTGTATCGAAATTAGTCGTCCTCTCATTTTTTACATGAACAGAAATATATGTTTGTTTTTAAATGTATTGCTGAGAAAACACAATGTTTATAGGCTATTCCTCAACATTTTCACTTTCCCATGAACAGTATCACACTCACAAATACAGTGTGTGGTGAAATTCCCTATCTGCCTTCCCCTAACACCATCACCTGTGTCTTGCATTCCAGGCCTCCAACCCTTATCTATCAACCAGAAGTGGCTCAACAGTGACTTCAGGAGGCCGTTTCCGCTGTCCATCCTGCAGACACGAGGTAGTGTTGGACCGTCATGGGGTCTATGGTCTACAGAGGAACCTCCTGGTGGAGAATATCATTGATATGTACAAACAGGAGTCCACAAGGTGAGACAGACAAATGGTCTATTTAAGACTGCAAGGACATCAGATCTGAATATAATAACGGCACAGTTTGTTAGTTAGACAGTTAGGCCTGATAAACCTGTCCACTGTACTACACTATACATACAATTACACATCTCAAGATAACATTGTACAAAATAACAATCGTTTTTTTCTTGGTTAAGACCCATAGACCAGTCATGGGTTTGAATCCATAGGTTCCCTGAGCAAGGCCTGGACTCTATTTTTATAAGTAGGCCAGTGAGGCAGCAGACAAGACAGGGTACTATTTATATTGCTGTCTAAGCCTGACTATGTTCATCTGACATCAACTTGTTATAGCCTGCTTTATAGATGGACATACCAAACAATTGGTTGCACAATTAGTTCGAATTGGAAAAATAAGATTGTGTTTTGATCAAATGTCAGCTCTTCTCATCTTCTTTGTTCAAATGACAGCATCTCATAATTTCACCAACTAACTAAAACTTTGCAAACTTTACCCAAACATTGTTTTGTTATTTTTTGTACTGGTTGGTTTCTACTGTTTATCGTCTGCCTAGCATTTGGCCTACTCTTGACACTTGAGTAATTATCATTTCAGTGTCCATACTGTAGATGGCAAGGAGCAATTTTTCACTTTGGCGTGTAGTCTGAATCTGAAAATCACTGCTTTTAGTGCCAAGCAAAACCCTTTTAGCCACCATGGTGTGGTAAACAATCAATCATGGTTTGATACAAGTGGACTATTTAAAACACTTAATTTCAAATGTTAGCAAATTCTTAGTTGCCAAATGAAATACTGGCAATGCAACAGGGCACATTTTCAATGAAAACACAAACAGACAGGCCGAGAGTCTGAAACATGGTAAACATCGACCAATGTTTGATAAAGCAGGTGTCCTTTTCATTGTTGAATGCACTTCATTTGAAAAAATACATAACATTAATAATCAGCAGATACATAGGAAGTACCTATAACACCTGTTTTGCCTCTCTCTCTTTCGCTTTAATAACATCATCTAAAAAAACTTTTCATTTTTACTTCTCTTTGTACATTAATCTTTGACCTAGTTTATATACATGCCTCAAAAATGTATACTTAACAAGACACACTCCTGTGATTTACTAGGCCTGAACCTCCAGCAGAGACTAAATGTGACCAGCCTATGTGTGAGGAGCACGAAGAAGAGAAGATCAACATATATTGTGTAACATGTGGAGTCCCCACCTGCTCTCTCTGCAAGGTTTTTGGAGCACACAAGGACTGTGAGGTTGCCCCGCTGAACAATGTATTCCAAAAGCAAAAGGTGGCCAAGTTTCATTTATACTTTTTTCTGCCTCTAAAAATCTCTGCTACACTTTGTTTAACATTCCATTGTGCCAATTTGGCCCATAACTAATCTTGGCACATCTTGGAAATGGCAAATGTTTGAATTGTAGTGTTGACTGTTGTCTTTGGTGATTTCAGGCAGAGTTGACGGACTGTATAGCTATGTTGGTGGGCAACAATGACAGAATCCAAGCCATCATCAGCCAGCTAGAGGAGACCAGTAGGACAGTTGATGTGAGTCCACTGAGTCACTGCTTCTTTCTGTTTCTGTTAACTAAATCTTAGTTAGCCATCTTCAAACATCACATCCATCATGTTATGCTTTTTCAGGAGAATGGCAGAAGACAGAAGTCAAAGGTGTGCGAGAAGTTTGACCACCTTTACACTATCCTAGAGGAGCGGAAAGGGGAGATGACCCTGAAGATCAACGCAGAGCAGCAGGAGAAAATGGACTACATTTGTGGTCTTAAACGGAAGTACACTGAGCACCTTGAGAGCATGGCCAAGATTGTGGAGACAGGCATTCAGACGATGGAGGAGTCGGAGATGGCCGTCTTCCTCCAGGTAATGAGATAATGGTGTACTTTCAAAGGAATCAGAGAGGAGGAGATCTCATCTGGAAGATGATAGTGCATAACTGGCCTCCTCATTAGTGAATTAAAGAATCAAGTTTAATTAAAAAATTTCACAAAAACATCATAATCCTGTGACAAATAATAACTTACATATTTGCTTTACAGACTGCTAAGCCTCTTCTTCAAAAGTGAGCATGACATTTTAATGTTATCATAAAACATTATGTAATCATAAAATACATGCTCTGCAAGTGTCAATATATCTATATAATTCCCCAATTTGGTTCACCAAATTTTTCTGTCAGGATTACTGAGGGCACAAACACCTCTCACTTGGACAAAGTAGAACGCGGCTATGAGAACATGGATCACTTCACGGCTAACTTTGACAGGGAGAGGAGAGCATTGCTCAGTGTAGACTTTATAAAAGGTAGGTTTCACAACCCTATTGTCATCTGTATTGTTGAATGTCTCCATTCTATTGCAAGCTATATTTTCCCCTATATTTTCCCCATAATTATTGTCAGTGACTCATTTTCAGAACTTTCCTGCATTCAAATGTTCTTTTTAAGGACAACAATTGAGATTTATATATACTCATAAACAATGTTTTAACCCTCAGGCCTTTTTCAAATCTCAAATTAATCACACATATGCACATTCAGTATGTTGAGGCAGGTGCTTTAGTCATAACATACACATACAGGTGAAGAGATGTTTGTTAAATAACGTGTTAGATTTTCCTATTCTACAGTATGACCTAACATTTAAATCTCCAGCTTGAGGATGCACACACTGTAAATTTATCCTTTTATGTTCTCAAGAGACTAATCTAACAATTAAACAGCATGCTCAAGTGAACCAGATTTGAAGTAAGTTTCTTTTAATCATTGTTATTAACTACTAATCAGATGATGAAGATGAAGATGGTGAGGGTGCAGAGAGAGGAGAGGATGCAGGAGAGGGGAGAGTGTTAACTGGTGTGACACACACTGAGACCTCCCATGCTGCAGGGGGAACTGGCATTCGCCCGCCCAGGCAGCAGCTGCAGCCGGCTGTACCAACCAAACAGAGCCCAGTCCAGCAAATGCCAGCCCAACCCCAGAGATTCACCGAACCTCCAGGCAACACACCTACCCAGGTCCCCCAACAACCCCCTTTATTGCCCCAGACCCTGCAATCAGACTCCCAAAGTCAGGTAAGAAGACATTAATTCATTGAGTAGTAAAACTCTTATTCAAGATAGCAGTTGGTAGGATCACCACAGTTTCCTTAATCAAATTCCTGTTGCAATAGTGTTGTTAATTGGTGGGTGTGGTCAAATGTTCACATTTCAATCTCAATATCAATCCCAAATAACCAACAAGCTTCACAAACGGTATGCATTTATTCATTTGTAAATCAACATAATCAGTGTAAAACTATGGCAAGGGAAAGTAGACAGTTATGAGTTGGTGCTCGGGATGGCGGCTGTGGTGTTTTTACCTCAGCAGGCGGCTGTAATGATGATACACCTGCCTGCTCCCTCATTGCCAGGGTACTACATGAGTAGAGTGTAAAGGGTAAGGGAAATAGACGCGGGTGGGATTGGCACTGTTTTCATAATTAGCAGCCACTCTGCTTCATGTCATCATCACTGGGTTTCATCTGCATGTGGAGTGCTAATGTGAATTAGTGTAGAGTTCAAGCCAACACATCGTCATCGGAATGAAGAAGCCACCTGGAGCTCTTGTGAGATGAAGAGTCTGGACTGTTTCACAGAGCATATTGTTAGAGATGCCCTTTGACTAAAAACCCTCTCAGTGTGGGTCTGTGTGGGTATGTGGGTTACCAGTGACATCAATTCATATACCCAGTGAGGAACAACTGAGGAAGGAATACTGGCCAGTGACACAGTAACACATTTAGTTAGATGAGCAAAAAGACACAGTAGGGACATAGCTACAGGGCATATAATAAAATATAAGATTGAACAGTCTGGAAGAAAAACAGCTTGCTGTTTTGTTTCTTCACAGGAAATGGTTATCTGCCTCATAGTTTTGGCTTTGCTTATTACATTGCATCAACTTTTGAATCTGTCTACCAATATAGCACTATAGGGTAGGATTTAATTTTTGGCATTTGTACAAGAATACTTTTTAATATAGTCAGAACTTTATTGACCTAGAATGAACAAAGCTTTGCTTTGAGCCATTGATGCCAAAGTCAATTTAATTTTACAATACAAAAATAATGTGTACCTTAGTAATTTTAGTATTATTTTTACAAATATAGATAAAATAAAAATAAACTGACTGTTTGTGTAATGGTAGAACAGAGTTAATGTTGAAGATGAATAATCTTCATTTACATTTTTACATTTACATTTATGCTTTTAGCAGACTTTATTCAAGGGAATAAAGTCAAGTGTTACATAACTGTATACAAATATGACGTACCTTTTATTCTGATTGGGTGTCCTAATGCAGGGCTATAGTTGGAGCAAATGTAGCAAGGTCATTCAAAAGTCTGAATTAATTGTTAATAAAATTGTATAGATCTGACTTGCTAAACCTGATTTAGGCTTAGATTGTTTTTAACTAGCTACTTTTATAGCTCTTTCATTTAATTCAAATGACACATTCCATAGCTTTTTAAAATAGCTAATCACAATGTTAATGCAAAAGTCCACTGTGGTATGAAACATTAGTAGGGGGTGGACTGTCATAGTGACACAGCACTGTTTATTTTTCTGTTTTCACAGATACACTCTGATATGGCAAGTCCACACAATGAAAGCCAGCCAAACACAGACGACAAAGATGGACCGCGTCATGTTTTCTCCTTTTCTTGGCTCAACACTCAAAAGTAGTTAATCATAGCTGACGACTTTAATATTGGGTTAACTAACATCCTTTATCCTGCCTTTGAAAACAAAGCTCATATAATTGATCTCTGACTGGATAAATATGTGTATGTGTAATATATAAACAATATACAGTATGCAGAGTATTGCTCCAGATGTGCGTAATGGTAGATTTGCACATGGGTTTATTTGGTGAAAAGTCTGATACACTCATTGATTTAGAATACACCGCAAACTATATTATGTAACTTTGAATTGTTTTATTACAAATATAAATATTAGACATTCTCTTGCACAACAAATATGGTTGCTCATACTGTATTTTATTATCAAACTTTAAAACAGATTGGGATTTTTAGAGAGATCTTGTCAGCTTGGACAAAAGAGATTGGTGATCTTGACAAATTATATGTTATGCTTGAACAGGCACATCAAATTGAAGTATGTCTTTGTACAGTATTACAGCAGTTTCACGGGACTATGTATGTTCTATTCATAACGTAATGTAATTACTATAGAGAAAAAAGCTTGAATTTATATTTGCTGTTATACAAATAAAGAAATAATAAATAAAAGTCAGAATTCAAGTAGAATGCAAACAAACAAACTACAAACAACTAATGGCACCGTATTATGCCCAAGATGTAAACTTGGGAAAATCATCCTTTTCACTTTCATTTTCCAAAGATGTCCATCATCCTTCTGTTACTATTTGCCTGCTGGGCAATTTGCTCCGCCCGAGCCATTTCTAAAACTTCTCGCAGAAGATGGAACGTCAGATCCAACGAAATAGGAGGCTCTTCAGACCGCTTTCCCTTTTCCTTTGAATCATCCACCTGGTTATCGTAGCTACTTACGAACCGATCGATACTATCAACTTTACCTTGAAGAAGTTGCTGAGTGAGTTGAAGTTGAAGAGCCCTGTTTACCATCTTTGAGGGTGCTCCGGCGAATGCTTTGGAATCGGAAGGCGATGCATTTTGGTTTGCCTTGTCAAGCCGCATGAAGTATTCCTCTCCTAATCGCAGGATAATGGGAAGAGATAGCTGTTGGAGCTCAGTTTCAAGAGTCTTCGATGGATGCACAGCTCCTCGAGTTTCAATGGCTCTACATTCATATCGTGGTTGGAAGGCACTAAGTAGAGCCACCGCGGAAATGAAGACATTAAACTTCATCTCAGGAAATTAGGAAGAATCTGAGGATAAAACATTTAATGATGTTATAATAGTGAGGATAAGTACTCAAGTATAGGACTGTAGGAGTCCTCAGGAAAGAGTTACATTTACTTCAGCTGATTATTTGTACTTTGCTTGAGTTGAAAGTTAAAATGTATAAGAATGCAATAAATGTATTTTTATAATGCATGTTTATAATGTGATGTAAAAAATAAAATAAATACATGTATGTTAGTGTAATTTATAAATGTACATGCATATAAAATATTGTCTAATCACCAATTAAATCCACAAAACAAACATACCTGAGGTTTTCTGAAGTAGTTAATACCACTTTGATGTTGCTTTTTGTTCCTGAAAAGGATGTCCTCTTACACTTCTCGCGTCTCACTCTTCGCTTCTCAATGAACCTGCAACTGTCCGTCTCCAAAAAAGCATCGCGAACAGACTTATATATCATAGACTTGAGGCCATGTCATCCTTTTCTGTGAGCTAAGAATCTGCGCAATCGCCAACGTATTGCAGGCAACACCTGAATGTGAATGGGAAACGTAGTTTCGTTGAACAGATGAGTCATAAAACAATTGGTATGGGTCACATCATGTTCAACTTAGCTGACGACGTACACTTTCTTTAATGGGAATAGCATAACTAAAAAGCTATGCTTTGAGCAAGCATTACTTTTTATATAGTTTTAGACATTAATTATCAAGGTATTGTGAATTGACACGGAGGTCTGTCTAACAATGGCCCAATGGTTTCCTCTCTAAAAGTGTGTGGCAATTATACTGTATGTCAGAGAATTCAGATCGGCAATACCGTTAACGACAAACGTCCTTGTGCACCTGCCTGCCAAAGAATTGAGGTAGGTGGTTGGTCAATACACTCAATGGTGTGAACCTCCAGCAGGACACATGACCTTTATAAGCAAATAATGGGATAAATGAATCACTGACATTTTACTGTTAAGTTGACTAAGTATCATTTTTGAAGATACAATACAATATAATATTAGCAATGCACAATAACCCATGGTTCTACATGAATGCTAGTAACAGTTAACAGAAATGCAGATAAGGTAATTTCCTCCATTAGTGGCTGAATTTATGTTAGATCATTTGTTGATTCATTGACTATTATTTCAATATAGGTGTTCACAGTTGCTGCTCTACTGGCGTAAGGTCAACTCAAAACCTTGAAATTGCATTACTGATGCCAGACAATGGTGGTGAATTTAAACAAGTTGCACAACGGACATCACCTATTCAAGACAGTTGAATACCATCATGGAAACGTACTGACGTAATGATAGCCTACCTTTCCTAAGGCTTATGATGAAGAAGAAAAATCTGAGCATTACCAACTTTTACAAATATTTTTAATTAGTTTGTATGGGAATAATTTAATACATTCTCATTACAGGCCCTACAGACAACTTCAAGACCTTACAAAGCGTTTCAGAATTATAAGCATTTGTATTCGACCAATATATACATAAATACATTGCAAGTAAAACATTGGGTCATGTGCCCCTTTAAGGCCCAAGTTGGCTGACATAATCAAATATTTTCCCTTTTAAAGGGAAACACAGCCAAGAGCTGGGTAATCACATATCAACAGGAATATAATTGAAAGCCATTGGGCCACCAACCAGTGTTGATTCATTTTTTGAACATTGAGGATTCAGACTGAATGTTGTGGATTCTAATGTAATTACAATTTTTTTCCATTATGTACTTGGAATTTCCAAGTGTCAAATGGTTTCAGAACTTAAAACATGGAAGTTGTAATGATGGCTGGAACAATGAAAGAAAAATCAATGGTTTGTGGCCTTTTCTTGCTAGGTTGTTGCCAGTCTAATCTCTGTCACACTTTGGCCTTTAGAGGTGAGTGAGTGATGATGACAAAATCCGAGCTCGATCTCATCGATGGGATTCATCCAAATTGTAAATGACCTCAAAAGCTCAAGTAACCCTAAGGTTTGAATGTGTTATAAACAAGACATTATATGGATGTCACATACACTGGATGAGTAAGGACTCCACTACTACACATACTTTATTTTCAATTTAAGTTTTAATGAGTAACAAATAATTTTCAACCAGAGACTCACAGCACAGCAACACACATTGATGAATTCCTTTGAAATGTGTTGTTCGGTCCAACGATAGGCATTATACTGTTTATCTTCCCATCAGCTTTAATTTGTTGTCATCAGTCATTAAATACAAGGAGCTTTGAGGACTGGGAAACTGACTTGGGGATTACGAGATACGTGTTACTCATTGGACAGTTCCATTGAACAGTTAATTTTCATGTATGTAATTAAAGTAAGTCTAGTCTATCCAGTGGGTTGTGAATGTTCTCTGGTTCATTTTATAATACAATTCTAGTGAAGACGTGGTGTGAATCAACAACACTATTTTATGGTTATTATTTTTTGTGTTCAGAGGTCAAACTAAGCAGCTTAATTAGGGATGGAGGTTCACAAAGCCCTCAAGGAAGAACTTATATTGACCTTTTGCCCAGTGCTGAATACTGATACATACCACAACACTCTGGATAATATCAATTTAAGAAACCACTGACCCAGGGATATTTACTTGCGTAACATCATGGAGAAAACATGTTACCTATCAATTCCTTGTTACTGCATGTTTCACATTTACATTCATTTAGTGGATGCTTTTATCCAAAGCGAAATACAAATAGATTTTTGTAGATTTGTCCAAAATTTTATGCTGTATTTTTTTGGCCTGTCCGTCTCACCCAATGAGGGGTAGTTGCATACTCTT
Organism: Osmerus eperlanus; assembly: GCF_963692335.1. NCBI lineage: Eukaryota > Metazoa > Chordata > Actinopteri > Osmeriformes > Osmeridae > Osmerus > Osmerus eperlanus. The sequence continues at coordinate 8,169,559 of NC_085033.1, forward strand.
TAAAAAGCTGTCCAGTGAAAAAAATGTTTTATGGCAATTTCTTTTTTAAAGGTGACAGTGTCAGGTTAAAATGTAGACATATATGTCGTCACTATGAGCTAGTGCCCTTTAGGAAAAACTTTAAGTGTGAAAATAGATAACAATGCAGCCTGGAGCTTTCCTGACAATTAAGGTCAGTGTTGAGACTGCTGCTCATTTGCTTGTTCTGATATCACTGTCTTGCACGGACGTGCACATAAACATTCACACACATACACAGTATATTCCCACAAACAACCATACCTAGGAGCCTGCACATACACACGCCCTGACAAGGAAGGTCACATTAGCTGGGTGTCTGATGGAGATGGAATGCTGATCAGGACCCTCCTTGTCATCATTCTGACTGTGGGTTAAGTCTATTCGAACAACCATCCCTTGCGTATATCTACGTAAGTCTCCTTTACAATAAGATGTACAAGAGATGGTTCAAATGCAAATCAGTAATCTAAGAGATTGCTCTGCAATTAAAAGAGCAATTTTCTATCCATTGCTCTATCCCTTTGTTAACTAGGATGTTCTTTCATAGAAGATAATTATGTTTGCCACAAAGTTATGTCCACTAATCAAAGTGAAAGCTTTTACAAATTATTTTTGTTGGAAGGCTTCTTAAAGTAGGGTCTAGTGGAGTCAAAGAATGGCCAAGGTGGAATCAATGCATCAGATTCCATCTCCTTCGGAATGACCTTCAAATCAAGCAGAGGTCTCCACTCCTTTTGAATTGTCGTTTGCTGCGGAATCCAATCTCGGAAAGAGCTCCTCCGGATTTTCCTGTTGACCTCACCATTTTGTAATTACAGCAATGACATTGGAAAATCTTGTCACATATCAGCTCATTGCAGGTTTCATGATAAGATCCTGGTTGCTATGAAGAATCATAAAAGCCTCCCATCAAAAGCCCTTCTACAAAGTAGACAAACCAATCCTGCAAAGAAAAATAAACTACTTTCTGAAAAAGTGTGTACATTTTTTCTGTCAACAGACATATTACTGAAAAGTCAATTTTGTGTAATGAGCTTGCAATTTACAAATAGATCAGCGACTTCATTAGCATGTACCATGATTCTGAATTGTAAACCAATACAGTTACTTTCTATTTACTCTATGTTATCAACAATGTAGTCGTCTTATGTATGTGGATCTCATTTTACAATAACCAAGGTTTGAAAAAGTAAAAAGTTTAATTGATGTCGTTCTCTGGGCTGTCCTGTAGGACTGGAACGTTGTGGTTTAATTGAATCCCAAGTCAATAGACTGTTGTTGAATGACTCAGAGGAGCCGCTGTGAGAGCTCCCTCACCTAATTGTTTCTTTTTAATGAGACTTATTTTTCAGAAGATTCACAGAATAATGTCATCAGGTCTTGAGACAAAAATACTCAAAAGCAGCCCTTAATAAGAGACGGACTTGCAATCTCAGTTTGTTTAATGTTACACCAATTACTAAGCAGTTGTTACAGAAGTCGGAAATGGAGTTGAGAGAATGTATCTTTGTATCTCTGAGAATACACCTTCATATGTTAAATAACACAGATCAATCAAATCAAATTCATGCACACTTATGCATGTACACACACACACACACAAATGTTTTCATTTCTACAACCAGAGAGATATCTTGAATTGCTACATAAGTCCTTAAAATTGTACTTGATAAAGCTACTTTGTTCAGCATGGTTTAGCAAGTCAAATACCTTTAAAAAAAAAAAGTATTCACCTAAGACCTACTAAGTGCTAATTATCATGTCTTAAGAGGAGTGCATTTCAGAAAATTTATAAAGAAAATGACTAAATAATTTTACTTTTACATGTTTTCTCCCACAGAAATCGACATCAACAAAGACCACTGTGGAATCTTGATTATATTCACAGCTGTAAATCCTTAAAAGAGGTCCCTGTCCTTCATTCCCATTTATTGTAGGCTATTTGATAACAACAATTTCATTTCATGGTGTCCTTCATCATTTTAAACAAAACATAAGCATTATGTAACTTGACATGTTTCTCTTAAGAGTAAATCAAGTCTATTTCAGAAGCTCTGAAATAGGCAGGCTTGATATGTCCTTTACACAGACAGTCCTTTCTGTCACAGCTACAATGGAGGGCATGGAACCAGGCAGTGTTGCTCAGTGGACAGCTCACCATGGGTTGGCTTGGTCACGACATGCAGCAAAAGAATAAATGCTCATAAGATCGTTGAATTAATGGGGTAAAGGACTAATGTCCTTTGCCTCTGAACTTTCCGGAATGTGAATAAAGACAAGGGTAGAAGCAAGTGAAACTTTAGTTTGTGTATCTACCTGAAGTGACCAACAGGCTATTCTTCCAACAGGTTTATGTACAAGACATACTGTATATTTTTTCAAATAGGTCAATGTATATAACAAGCTTACTTATATCACCTCCACCAATGAGAATATTATAAATACTGTATGACCTTACCGAGTCATTCTGATTCAATCACACGTGCCTTGACAGAGCACATTTCTTGCAACATGTCTTCTCTCGCCATGTAGTCTTCTCATTACAGGTTACAACTTTAACTGGGACATGTCATGAAGATCTGCTTCCGTGCAAAAGGCAATTTTACAACCGCGAAGCCTCTGTGAGATCCACGTTTCAGTCATTTGTGAATCACAATCTCCTGCTCATCCAAGGAGCCACGCTACCAGTCACAGGGTGTGACAATGGTCACATGCGGATGATGTTCCCACCTCGGAGCTACGTGTGACAGTTTGACCTTTTTGTGGAAAGTAACGAATGCCATCACCCTCTCTTCCTTCTTATTCAAGGAGAAAGAAATACTTTTGTTCTGTGTTCCTGTGGATCCAAATACACTAATAGTGTATATAGCATATAGTATATATGATAGGCCATTCGACTCATGCGTACTTGGCTGAATTTAAGATAATCTTATAAGATTACCTTAATATTAATGTACAAATGTAATGGAAATCACATTGATCAGATCTCTATAAAGACTTGTGTCAGGAACTAAACTTTATTGGAGATTGGAGCATTAAATTTACATTTATACCACTGCCTACAAATCAAGAAAGCCTTTAATGAGATACATACTGTGTTGAAGCGCCTGAGGGACTATACTGGTCATCATGCATGGCCTAAAGCATCTTTCACTTGCATACATAAAATCAATGTAAATACTGCTTCTCACACTTAAATTATGGTCATAGAGGTCATGGTTACTGATCCATCCATCTCTGACAGTACATTAGGCTTAGCACAAAATGCCAAAATGCACCACAAAACAATGGCCTACAAACAAGTGGTATTTTTTTAATAATACAATTAACATTAGTCATAGTCTCCAATACAATTACCTGAAATAATTTTAAAGCATTTTATAATGGCTAATATAGCCTACAGTTTATGAAGTAGAGAGAGAAAAAAACGTGAAGGTGACATTATTAGTAACGGTAATAGTTTAAAAAAAACTTTCCACACCTGTGCATAGGCGTAACTGAGGAAACCACTAGATCGTGATGAGACAGTCAAATAACACTAGGAGGACAATCGCTGTTTCAGAGAGCTGGAGTTGGCTGCACCACGCTGACACTGAAAGGGCACATCGAGAGTTGCTCTTTCTAAAGCTGGCTGGGAACAGGGAGTTTCTTTCGCTATGTAGCTCATCTGTCCCCTTCAATAGTCATCACACCTCAACAACGTTGTTCTTCAAGCTTCCCACCTGGCTAAACATCCACGACACAGCTGACAAACGCAGTGTAGCGGATGCACAAAGCGCGGGAACTAAACAGAAAGTGAGTTACTTGGCGAGAAACCAACCAACAAAAAAAAGCCAAGAACGAGGGTTCTCTTTTAAAGTTACGTTACATATCAAACATGACAACTGAAAAGCCGATGGTCGCACTGAAGTGCAGATAAATCGGATGAAATATTTTGGTCAGGGAATTCAATCATTATGATTTGCCTGACAGCTGGCAAATGAACCGTGTTCTGGAAACGGGAAGTTTTTCTGAAGGGAATAGTATAGGCCTGTCTAAAAATCCATGTTCTGGATCTCAATGGAATAGAAAGTAGAATACAGTTTAAGCCGCAACAAATGAAACATGTTCTTACTCTTACTTTAAAACAAAGTCAATGTAGCCTACACAGTGCATTAGCAAACATAAAGAGTTTCATGCCACATGTCATGACAAAAGCTCCTTCAGGACATATGCATTACCTCAAGCCATACAAATGTCTACATGTAGGATTGGCCAGTCAGTCACATCCTGTTGTTTTAACAATACAGTATTTATAAATTACTGAATCGCTGTCACTTTCCTTGAGGGACAGTTGGATAGTGTGTAGTCGTGTAGAAGATAGATGTTTAGGGTTCACAGTCCCATAATGCATCATGTTTCCATGACAATGTCAAAGCCTCTTCGACCTGACTGCATAACTACAGTGGCATGTCAGATAGTCGAGCACACTGATGGACAGACTTGCTTTGGTAAATCTTCAAGAAAAAAAAGATTTCTCAGTATGTTTGATTAGGCTGTAGATAAAACTCAATTTGCAATACATTGTTAATTGAATTCCAGGCCACAGCAAAAATGTATTACTTAGTTTATTGGACACGCGAAAACAAAAACACGGGCCTACAGTACGTGTGTTCAATTAACAATAAAACATGAAGGATATTTTTTCGCTTGGCTGTACAGTAGGCTAATCTATAACTCAATGCTGTTTCTAAGCAAATTGCCAAACAATTATTCTTTTCAGATAATTTGTAATTCTCGATGTTGCACTGAACAGCCTGCACCATGCCCACCAATGACAGTTTTTTTTTTTTACTGTTGGACTAACAACCGTCCGTCAGTGGGCTGGAGGTTTAAAAGGTTAGTGGAGGTAGTCCTATGTGCAAACTTTCCTATGATGACCCATGTCCTACTAATCTTTCACATTCTTTACGGTAGGAGGCGACCTTGTATAATTTGACAGTGTCTCGAACCGACTGTAAAACCCACAACACAAACATTTTGAGAAAGTTGACCACCATGGCAGGACGGAACAGGGTTGCTAATTTGCTCAGGCAACTCGAAAAAGCATCGTAAGTTAAACACAATAGCATATTCTAATTTAAAACTGTAAAATGCATTCGTAAAGTAAATACCTAATGAGGACTGACTCCATACGTTTTAACCGTGTTGTCCAAAAGTCTTCATCCACACGTGCGCAGTCAATTTTGTTTTTATTGGCACTGGCTACATAATAGCTGGAGACTAATGACTCGCTGTCTTATCTGTTACAGATGCAGATGCCCAGCGCATTCAAATACTTTGCATCAAGGTTGGAAACACATTAAGAACTTGAAATATTTAATTCAATCAAACAATCAAGCTGCAATTAAATGCTCTTGTTTCAGGCACAGAAGCTGCCACATGCACCGTAAGAAAAACTGACTATGCAGTTGAGGTAAATAATGATTTTAATTCAAATTAAGTAAAACAATTATATCCAAGCAACATGTACATATATATTGAGAAATTGTAATCATTTATGTTCTGATGCTATTGCACATTAATTTAAACAAGGAATGGCCTCCTTATTTTTTTGTTGACTTGACCTTGACTAATGTTAATTATTTGTATTTATTTGTTAAGATGGCCAGTTCAAACATCCGGTATGGAGAAGGTGTCACACAGGAAATTGGAATGGTGAATCATTTCTTGGTCAAGTCACAATGTAAAGTGTAAATGTTTAAATATTGTGTAATAAGAGTGTAGTTATTTAGTTATTGGAGAACTTTAAGGAACTCCATGTCACCTTTTAGGTACCACATTTTGTACCCCAAACTTGAATCATGCCTACATAGGGGCTAATGGTTTTGCCCTTGTTTTGGGGGAATTTCCTTTAACACAGGACCTTCAGAACATGGGAGCTCGTAAAGTCTGTCTGATGACAGACAAGAACCTGTCTCGTCTCCCTCCAGTCAAAGCTGTGCTGGAGTCACTGGCTAAGAATGGGATAAACTACAAAGTGTTTGACAGTGTGCGAGTGGAACCCACAGATTCCAGGTATTCTCTGCCTTCTGCCTGGAGTGGTCTATTAATGCAACACCTGAAATGAATTGTGTTGTATTTATATTAATTCTACACTTGTTATGTCCATAAACTGCTTAACTCATTTACTGTTATCCCTCTTTCTATAAAGACGGATGTTGATAATATATTGCTACATAAAATTCTTCATGTAGGTTAGTTAAAAAAAACTATATAAGTATGACTGCATTTAATGAGTTTGTGTCGGCTAACTGTTTACCCTTTCTGTGCAGCTTCAAGGAGGCCATCGCCTTTGCAAAGAATGAAGTGTTTGACGTTTATGTCGCTGTGGGTGGAGGCTCGGTGATTGACACCTGTAAGGCAGCCAATCTGTATGCCTGTCACCCGGAGGCGGATTTTCTTGACTTTGTTAACGTACCTATAGGGAAGGGAAAGCCGATTACACAATCTCTCAAGCCTCTGATTGCAGGTATTACTAAAAAGAGAATCTCTTTCAGCAGTATCAGATTCTTTGCTTTGGCCACAATTAAAGATTTACATCAATAGTTACAAAGTGACCCCTGTGAATTGAAACAAGTAGATCAGAACCTAGAGTAGTGTGTAGCCACTTTATATTCAAGATATTTGTGAATTCATAGGATTTTTTTATATATCATAATCCACTCACAAGTATGTTTATTTTTAAATTGATCATCTTTGTGTATGGTTGAAAGCAAACATTAAGGACATACACACTTGTATGCACACAAACAAAGATAGAATTCAATACATTGAATTGCAGATGTTTTGTAAGTTCCTGCATGGTTGTTCTGAGGATGTGTCATTGCACGTTTTCTATTCTCCAGTTCCCACAACAGCTGGAACTGGGAGTGAGACGACCGGTGTTGCTATCTTCGACTTTGAAAAACTGAAGGCAAAAACTGGTATGTTTTAAAGAGGAAGCTTCCGCACATTGTTAGCTATTTTTAAAGCTGTTAATTATTGCAGTGATTCAATATGGCGTTTTTTTGGGGGGGGTTTGTTTGCTTAGGCATTGCCAGCAGGGCTCTCAAACCGACTCTTGGAATTGTGGATCCACTGCACACTTTGCACATGCCAGAGAGGGTTGCAGCTAACAGTGGTTTTGATGTACTATGGTACAGTATATACTGTATACTGAATATTGAGCGTGAATAACATTCAGTTAAGCAAACCGCTGTATGGGATATTATTATTTAAAGCTGTTTCACCAGCCTTTCACAAGTGCATGTGCAATCATGGCCTCAACATACTTAGACCATATACACAATAATTTCCCTACACTTTGTACCCACTTTTATTTTATAGCATTGCACTTTGAACTTGTTGCTGTTTCACTTGATGTTTACTCTGTTTTACTCCTAAATTTTAGATTTAGTCATGTCTGCATATTCATTGTTTTATCTGATCTTGATATCTGGAATTGTATGATCTATACTTGACCACTACTAATGTTGTACGACCTCAAACATCAGAATTCCATGGAAAGCTCTCTCTGTCCCTACCTTGCCCTCTCTGTTTCGCTCTCTCTCTCTCTTGCTCTCTTTCTTGCTCGCTCTCTCTCACATATCCTACACAGCCATGCCCTGGAGTCCTATACAGCCCTTCCGTACAACATGCGTAGCCCCTGCCCTCCAAACCCCATCAACCGCCCCGCCTACCAGGGCAGCAACCCTATCAGTGATGTTTGGTCCAGACACGCCCTCAACGTGGTGGCCAAGTACATGAAAAGGTTTGAATTGAATCACGTTTGAATCATGCGTGTTGGAAGAGGGGAAACATCTAAAACATGCAGTGCAGGGGGTCCCTGAGGACCAGGGTTGAGAAAGACTGGCCTGAATTATAAACATTAGCCAGATTGTTGATCTTGCAGAGATATACAGTACTGTTCTTCACTATTTCTGTCCACACCCAATGGTCGATAGTTATGGTATGTCAATTAAGATACAGTTGAACAGGTATCTGTTCTTATGGATGAGGCCTTCAGCAAGTCTAGCTTTGGTTCTCAGCCTGACCGTGAGCCCAGCGGAGTGTACAAGAAGAAAATAATCACACTGTACATTAAATATTCATCTGTCGGGGACGATGAAATAGCTGTACACCTGCATTGCAAAATGTGATAGAATGGGGTCCTGTATCTTTGAGTCTGTGTTTGGCTCTGTCTGCCTCAGGTCAGTGTATGACCCTGAGGATGTGGAGGCTAGGTCTAACATGCATCTGGCAAGTGTATTTGCTGGGATTGGATTTGGTAATGCTGGAGTACACTTGTGGTAAGCCTACATGTCATTCTTCATATGTATGTATGTATATAAAATGGGCCCTTTTCCATATACCTTTTATCAGTTCTTAATGACTGGTTTATGGTCTAACTGGTTTGTCATTTTTCTTCTGTTGTTCAGCCACGGGATGTCTTATCCGATAGCTGGAAATGTGAAGACCCACAAGGCCAAAGGCTATAATGTGGACCATCCTATTGTGGTAATGCAATATATGGGTTTCCATTCACTAATTTAACAGAACCATCTTACCTATAGTATAATTCATTGTGAATTGCGTGTGTTTGTTTGTTATGCCGTGGTCCTCAAGCCTCATGGTCTGTCAGTGGTCCTAACCTCCCCAGCAGTCTTTACGTTCACGGCCAGCATGTGTCCAGAGCGCCACCTGGAGGTTGCAGAGATACTTGGTATTTACCATAATTTCATCATAAAAAGTGTTTACAGTAACATACTGGAGTGATTTTTCTTAAAATATTTTTGACTTACCTAGAAAGAAGATAAAATGGAGGGTCGGTATCATAGGTATACAGCATATTGAAAAGATGGTTTAATTATAATGCAAACAAAATTTAACAAGGCAGTTTACTTAAATCACTGTAGATGCTATGAGTTAAATGTCATCAAGTAAAGCCTTAATTTTCACTTTTTTTTGGTAAGCACATTCTTACACTATTATTCTTTCTTAAATATCCAGTCTTTGTCTTTTTAAGGGGCGGACGTGAGCAACGCTAAGAGAGACGATGCTGGCCTACTATTGGCCGACACCTTGCGGCAGTTCCTGTATGACCTCAACGTGGAAGACGGCTTGCACGCTGTGGGTTACACCAAAGATGATGTGCCAGGCCTTGTGAAAGGAACTTTGCCTCAGGTACACAAATACACGTTTAACATTATTGTTACAAATCACATCCTCAAATTATTACCTAGTGATTTCCTGAGTCAAGGATCTACTAGAGGATTCTTCAGGTAAATAAGTGTAGCCAAAATGTTGGTTTAGGGAATTCCGCTCATAGTCTGTTAATTGGACGGTTGAACGGTGACTTGCACTGTGACCTCACTGCATGAAGGTGCTGGTACCAAATCCCACTTGGGGCACCATCTGGTGCAACCCCAATATAGAATGGATGTATAGATGGCTCTTCTGTCCATGTCCCTGGCCCTCAGTCACTATGATATGGCTGATCACTGCGTGCCCTTAGATGAAGGACTGCAGGGTGGGAGAAAATCAGAGAGGGGATTTAATTGGTAGACACTTGAACTTGTGTTGGTGTCGCGTGATCAGTAAAATGTTTATTTTTGTACTTTTCAGTTCAGTAAAATTAATTATAAGCCTGTGATATCTTAACTGATCAAATGTCTACAAGACTTAATGATTATGTTTTGTGTCACTACGACTAAGTATTTGGACAGGAGAATATCTCAGATTAGTGTTCTCCTAAGGCTTTGCTTTTCCAGTGTGTCACTGTTGTTTATTGCAGGAGAGGGTGACCAAGCTGTCCCCAAGAGAACACACAGAGGAAGACCTGACTCATCTCTTTGAGGCCTCCATGAAGCTCTACTAAGAGTGCAACACACCTTCACACAAGTTTACACATTCTGACACACATACTGCACATGCATACATTCACACACCACGAAGTATAGTGTAAGAGATCCCTAATGTAATCTTTGAAATAAGTCAAACTTTATTAACAAAGTCAAACTTGTATCCATAAATATTGATAACGTTTATATCTTTCCCTTTTTTTATTATATGCATGGATCATTTTATATCAATATAATGTCAATAATCAGAAATTATATTACTGTAAGAGCCTATTTTGATTTGTTTACTCCAATCGCCTTTGTCAAGCTCCGCTGTGTGTCCTATAAGAATAGTTTGAACTGAAAGACAGGGTCTCTGGTCTTTCTCAGAAGTGTTGCGACTTTGTTTAATCTAGTTCCCAGATTACCTGGGATAGCTGTTATGTAAAGTGGACCTCAGCGCTAAGAATGTCTCTGATCTTACTGGTTTTAAGTGGTTTACCCCCATGAGAGCACGTTATGCCACAAGGCACAGACAAGTTGAAGAGAGATAAGTATGAGGTAGTGATGAGACTGAATATAATGTGCTTGTAATAAGTTCAGAGGATGTATTATGCATCATATGGATGCCACTGTTGAAAGTGCAACTGGGAGGTCATAATGTGATATGGTTAATGAGGTGTGCATAGGAATCCATGAATCTCCAATGATAATTCATTCATTTAGCTAATTCACTGACTCATCTAGTTGAGTCACTGTTTCACTGTTGATGTCAGTCCCAGGTATGCCTAAATTATTTTGCTACTTTGTACACCTTTGTACCTTCACATATCAGATCAAATGTATTTTGTAAACAATCAAAGCTGCTTAGGTCCAACTATTCTGCACGTGTACTGCTCTTCCACCTAAGAACAGGCAAGAGGAAAGGTTGTGTCAATTGTCCAATATTAAAGATGCACATACAAAACAATCACTGTTTTGTGTTGATAATGTTCATGAATAACTTTATGAATACTTAACAATGCTTGTGCTTTCTTACTGGCTGTTCTGTAGGAGTACTCGAAATTGCATTTCACCAACAGCACAGGGTGTTGACTGAAATAAGTCCAGGGGTGTTAGAATTGTTCAAAACCTAAATTGCGTATACATACATATGTGTGTGCCAGAGACAGACATTACACTGCCTGATGTGTATATTTTGTATTTACTGTTAGTTTGTGCATGTACTGCATTTCTGTGAGCATGCATAGTATATACCCCTGTGTACGTGTGTGCGCATGTGTACAGGGTTCTCATGCCTGGGTGCACCTTTTTGAGTGTATACATGTGTGTGTGCTTGATGGCCTGTGTGTTCCAGAGCAGTGCAGGATTAGTGGCAGTTGGTTATTTAAAGAGGAGAGTTTCAGCGTTCTCAGTAACAGTCTGTGAGACTGCAGCACACCAGAATGCAGCAGATCTATATGCAGAGTGATGAACACTTTGATGTTTTCACCACCGTCTTCTCCCCTCAAGGTGAGTAGAAGAAGACCTCCCCCAGTGTTTTATTTCCTTCACACATTACTTTGGCATGGTATTATATTGCATTTGTATATCTTTTAGACTTAAAATCGATGTAAGTCTAGGGCGGTATCCTGTCTGTTACTGGAAGGTCTTTGACTCTGTCTTGTCCAATCAGTTTGCAGAGCAAGAACCAGACAAAAGCATGGGGAACTGGAACTAGAGAAAGTAAGTTCAATGTTTTTAGTTTTGTTCTTACTTTAGCAGTCATGTAATACTACAGTTCTTTTACCCTCTAACAGTATTGGCTTAAGTGCAGATAGAATGGACCATTCCATGATCTGTAGTTGTAAATAACAAATGCTAATAGCAAAATATTAAATGAATGAATCATTTTGCACACACTTATCCAAAGCGACATACAGGGTTTTTTTATAAACCGGAAATCTCATGATGTGCAGTCAAATGCTCTACCACTGATCTTAACCAATACCACATTTCGAGAAGTCAAAAGGTATTTTTGTTTAATTTCCATGAATGTTTTGCTCATGAACAAAAGGTAAACCTCCACATTTCAAGGTAAACTCTTACATAGTCACATGGTCTCTCGATGAATGTTGTGACTGCACAGTAGGATGAGTCAGGGAAATGGGTAGCTGAGGGATAAGGTACTGTAGGTTTGAATTTGGCTAGCACAGGTGAGCCTTCCCCTCCGCAACTCTGCCTTATCTCAGCTCAAGGTTGCATGTTTATATCTTACTCAGAGACTATATTTAGTAGATTAAGGGTTGTCAGACTTAACTTTCCAATGACTTGACTCTTCTCTGTTGACTGCTCCTCTTGAACTGGTATGATTAACCTGGCATTATCTGAGCCTGACCTCAAGCAGATTCATCCTACAGTGACTTTTGTAGACAATCCTGAGTTGCTAAATTTAGACCAACATGCAAAAGTCAAATAGTCAAATTTTTTACTTGACTATGAGGTTGAACTGAGTGATATATTGAAAACTCATGAAAAGTTAAACTACTGTTTCTTTAGATTTCTTAAATCAAAACTTGTACCTTTCCCAAGTGCATTGCATTTTTGGGCAGTTAGTGAGTCTTTGGAAGTGCACCTTAGGACAGTAGTGAAATAGCATTAGGACACCCATCATTGCATGCTTGTAATCATGCATTAGTAGAAGTGAATGTGCACACACAGGGGTGAATGAATGGAGCGTTGGGACAAATGAAGGCTTATGTATTACAGTTCCTACAACTGTCCCTTATCCTTATTCAGGGCTAGTGTTTATCTTTTGGCAGCACTACACTTTGCCATCATCAGTACAGAGTGTACAAACCTAAATGCAATTTAAGACACGCTTAACCCCACATGTAAGCCTCTTAACTGGTCCCCAGTGATGCCATTCTAAATGAATGGGTAGGTTTGTCTCGATTTACAGTGTTCTGTGCTCAAACTCTCTGATGATGTTCCAGTGTACACTGTCTCAGCAGTCTCTTAACACTTCACTACTCACTATTCATAACTATGAAGTTCTTAAGAGAGGAAGGAGTAATTAAAATATCAGTGGAAATGTAACAAAGCATTTGGGAAAGACATCTTTTGTGTTTTTCTGCAGGTGGTTGCAGCCATCAACTACAGACCTCACGGGGATGATGAGCTTGAGCTCCATCATGGTGATGTCATCCAGGTTCTCTTCAGAGAAGACCAGTCCTGGTGGTTCGGTCGCCTGCCGAACGGCAACGAGGGCTACTTCCCTGCTACGTTTGTCTCCAAGTATAGTCCGGTAGGCTATGGGATACATAATCAGAGTCTCATAGTGGACGAGCGGTTCCATGTTTTAGAAAATGCACTGTTCTATGTAATGTACCTGAGAATGAAGCTGAATAGAACTTTACGCAGAACCAATTGCTAACTAATTGGTGTACTTGTAGTAGAAGACTGGAGAGACACATTGATAGGTGTAAGAAGGTGTTTCGTTTGTTTTCAGAAACCAGATGAAGCTGCTCCCAGCTATTTACGGAGAGGTTCAATGCCAGTTGTGTCTCCTAGCTCCCCCCGTGGCGGCAGAGGGTAAGTGCACCCATCCAAATGTCAATGTTCTCCACCTCTCACTTCCTCTCCTCCCAACCTACCTATGTTCTGTGTTTTCTCCGGTTAAAAGCTCATGAACTTAAATGAAGTCTTTCTTTTGTATTTATACTGAGAATGAGAGATGAACCAGTGTCAGCCAAACAATATGAATTTAGCAGATAATCACAGAGACTCTTTTTTGTTTTATTCTCTTACATGTTGTGGCTGTAGCACTCCCAAGCTCCCCAGGAGAGAAAGCCTGTTGCGGGCCCTGGGGCACACAGAGAGCTCAGGGGGCTCCACAGCCCGGGGCTCCACAGCCCAGGCCTCCCCCAGCCTGCTTCACCGTGTGCTGTCCAAGTCTCGGAGGAAGAGCTGTCCACATATACCTGCAGTCAGCGGCTCCATTAACAGAGCGTTTCAACAAGAATGAAGTCACTGTAGTATTAGTCGCCCAAGCCGTTATGGTTTACTGGGTTGCCGTAGTTGTCACCCCCTTATTTGGTTGTTCACCTTCACCCATTCATAGTCCACTTACATCACCCATTCATAGTCCACTTATAGGAGTTGATGCCACTATAATGCAATATCCAGAAGAGCAGTACTCATTCTTAATTTATGGATCCCATATTTGTCATTTAGATCTGAAAGTATTCTGTACTTATTTGCTTCATTATAAATATTATATATTCTATATATTTTTTTTTTACAATGTTGTGATGGTTGTACCTATTTTTATATAAAATGTATTAATGTATTAATTTTTTCACTTGTTGAATTGGAGTTTGTTCAGCTACAGTACAACACAAGATAAACAAAAATAGTTTCAGTATTTTATTCAAACTAACTGCAAGTTGGCAGTTCTAACCAAAAATGTAGATACAATGCAAATTGTTACCCCATTTATAAAAGCAAGAAACCAAGTGCATGTTTTTTATAGCATTTTCGTAGCACCTAGAATTTGAAGTCTAACAAAGAACAAATCACATTTCTGATTGTTAAAACTGATAAAAAGATAAAAATGAACTAATCAGATGGGAGTTACATACACAAAACACATTTGTGTATAAAATGTCCCTCTTGATATTTAGTGTTATGTAGTACCTATTTTAACAAAGGATGATAAACCTATCAATGTATTGTAATTGTATTGTAAAGGATTGTAATAGTACACAAACTACCTGTGACATTTATCAGCTTTTTATGTTTTAAGGTGATTAGAAATGCACATTTAAAACGCTATAGCTTTAAAAAAAAAAAAAACATCAGTCTACCTTACCTACCCAATAAAAATGAACTCTTTGAAAATAAGAGCTTTAACTTATATACATTACACTGCCAACATTGAGTAAAATTAAATAAGAAATGAAAATATTTCACATGCAGTTTTATATGTAACATGTTTTTTGTTTTTATCAGATTGTTTTTTAACAACCAATTTGGTACTCCTGCTGCCCTTTGCTTCACTATAGACACCCAGTGTGTACATGCTGTAAACTTTACAACCAAAAAGCTTGATTTACAAAAGGACCATTTTGTTATCCAATTATTTTTCTGGGTTTACTTTGAGTTGCCCAATTAAGGAGGAATTAGAATAGTTTCATTAACAAAAACATACTAATAAAGTTTTAAAAAACATTCAAATAAAAATTTCTGAATATAGTAAAACAATATATCAGCCTCAATCATGATTCTGAAGTTGATTCTTTAAGGTAAGTCAAAGTTGTTTGAAAGTCATACCTGAGACATCACATACCGTGGGATTTTAGATAGGCAGAAAACAGCATGAACATCCTCAAATATCTACATGTAATATTAAGCCATAATCCAGAGTTGGGCTCTAGGTAGCAGTGCATCAACACCAGACACATGCATTAGAACAATAATACCAACACCCCTCAATAACACCCAGATAGTTTCACGCTCGCTATGCTAGCAGTGAGGTATGTTTAACTCCAGATTATGGCTTTCAATAGCACATGAAAAATGTAAAAACATAAAACACCTTTGTGGAAGTAGTATCCAGGTGCAGTCTTGTACAAGGCTGATTTTTTCTTTAACATACAGAAAAAAAGGACTTTGTTAAGAGATTACCCCCTCTGCAGAAACAAATATGACTGCTCATTGTTAACGTAAACTAATAATTGCAACACTTTCTCCTTAATGGATTTTGTATTGAATTTTGATAACAAGAAGAACTTTAAAAACTTGCTGTTAAGACATTGCTAATTTGGAATGTGCTTGGTGTAAATCCATAGTATGGATAGATATAAGCTCCTGGCTGATGGCTCGTCAGAGTACCAGGGTCCTGTAGGCACAGCCAGGGGTATGGGAGTGGATGTACATCCTGGCCTGCTCTGTCATGGTCATCTGGTCATCAGTCTTACCAAACACCACTGTCTCCCACTCACTGCTGACCTACAGCAACAGGAAACACACATCAGTTGAGAACTAATTTGGCCATGATCTTCGATTTTTCTCGACCGAGTGTGTGCAAACCTTAATAAAAGGGATGTCCTCCCTCCCCCAGATATTTTTTAAGAACTCTGCCTACTAACCTCTGATTGGCTGAGTCCTCTGCACTCTGAGTCTGCCCCCCCCCCCCCCCCCCCCCAGTTACACACAATAACAACAAATTAACCATGCATGAAAGTGGTTAAATAATCCTAAATCCAACAAAATCAAATAACATATTCTCTGACCGGGTAGTGTGTTTGCTGAGAGTGCTTGAGGGGGGCAGGACTATCATTAGGGCCCTCCCTCCTGAGGGCAACAGTGAAGGCCTGACAGGGCTCCTGTCTCTCCACTACAGGGGAGAACGCCAGCTGTTCACAGCCCAACATGGAGCCTCCCAGTGGGGCACCGTTTAGTAAGCTCTCCCCATGAATCTGGAGGAAGAAGTCAGAAAAAAGTAATGGCAGAATTTCTCTCCCCTGGCCTTTTCATCTTACCCCTTTTTAATGAAAGATGGTTCAAGGAATATAAAAACCCCATAAGAATTTACTCCCATAACGTTTTGCACCAATTTAAAAAACACATTTAATCAAAAATGCATTTCCCTCCCACTTCAAGGTGTACCTGTATGTTGCTGAAGTGTTCTTTGGTTAAGAGATGAGCACTGGGGTTCTCCTTATTCCAGGGCTCCAGAGTCAGGGCTTTTACTGCTCTTTTGTTAGACGCATAGTCCTGAGTGTACAGAAGACAGAGAGTGTAGGAGATACAGTCTAAGGACTATAAATACATTTGGATGATTTAATAAAGCTATTTCCATATCGGTCAAGGATAGAACAAAGCAAATAATCCTTTTTTTTAAGGACAGTGAAAAAAAGTTGCTTGTAGAAAAGTCAGTTCTGTTTTAGAAGGCAGTATAGTGTTAATGTTAGAAACACGTGCACACTGCCGCTCTTACTTCCTTTGGGATGATGTTATTTTAGGCGTTTAGGGTGATGTTATTTTATAACATGTGGTACATTTAGTAGTTTACTCTGTGAACATACTGACAGTGGAGGTTTATGTGGATACCTCATATTTCCAGGTGTTGAGGTCTTCAGTCTGGGAGTCTTCATAAAGTTGTATGTCCATCCCTAACTCATCTTTCAATATCTCTTTCATATCCTCTTCCAGATATGCAAATGACTGGGGCTGAATTTTACATACCACAGATATACAGTAACCAATTATAGCAAAACACACCCTGTACTCAACCTTTCAACTCATGTTTTACAATGCAGGCTTTGGGCTTCTATTGGTTTCCAGGAAGGTGACATTTCTGATCATCCAGGTGTCCTGAACGTACCATCATTTTCAAAGGGCCCTCTGTATTATTTTGCATGGTCATGGAATTCTTGAAGGGTGTCGGAGTCTGTGGTCTGGGGAGCATGATGGCTTTCCGTACCTTGGGAGTCCTAAATCTCAACAGAAAAAAAGGGAAGCCTGCATATCAACTCGATGGAACAGCCTCCTATGACTGGCCTTGACAGTTCCTTACACGTACACAAGGCAAACTTCACTTCACTATCTTAGTGGACTGGAATGATAGTTTAAATTCTGACCCAAAAGAAAACAGAACAGCCCAAGCCAAAACTAAACAACCTCCCAAATGCTGACAAAAACCATGTGGTGTACGGCCAGCATAATCCTTACTCAGTGCTCTCATGCTGGTGTTTAGAGGTTGCATTGTTCTGGAGTGGTGTTGTGGCGCTGTCACGATTGTGACCACACACAGGCGTCGAGGTAAGTGCTGGATAGTCCAGACTCAGATTGTCCCCTTCACACACATTGAAAAACTGGAGTGGGACAAGAAATAGATGACAATACATGTGTTACACACCTGCCTAAAATACAAGTAGGTCATTAAAGAGCAGACAAGAGGAACACATAATTTGGATGGGGAACACGTGTAATAACCCATGGCGCTAAACCACAAATATAATTACATAGCAGTACTTACGTCACTATGGTTTTGTTAAGTTGCCTTTCTGTCTGGTTACATAGATATAAGGGTGACTACATTTATAAATGTGGAATGAGATATTTTCTGGGATTAATAAAAAAAAAAAAGAAACAAATGGAATCTTGCCTGGGAGGGGGAGAAGGGCAGCACTTTGACGGGGGGGCTCTTGGGTGAGAGGGCACTGTTGTCCAAAAAGGAGGTGCTGTCACACTCGCTGATGAGGGACTGCTCCCCCCACCTCTCCACTCTCCTTTCCCTCGCCCTTGGGATGAAAGGGGCTGTAGGCGGTGATACAGGCATCCCTTCCAGGTAGTTTCTGCTCGGGTCTGACACGGCGGAATCTTCATCAAAATGGTAGCTAGCGTCCTCTTCCTCTTTGTCCTCCGCACTTAAAGGTGTGGTTTCCTGTTTCTGGGGCGAGGTCATTTCATTCAAACTCAAGCTGGCCACCTCACTCCAAGCCACTGGGTCCTGCAAGAAGATACAGCAGTAAGACATGGACGGCTAGCATCTCCAACATGGACACATCAAAGCCCCCCTGACCGAGAGTAAGAGACTCTGACTGAGAGATAAGATTCAAGCCCAATTACAGAAATGTGCTCAAATATGATGCTTTGCCAAGTATAGCATTGCAAGGTTCCTGGCTTTCCTTTGTGAAGACTCCCCAGGCTCAACAAGATTTATGAAAAAAGAACTACAAACCAAATCAATAAGATCCAGTGTCTCGGCAAACTCCGGGATGGTCTGGAGGGAGGAGAGCACGGTGCTGGCTTCCACAAACAGGTACCTGGCCGGTGAGCTGTGGGTGCAAACGGAGGAGGAGGGGCAGTGATGGTGGTGGCCTTCCATACTGTGGAGGTGGAGATGGTACGGGGGGTGGAGGTTCTCCATGCTCTGGTCCCCCATGCTGCCCAGGGCGCTGTTGGTCATGCCGTCGTCTGTCACACTGCTGCTGGGCCAGCTAGAACAGCCATCCGTGTGCTACGATGGAGCATACGGAGAACAAGGTCGATTAGGATTGACCGAGCATTGGAAGAATTCTTCCCGCGAGAGTTAAAGGCTGATAAGAGTTCAAGTTCCTGCAATGTACTAATTCATCATTGGTGAGAGGTGTGGTTAGTGTCTTGAATGTGTGACTGTCAAGCCAAGAGTTCAGAAAGAGGATACACTCACCTGGACAAAGACAGAGGACTCTGGGATATTGTCCACATACTGGGCGTCCAACAAGCCAAGAGAGTAGCCAGACATCTACATATGGATGTTTGTGAGCGGTTTTTCTTTGGTTGACAAGTACAATTCCCTAGACGTATAATCTATCAATAGATTAAGATCACTATAAATCGAACATCAATCAATCACCTTGGAGGGGATAGTCATAATGTAGTGGCCTTGGACCTGCAGGTGGTCCAAAGAGGAGCTGCAGATCTTGGGTCTTCTCTTGATGGGGGGCTTGGTGCTCTTACAGGCATGAGTGGGAGGCAGGTCCTGGAGGTAGCCCTCATGCTCCACCTTCCTCCGCATGGTGGAGTTCCAGTGGTTCTTTATGGAGTTGTCTGTTCTATAGTGAAAGTGAAATGGAATTAGATTTGGATTTTACAGAATTTAAGTAAATGTAAATGTTATCTAATGTGACCCATGTCTCCAAGGTTGCATGATATTTAACTTAAAATGTCCTCAAAACAACCTTTGACTATTAGTCATTACCGGCCAGGCAGGAGTTTGGAGATCTCTGCCCAGCGATTGCCTAATCGTTTGTGGGCTTCGTAGATGACCCTGTCTTCCTCATGTGTCCAGGAGGACTTCTTTACATCAGGGTTGAGGTGGTTGTGCCAGCGCTCACGACATTGCTTGCCGATTCTTCCATGTAAGTGTTTGGCAATGATGGACCAACGTTTAGGACCATACCTATGAACTAAATGAATAACCTACGGTACAGATTAGGTAGAGATGAGCTAGAGATAAGGGGTTAAGCAACACACTGTCATTCCCTGTTTCCAAATTTGAATACTGTGAAGCGCACTGCCCACAGTATTCATCCCTTCCTCTTTATATCAGGGGACAAGAATACTGTAAGTCTCTGTATAGCTCTGTTACTTAGTGTGACAAGAGGGGAAGATGATAGGACACATTAAAGTGAAAGGTTTGGACACCACCAAATCATAAAGGTCATAAATGGTCTTCACCCTCTCATCCTCCTCCTTTGTCCATGGCCCTTTTACCAGCTCAGGGTTAAGCACCTTTTGCCATCGATGTTGACATTGCACATCTGTTCTTTTCTAACAGGATAGAGAGAGATGCATTGATACATTTATGGAAGTTATTGTGTATTGAGTTATGATTGTTTAGTAGATCCCATTAACACAACACAATGGGTACAAGATGACTGAGACATAAGTCACCTAACAGCTTACCTTGAAATGGTTGGCTATAAATATCCAATCATCTGCACCGTATTGCTCAACCAACCTTTTCAACTTCTCGTCCTTGGAAATCAAAATGGAGAACTGGTCCAAAAAAAAATTCTGACACTTCTGAGATAACACCACAAATGTATCACTATATGCATTTTGATGTTTTTTTCCATGGCACTTTGGAATTCATCACTATCAGTTACCTCATCCCTGGACCACTTAATCTTCTGTAATGACTTTCTGGGACATTTCAGCTCCATGCATTCATAGCCTGAACACTTTGTATGATCCTCCACAACATGACTATGAAAGAACCAAAAGGTATGAACCCAATTTAGCTATATAAATTTAGATAGAAACACATTAAGTTGGACAAAATGCAGCATTGTATAGCAAATCATTGTCTACGTTTTTTTAAAACCACATTTAGTTCATTCACAAGTAACCCCACCTTTTTTAAGAGGATGTCTGTTGCCTGGCAACATTGCTGTGAGCACATGTGAGTTAGTGCAACAATGCATTTGGGGCTCCTTAACAATGTGGCTGACAACTACTGTAGCCTCAGTAGCTGGGCTGGCTACTAAAAAAAAAAATCCAAGGAATATATAATACATCGAGAGACACTTAAGTAATAAACTTACCAAATCCTTCGAGTTCTTGTACTGGCCATGGTATCAGATGTAAACCACTTCTTACATATAAACTACGTTTCAACAAGAAGCACAGAAATGTGCCTCATTAACAAATTGTTACAGTTTAAACTACGGTAACTAACTATCACCGATTTAGCAATGAAAATCAGTTTTAGTGTAAATATTTTCCATATTTACATTTTACAAGACATTCAAGGTTGAAAATCCAAACGCAAGTTACTAGCTTGTGTGGCTAGCATATTTTGCTAGCTAGTTGGCTATCTGTGAATACATTATAAAATGGCATACCACCGTGTTCCTGAAGTATAATGTTTGATCAAAGTGTATAATTATGTATATGACATAATCTTGTGACATATTGAGAGCCAGCAAGTCAGTCAGTAACTTACTGTCTGTCATATTCCTGCTGTAAGAGTTGACAGCAGCGTTAGACCGTGACAGGTCAGAGAGTTTGTGCATCCCGCCGATTCACGCGCCCACCGCTACAAAAACCAGGTGTCCACGTGGACAGGTTCTCATTGTTCAGCGACAGTCTAGTCCAGCAAGTCAATTTGTGCAAAGCACGTGTGTGTGTGTGTGTGTGTGTGTGTGTGTGTGTGAGTGTGTGTGTGTGTGCACACTAGTCTTTACAAGCAGTTGCTTTGTCCCCATGTTGACCTCTATGCATTGCAGTGTATGTTCTTTTCTATGGCAAACTGCCATGGCATAGGCCAAGCCTATGCTCATCAAACATGTGGTAAAGAATTGGTGCAAGAGTTGTTGAGACAGAAGGTAAAAAATATTCCTTTTACATTTTAAATAAAGTGAAATCCAAATTGATGTAATACTTTGAAAATACACAAAGGTGGCCTAATACTTTACAACAAGTCTTGAAAGAGGAAAAAAATAAGAGACAAAAGTAAAATAAAAAGGACATCTATGCATCCATTAAAGACCAAAAATTAAAATAATTTCAAATTCTAATGCTGTATCAATTTATAAATGCAGCATTTAATTCTAATGACGCTGTTACAGAACCGGAAGTAGTAGTCACTACATCAGGGATTTTTCTTACTTATCCCATCCCTCCACTAGATGACGTAACTTGCGTTGTCAAACAAAAGCAAAAGAAAAGTGTATATCCTTTTTTCGTGAACATGACATTTGTCTATGTGTACACAGTTACAGCAATATTACCTGAAATATTTGTTGAATATTTTTTATTGATTTGTAGCATTAACAGATTCGTGCACTTTGTAAGAGTCCTCTGTCATTGGTTTTGAACACGTGACATTGTTGTCGTGAGCCTTTCTACTTATGGCCCATGTGGTCTCTTATCTTCCTGACAACCTCTTATCTTACAGACATTTTGTTGAAGGTATCCAACTCATAATGAGTTACAAAAGGTATGTTAATCTACTTTAGTACACCAAAGACATGCCATTAAAGACCTGATGCAGAGACCAAACGTCTCACAGAGATGCTGTTTAACATCCTTAACTAATTGGGTACCAACAGTCTGGAGCAGCTTGCATAATAAACAAGAAACTGTTTCCCTGGCAAAGTGTGTGACTCCTTGCTTTCTTACATGCATGCATTTAAGTACTTTTTACTACTTTTTTGGATGCACAATGAAAGGTTATACCTCTGTGTACCATTGGACCATGTAATAATCTAAAATGATGACGCAATATCAAAATTCAAGCTCATCACCACTCAATTTTACTCATGTGACCACAAATGGGCTTATACTCTAAATGGAGGTTGAACATGACAACATCCCCTGTATCGGGACAGTGGGCCACAGTGGGCCCTGAGGACCAGGGTTGAAGACCTCTGCTCTAGCGTGCTATCATGGAAACAACCCAAATACACCAGAAACCACATGATAACCTACAACGGGATGCCTTTTGTATTTTAACAGGCTTTACGAATTTGCACCCTCAGAATGAGTGCTTACAAGCCATATACAAATTAGCCTACATCTAAGCAGTATATAAAATATGCTGTATGAGCGGACCTGACCGATTAAATAACTACATTAAATGAACTGATTACCATCTGTGAGAAAGCGGTCAGCCCCTACGCCTGCTGTGCTAAACTGCAAATCATCAGGATCAAGGGGTGTCATGTAGGCTATCCCTTTTCTATCTAAAAGCGATCCCTACAAGGTTATGAAATGAATGCCATCTTGGCTCAACAGCGCTGTAACATTAGGGCTTTAGGGCTCAGCGGGGCTTACCATTTGGTCGGTTTGAGCCAAGATGTCTCTACTGCAACTAGAGTAACCTTTCCCACCTTGGGGGAGGGAACCTCAACTACAGTGGGCAATACTTTCCGACTTCAACTGTTTTGAGTCTGGCTGTTGTGGTTTACACGCGGGCACTCGAATCTAAAATAGAATTCAAAGGCGATTGTACCAGTGAGATTAGGTATGACGGATACAAACGGAAGGGTTTCGTGGGACTGTGCGTAAAGATGAGGATTCCTCCAGTGAGTATAATTAACGCTTTGAAATTGTTTCTCCCCCCCCCCACCCGTTTCATTTCTTAGATCGGTCTTCAGTTAGCAACACTACACAATAGTTGTACGGGCGCACAGTTGTTTGTTATGGTCTGGTCAGTCATTTAGTTTAGAATGCATGTGTGTGGAACATTCCATGTAGAGCTATATTTTACATGTTGTTAGCATCAACGCGGCAGGTTGTTTCATGTTGTTGAGACATTACATTACTTTATAATTTAAGATAGCTGTAAGATTCATTCGGGAAGCGTTACCGAAGAATATCAACACAAGCTTTGGTGAAAATAAGAAGTACAGTAGCCATAGCCATTATATCCCAACAGATGACGACTGGCCATGTTGCCAGTGCAGTGCAGCAAGTAGCTGCTGCTGCTTGGCGTTCGACCACACAACATTGCTGGTGTTAGCTATATTGTAGCCACTGTACAAAGTGTACTACGCGTTGAATGTTCTCTTCTCTGTGACAGTGTGTATAGCTAACATTTGTATTATTGTTACAGGTTTTTACTCATCATTCAACATACGAATAACTGATTCAAATTATAAAACCAGCATAAGGCCTCCTGAGTGGATTTTGTATTGGCTTAGCTATACTGTAGCTAACATAAATTACCGCAGCGAAGAACCTGATAAATCGAAGTTTGTGGTTCCAATTACAAAACTAATTAGGTAGGCCTAATAGTGTTATGCATTTTTTCAATGTAGAAGAAAAACAAAGATATACTATGTTAGTGTCACTTTACTGATCTCGTTATGGCCTGGTCCAACCCAGTAACCCAGCAACGCCGTTCACAGCTGACTGCAACAATATTTTAAGCAGGAGGAAAATCAATAAGGAAAGCCAAGAAAAACTTGTCAATCTGTGGAACCTTTGACACACTTGTAAAGTTTTGTAATATAAGCAGCTAATTCAGTTTATTGCTCAATAATCGTATAGTTTAGGCTGCTTTGTAGGAACTTCTGATGTTCACCAATACTTTTTTTTTTTTTGCTTTACTTTGCTTGCTTGTCGTGACAGGATTGACCTACAGCAATATGAACAGACTAAACCGGGGGAACAGACTATTAGCCCATAGCTTGGAACTAGACGTCTAAATTGTAGGTAGACTTCTAAGATCTAGGTTACCGTACGCTTTCACAAAGTATTACAAAGTCTCCAATGACAGAAGCCCAGCAGCCTGTTCCTGCCGGTTTTTGTCTCTTGGTGTTTAAATGTAGATCAAAGCATGGGGGAAAAGGGAATCTCGTAATAGCTGTTGACATTTGCTATAAAGCGAAATGCCTGAGAGCCACTTTCGTTGACAGATAGGCGGACACTTTTTGTACCTTCTCCTACCGTAAAATCTCAGCAGATTAGTTCTTTTTGACGTTTTTTAAATCCTAGTTATCACGTTGAATGAAGCTAGTAGGCCTAGCCTCTGTCCGTATGGGGATTCCACTGATTGGAATTTTAGTTTTTTAGAAATGTAAGCTGTGTTATGTGGCTAGTTAATGGCAAGTTATATGTTAGAGTTAGACCATTCTTAAAGAGGGGAAGTAATCATTTTAGGCTTCCTGTGACCACCCCACAATGGCTTGGCTAAGCAGATATATGGGAGCAATAGAGTAACAACAGGAAATGAGGCATGTAAGGACAGGGGACTTAATAAACTTTCAAATTGTATTATTCCTGCTTTTTTTGTGAGCTCCAGAATGCTCTTGTCATTTAATTCTAATCCCAGCCTGTCCAATAAAGCCTGGATAACAATGGTAGAATATTATGTTACCATAATGGACCACTAGTATAGATAAATTAGCTATTTTAGGCATGAAAGGACATGGATTTCCACTTATAGGGGAGTTTGTGGTTCAGATTTCTTGGTCATATTTTTAGTTAACAAGCTTAATTAAATGAGGTTTGTACACTTGCATGAAAGTCCTGAATTTCTAGTTTGTTTTTTTGTCAGATTGCATGTGAATGTCAGCTCATCTGCCCTGTTTTGTGGTAGGCAGATTGTACAGCAATTACTGATAAACTCATTAGCTTGAGGAGTAGGGTTAGAGATTCAGGTTGTTAGGAATAGAAAGGCAGTAGCCTGTGTGACCACCCTGACTTATCTAAGGCCCTGTACAACTATACCAGCAGACTGCCCTATGGCTGCTCTCTATTTCACGGACACGCTCCTGCACACAAAAAATTATTGTTTAAAACATCAAACCAAGTTTACAGTATAGGTCTAAAAATACAACTCCTTCACTTACTTTGACTAAATATGCATTATTCAGGGCCTCTGCAGGGTAATTAAATCTTAATCAGGGACAGCTCTTGTCCTCATGGAGAAGTGTGTGTCTGTGTGAGTTCTCAAGCATTCACACAGTCTGCTACTAGGACTCGTGAGAGGTTTGAGTCGCTCTCTCAGTCAGATTTAATAGTAAAATTGCCAGAAGTTGAATGGGTTCTTTCCTGGATGTCCCAGGATTCCTTTTCATGTGCAGTAATTAGGTCAGACTTTTTTCACCTGGGTTAACCATTTTGTCTGAAAGGGTCAGTTTGACAATAGTGTTGATGAAATTAGCCTTATCCTCTTTTTTCTTGTACTGCTGAGGAATTCTTGCAATGCCTGCTTTGTTTCCGAGGGCCATTCAGATACAACAGTAGAAGCAGATGTTGAAACTATTTGGTTGTATCAATCTCAAACTGATTTAAAACAGTGAATCCATGTGATAGATTGGTGAGATCCTTGTGTAACGACCCCTTGTTCGTGTCTTGCTTGTCTGTGAAGTTAACTGGAGATGTCACTTTGCTTTGGAAGCTGCGTTTTTTTAAATTTTTATCCAGTGCTCCGTGACAATGTCATAGCCTGCACCATCTTGACCATGTTGCCCTACGGTGGGATGTACAGCGAGCACATCATTATGACTCGAGCTTTGTGTGCTGCTGTATTATTCATGTGCCTGGCCAATTTAGTGAAGGGTGCCTTTACAAAGGGAGTGTTCCAGTTTTTAGACATGGGTGTTTGGTTCTCCTAAAGGGAGTATCCCTCTTCAGCCCTGTGCATGGTGTGGATAGAACAGTGTGGTCCTCCTCATGCTCTACTCCTCCTGTGTCTTCGCCGCTTTGTGCTGACAGCATGTGGAAGGCTGCATCTTAAACGGAGTGGAAAATGTGTTGACTCTGCTCTTGCCCATCCCCTTCGTGCTGCGGAATATGTGATGCCACCAACGTAATCCGCGTTCGCTGTCGTCCTCACGGGTGTGACCCTCAAGTTCACCCAAGCCATTTTCATTGTGAAGCATCTCTTGGAGGCAGTGGATAGGAGAAGTCTGATTTACAGTACACCCACTTAACAGTGGTTAAGTGTTCATCTCTAAAACATACCTGCACAGTCTTCCATCACGGATGGCTCTAGCTCACACGAGTTCAGACCAATACTAGACTACCAGAGACGGTACATAATCAGGCAGATCTTGATGGGTCCCATACTGATTGCAAGGTTCCTGCTGCAGGTATGGGCGCTGGGCGCGTGCCAGACTGGATGAAGTGAGGTCTGAGAGAGAAGCGTGCTGAGAGCAATACTACCTGGGACTGTCAAAGGAGGACCTCGGAGCAGGTGAGAACGTCCCATTAGCCAGGGAGCCGAGCACACACACCAAAATAGACAGCCACAAGTCTAGTTTCTACTTTCTGTACAGTACTATTTAATACGACTGTATAATGATTCCTAATGTCCCACCCAGGTTCACACAGCGCTCGGCAGGGTGGAGCTTCCTGACTCATGGAGAATTACTTCCAGGCAGAGGCCTTCAACCTGGACAAGGTGCTGGATGATTTTGAGCAGAACGAAGGTGCGAGAACACAGACGGCGTCAGACAGAACGTTGACCTCACTCACGTCACATGCCTAATCGATGTGACGAAAATAACATGGGTGAAGGTTGTGATGTGGGGATTGAAGGATCGCGGAAGTTCAAGGACAGCGTGAAGCTGGTGCTCTAGCTGGTGGTGTATAATGACAGACCCAGCAGTGGCCAGAGCGGGTTATGGATTCATTGGATTCGCTTTTTCCCTTGGGGCGAGGGGAAACTATGTAATTGGTGGCATTTTCACATGAGAGAGAGCTTAAAATGTTTTTGTGTGGATATGAGACATTGTGGTAGGGGTGTGTCTCATGACAGAGTTTCTAGGTGGATGGAGTGTAAGTACACTCACACTCACACATACACACACACACACACTAACAAACAATTTGGTGTGCCTGCCTCATTGAGAGTTCTGTATGTGATCTGACTCTGAGTGATTATCGGCGTGTCCTTTGCCAGAGATCCAACGTTGTAGATTACGTGTGTGTGCACATGGAAGGAGGGAGGGCTAGAAAACACGGTGGAGCGTGTGCTTAAACAGCTTAGTGTGAATTCCAATGAGGGAGAACAAGGGTGTGAGCATGAGGCTCTCTGTACTTGTTTGGGTGGACTGGGTGTTACACTGGCCGAGCCTTGATTGTGTGTGTGTGTGCGCGCGCGTGCATGTGCTTGTGTTTGTATGTGTCATGGAGGCTAATGGTAAGGACATGCCCTCCCACATTCTGAAGCATTCATGTGTCAGGTTGACTGATGGATCCCAAGGGGCGGAGACAAGTATTGGCCCAGTTTCAGATGCTAATTACCTAATCCACCCCAACCTCATTTCTCAATTCATCCACTCCTCCCTTGTAACTCACCCACCAGAGGCTGTTATCTATTTCCTCTCCTTTGCTATTTGATTCCTAAGCCCCTGGGTTGTCGGGTATCTCATATCTTCCATCCTGTGTTATTGGATTAAATTCTGATGTACTGATGAATCACCTCTCATCTTTCTTTTTTCTTTCTTTCTTCTCCACAGATGAGACGGACACTCCCACGCTCTCTGACGCCAAGTGGACCCAGATTCTGGCCCCGCCGGCTCACCTCCTTTCTCTGAACCCCGCCGTGGCCCACTCCGACCTGAGCCCCCAGGAGAGCCCACTCCCCTTCAAGACCCTTTCTGACGCCCCCTCCAGCGGCTCTCCGGGGGCTGACCCCAAGCGCCTCCCCGGGCCTGACCCTCCGTCCTGGGGGGAGGAGCGGCCGGCCGACGTCCACAGCCCCCCTCTCCGTCAGCCCAATATTGGCAAGCTGGTGGGTGCAGACGACCACTCACCGCCGCCTGTGTCTACCCATAGCACCCTGGAGAACGGCTGCCCCGCCAGTCCCGCCAGCCACAACCTCAACGGGTTCGGAGAAGAGCCGCCGGACTGCGGCAGCCCCCCTCCTCCCCCTCTTGACCTCCACCAGCCTGCTGCCTCAGACCTGCGGCCTCATGCCCCAGAAAAGGAGAGGGGAGCCCCCATGGGAGGAGGAGTGGCCTCCCGTCACACACATTTCACCTTTGGGGAAGGACAGGAGGGGGAGAGGCTGGTGACAAAAGAGGACCGACCTTTAGAGCCGGAGGGCACAGGGAGACCCATCCCAAAGTGTGCCGAAGAAGAAGAGGCCTCGGCGGCTGGAATGGAGGAAACCGGCGAAGACGAACAAATAGCCGACGATGAACGCCATAGAGGAAGTGTTGAAAACGGAGGAAGGGTGAGTTGGAGCGGCGGAGAGGACGAAGAGTGCATCCTCTCCTGTCAGAGGGAAAGGCTGAGGGTGGAGAAGGTAAAGGACGCAGGTGGCGTGGTGGAAGACGCCACCCCGGGCCCGCAGGGGGCTGTCCCTAACGGAAGTGCCACGCGGAGACAGGAGGAACGTGAGGGTGGCGGTGGGGACAGGGAGGAAGGCGAAGAAGAGGGACCCTCACTGAGCCCTCTGCCCTCCAAAGAGGACTCTGTTACGGAGGAGAAGGAGATGGAGGAGAGTAAACAGGAGAGCAGTGAGGGAGGAGGAGGAGGAAGAGGGGGGGCTGGAAAACTCAACAACAGCCGTGTCCAGCCAGTCAGTGTGCCCTATGGAGGAGCGCGGCCCAAACAGCCAGTCACCCTCAAGCTCCAGATCCCCCGCCCCCTGTCAGGCCAGGTGCAGAACCAGCTCTGTCCTGCCCCGGCCAGCAAAAACAAGAACCTGGAGAACCAGAGTCGGACTGGCGCAGCCACGGACCCAACCCTCGACGGAGGAGAGCCGGACACGGCGGGAATGAATGGAGAGTCGGCGGAGTCTCCCTCAGACCTACTCATGTCCACGGGGAGTCCTGATAACGACCTGCAGGCTGGCCAACAGGGGGCGCTGTCCAAGAAGGCCGTCAGCTCTCTGGGAGAGGTAGCACCTGTGTGGGTGCCTGACTCCCAGGCTCCCGTCTGCATGAAGTGTGAGGTCAAGTTCACCTTCACCAAGAGGAGGCACCACTGCAGAGCCTGCGGCAAGGTCAGGGTGTCTCTCTGATGCGGCGTGTGTGTGCGTGTGTATGTGTGTTCCGTAGCAGCGATGTATAAATAGTTCCAGCAATATAATTTCCATAAAAATGTGCATGAATTCACTGTACAGGGGATTCGGCTATTGCTGGGCCGTGGATGGAAATACTTGGGATCCAGTATGTGGATATTGCAGGTAGCTGAATAGCTTGTTACCGCAGGGTCTTGGCTTCTATAGTGTGTGAGGCGAGATGTGGTCGCTGACACTGCACTGAGTAATAGCTGGGCTGCAGTGTGAACACTGATTAATTTCCCAAGGCGGTAAACAAACAGACATGCCCGCTACTGGAGCTGGGAAGAGCTGACACAGCAGTAACGTTGACACAACACTGGCCAAAGAATAGACACACAAAAGAGCGTCCGAAAACAATGGCGAGGGTACAAAGTTCGACCTGATGAGGTTGAGATGATGTAAGGATGAGGACCATCTTACCGTCTGCTCTAAACCAGTCATGGTGATCCTAGACGCATGCAGGGAGCAAAAATGGATGCGTAATTGCTGAACTGGAGGGTGTGTGTGTGTGTGTGTGTTGACGTGTGTCTCTCCACACGCAGGTGTTCTGTGCGGCGTGCTGCGGCCTCAAGTGCAGGCTGACGTACATGGACGGGAAGGAGGCCCGGGTGTGTGTCACCTGCCACTCTGCCTTGATGAGCGGTGAGTAGGGCGTCTGTCACGGTGCTGCTCATTCATCACTGTTCTAACCTTGTGGTTGGAGGGGATGACTGCCCCGGCCCTTCAGTACCGCCCGGAGAACTAGCCCACTTCCCAACCCACTAGCTGAGACTACAGTCATTCTTTGTTTACTGCGGAAAAAAATCCCTGTAATGTGAAATGATCCTTCATCTCCCCCTGCCCCCCCCCCCCCCCTATCATGCCCCCCCCCCCTCCCTCTCAGCTCATTCATGGGATAACATGGCATGTGGCAGCAACCAGAGCCCCAACCCCAACAACCCAGCAGAGTACTGCTCCACCATCTCCCCTCTGCAGCAGGCCCAGGCCTCAGGGGCGCTCTCCTCCCCTCCACCCACCGTCATGGTGCCCGTGGGCGTCCTCAAGCAGCCCGCCTCCGAGGGTAACGCCTGCTCCATAAACATCGCTCACGTCGTCACGTGCTTTGTCCTTGCCGATTCTCGATTGCCATCTAGGATCTTTGGCATCGTTGTCTGTGTGTGTGTGTGTGTCCCCGCGCATTTCATCCATCATTAAGGCCTAGCAATCACGCTTGCTTGACTCCGAAACACTGGGGCTGGGTGTCCAGAAACACGTTCGACGTGTGTTTGTGTTCTGTTTTGCAGGGTCTCTTCCGCGGGAGCAGAGGAGGGTGTGGTTTGCTGACGGGATCCTCCCCAACGGGGAGACCGCAGAGTCCCCCATGCCTCCAGCTACCAGTCCGGCACCCTCTCAACCTCGAGCAGTCTCCCAGCTTTCCAGCAAATCTTCAGGCTTGGATTCCTCAGCGGTATGTTGGGCCAGCTGGAACCAAGAATGACAAAGCAGCCTGTACATTCTTGAATATAATACCTCACATGTCATGACCAGCAAGGGATTTAAAAGGAGCCATCTCTAGTTGGTTCTAACCATAACGAAAGCCCTGGACTTACATCCTGAATCATGTGCATTTGTTCCCATAAGCAGCAGCACGGTCTAATGAGTTTAAAGATGACTAAACACAAAATGTAGTTAAGTTGGTTATGTGGGGCATGTGCTCACTGAACTCAGCTGCTGTCTGGATGACTCATGTCTCGTCAGTATAATGGCGTCCTTATTTTAGCTTTTTGTCTGGGGTAACTTCTTCTTAGTCACCCTCTGGTGGTTCCTCCCAGTTTCCCGCACATGCCCCTGGTTGCGATGCCGTTCTGTGATGACAAACCCAGGAAGTCACTCTTCAGAGATCGACGCTTTGACAACCGATATGCGGTGCATTCTCGATTAAATGCGTTTAGCATGGAATCGCCTAGACAAGGGTTCAGTTCACCAGCATGCTGTTCCCCTGGAAGAGAGGACCAGCACGGCACCTGTCACCTGTCTCTAACCCCCCCCTGTTGGTCGGCAGGCAGCCCAGGCCCCTGCGGCCCCAGTGGGCAGCTCTGTGGGCAGCTCCCTCAGCCTGATCCCAGAGGACGGCCTTCCTCCCATCCTAATCTCCACCGGAGTCAAAGGAGGTACGGGAGGCCACATCACAGGTGCCTGCACTCATCCTCACCATTACAGCTGCCCCACGCACTGCACTGCTTCGTGTCTGTGTGTGTCTGTGTGTAACTTTGTCCATCTGCTTTTTAGTCTCAGCTTCTTTGTCATTCAGTCATGCGGGGGGGGTTGGGGGGGGGGGTGTTGGAGGAGGGGGGGGGGGCTTGAAAAGGGCCGCTTTCGTTGGTTGGAATAGCTGTGGTGTCTGCCTGTGTTTGTTAACTTTGTCCATGTCTGCTCAGACTACGCGGTGGAGGAGAGGCCCTCTGAGATGGTGCTGATGCAGCAGCTGGAGGAGGGGGGGGGCCCGGACCCTCTGGTGTTCGTGCTCAACGCCAACCTCCTGGCCATGGTCAAGCTGGTCAACTGTGAGTGTCCCCGCTACAGTAGGCCCGTTTTCGTTGTGTCGTCTAAATGCATTGTGTATATAGTTGGCATGGGCTGGTGCTTGATGTTATTGCCAAGTGGAAGCAGTATAGGCTTGTGAAGTGATGTTGCTTGAGTCAGACGTACTTTCTCTTTCTGACTCGACAGATTGCTTATCTGGCCTCTTCTCCCGCTTCCTTTTTCCCCACGTAGATGTAAACAGGAAGTGTTGGTATGTGACGACCAAGGGGATGCATGCGGTGGGGCAGGCAGAGGTGGTGGTTCTGCTCCAGTGTCTGCCTGACGAGAAGACCATCCCCAAGGACATCTTCAGCCACTTTGTACAGCTCTACCAAGAAGCTCTCGCTGGTAAGACCGCTATGCCCTCCTCACAGCTGGGCTCAGACACGCAGCTC
Source organism: Osmerus eperlanus (assembly GCF_963692335.1). Classification (NCBI taxonomy): domain Eukaryota; kingdom Metazoa; phylum Chordata; class Actinopteri; order Osmeriformes; family Osmeridae; genus Osmerus; species Osmerus eperlanus. The sequence goes on from NC_085033.1 coordinate 8,202,399, forward strand.
TACGAGGAGGCTCTCACTTGTATGACCAATAGATCCTCCTCGCAACTAGACTCAGACACGCAGCTCCGCCGGGAGGCCCATTAAGATGAAAATAGGCCGCTCCGTCTGGAGGCCCTCGTGGGGGAAATTAGTCGTTCAGTCTCGAGGTCCGCAGGTGAAATCTATCCATGTCAACCCAGCCTGCCCAGTTTAAATGAAGGTAACCCTGAAATGTTTTCATGCAGGGAACCACATTCCAGCCCCACTTTCAGGTCCTCGGAGAGAACAGATGCATCTCTTTCCTGGAAGCCCTCCTTGTTAGAAATCAGGCCACTGCAGGGTTGTGGCTCAACCTCCTCCAGAAAGAATCGTCCAAACATTAGCGTCCTGCTGTCAGGTTGTCTCCCTACAGGCTTGGAATCCCACCACCGCTTTCTCTGTCATGCCCCCGTGTGCTTCATCCACAAACGCTTCTTATTGGCTGACGTTGACGGCTCGCTCCCCCAGGCTACATAGTTATATATTCATAGCACACTGTGGCAAAATCGGTCCGCTGGAAGCCAAGCATATTGTCTGTGTCTTCTCTGGTTTAGTCCCTGTCAGTCAGTGTCGGGATTGTAGAAGTGCTCGCTTTAGCATAGTTCTCTCCTGCCCGTTCTAGCTACACATGTGGTTGTGTTATGTGGTATCTAAAGTGCAATGTTCCGCTCTCTCTGTAAAAAGAAAAACATATCAAATTGAGTGCGTAACAGTAGTTGAAGTTCAAGTTGAACTTTATTGTTGTGTATTAAAAATACGATGACATACTTGTACTCTCTCTGCCCTAACACAAGGGACACGTCCCTGAAAAACAACAACAGCAACCATTTTTCCACCCTACGTAGACTGAGTGGATATTATAAACACATTATATAGTACGTGATAATAACATTACACAACAATGTGAAGTGCAAATGTGTGTGTCAGATGCTGGTCAAGGCTGGATACGTTTCAGACTTGGTAAATTAGCTCATGAGAACTGGACATCTCGGTGTACAAAGATAATCTTTTACGATATTATATATAATATACTATGATAATATAATAACCAGTGTACATCCCAGCCTGTCAGATGAGTCCCTACAAAGGATGAACTGTCGACTCAGTCTCTCCTCCCTCCCATCTTCCCCTCTCTTCCCCCTCCCCTCCATCCCCCTCAACACGTCTCCCCCCCAGGCAACGTGCTGAGCCACCTGAGTCACTCGTTCTTCCCTCAGAGCTTCCTGGGCAGCAAGGAGCACGGGGGCTTCCTCTACATCAGCCCCTCCTTCCAGTCTCTGCAGGACCTGCTGTTGCCCAACCCGCCCTACCTCTTTGGCATCCTGGTGCAGAAGTGGGAGACCCCCTGGGCCAAGGTGTTCCCCATCCGCCTCATGCTGCGGCTGGGGGCCGAGTACCGATGTGAGTACGCGGGCTCTCGCCGTTTGTCGCCATGGTTAGGATTGGTTTTGAAGACAATGAATGGAACAAATGAAACCAGTTCTATGTAAATTTGGTGTCGAAGTCAGAAAGCCGGTCAATCGGCGGGGAGGTGACTTGACATTTTGAAACGCCTCACTTTTTAAAAAGAAATTCTGCAAGCAGAAGTTGAGAGGGATTGTAGAGGATTTTCCAGAAGAGGCAGTTATTGAGTAAATCCTCTCAGAGTCAGGCCTGCCAGAGCAGCAAGGAAGCTGGTTCAGTTAAGCCTCACATACTTACAGCCCCATCTGGGAGGACAGAGTGTACTAAAGAATCCACTTGTGCTGAGTCTCTAAAACAGCCTCTGGGCACAGGCAGAATATGAATCTGTGTCTCACCTTTTGCTCTGATGAGTTAGTGCGTCTAGGAATGCTGGTGAATCAAGTCAACTTTGAGGTCTAATGAATATGACCGCTGAGTATTAAATGGAGGTCTATGAAGGACTATGTGTCATTAGACAATGTAGTGCTGTCTTGATGAGGTTTAAGGGTAATACACTGGTTAGTTAGTGAAGTTGGTGGGAACGCATTTCTGATGTGCTTTTGTAAAATTTCAAAGCTGCTTTCAGAGATAATGAGAAAATGGCAGTTTAAATGGCTTTGCTTTGAGGCATATGCAAGTGAAAAGACATCTTCTTATGCCTGTACTTGTGGATCAGGAGCTTTCTTCTCCACTGTAGGCAGTTTCAGCTCACTTTGATGTCTGTGTGAAGACTTGACTGGCTATGCTGGGGTGAATGTGGGCTGTGAGTCACTGTCACTCTAACTTAATAACAACTGGATGTTGTGCTTTGCAGTCTATCCTTGTCCACTGTTCAGTGTACGATTCAGAAAACCCCTGTTTGGAGAAACTGGTCACACCATCATGAACCTGCTTGCAGTAAGACTGTTTGTCTACTTTCCTTGTTACTGTAATTAATACAAATGTAAAATTGCATTTCCGATGGTTAACTTGTCAGAGGGGTTCTTTTAGTGAAGACCATTTTGTATCCTCTAACCACAGTCCTGTTCTCTATCTCCAGGACTTCCGTAACTACCAGTACACGTTGCCTGTGGTGAAGGGTCTAGTGGTGGACATGGAGGTGAGGAAGACCTGCATCAGAATCCCCAGCAACCGCTACAATGAGGTGAGGGTCTCCACCTCACTACTACACCACACGCAGGATGTACAGTAGGTCTGACCTGAGGAACCTGTAGCTGTTGGACTTGGGGTGTGGTTGTCATGGCATCAGTGCCATTTGTATCATGTCCAGCCACTTTGCATAAAGTGATACACAGAGTGTGATTGTGATAGAGAGGCTTTGCTGGTTGCTGTGCTTGGCCACAGACTTACTGACAGATGGGTTCTCAGCGATACGAAGTATGGGCCATTTGACAACAGCTTGCTTAACACAGCATGTGGTTGAAATGCTCCAGATTTTCTTTTTATTTCTGCCATGTAAATGACAGCTTTGAAGGAAAATGGGTTGAATTGTCAAAGGTACTGAGAAGTTGAATATTTCCATTAAGGATTTAAGAGGCTCCATTTGATATAATATTGGGCTTTAATCATTTGTTTTGTTGCCATAATATCCTATTGTAAAATAAATGTAAAATGTTATTGGCAGGCCACTATAACCCATTTTCCCAACTATGTCATGAATTATACAATGATATTGTATGTCTCCTCCAGCTAATGAAGGCCATGAACAAGTCCAATGAGCATGTGCTGGCTATGGGGGCGTGCTTCAACCACCGCGCTGACTCCCACCTGGTGTGCGTGCAGAATGACGATGGCAACTATCAGACACAGGCCATCAGTATTCATCACCAGCCCCGCAAAGGTAAACTTGAGACACACACACACACACATGACTTGGACCATACCCTGTGGCTTGAATCTTCCTTATTTCTTTCCAGTTACTGGCGCCTGCTTCTTTGTCTTCAGTGGTGCTTTGAAAGCTTCATCTGGATACCTGGCCAAGACCAGCATTGTAGAAGGTGACAACCACCGTGTTCAATCATGGCTCTTCCATCCATGTAGCTGTACCAAACATCAACAGTATCGACATCTGATCTAATGGATGCAAATATTTCCTTAAAATGCCACATCCTCTTAAAACAGATGAAGTGTTTTGTCCTAGCAAACGGCAGAGAACTGTGTTCTCAAAATATGCGAGAAGGTGAAGGACCATGTCTCTGCTCTGCAGATGGGGTGATGGTGCAGATCACGGCAGAAACCATGGACTCACTACGGCAAGCGCTGAGGGACATGAAGGACTTCACCATCACATGTGGCAAGACCGACCAGGAGGAGAACCAGGAGCATGTTCACATCCAGTGGACAGAGGATGACCACAACATCAACAAGGGGTGAGGGACGTTTTTGGAGCACTGTCTCATGTGTGTCCTTCTCTCTAGTCACCTAATGTGAATGACCCTTTTGTTCTGTGAACTTTGAATCGAAAACTCCACTCACATCCTGGTTTTAGAGTCATCAGCCCAATCGATGGGAAGTCTATGGAGTCCATCACCAGCGTCAAGATCTTCCATGGCTCGGAGTTCAAGGCCAACGGCAAGGTCATCCGCTGGACAGAGGTGTGTCCCCCTTACCACCAGGAGGGTGATGTGGTCACACACACACACGTCTACCTACTTCCCTCACCCTGATAACTGTGGTTCCCTGCAGGTGTTCTTCCTCCAGAGTGAAGACCAACGCAACGGTCTGAGTGATCCGGCCGACCACAGCCGGCTGACGGAGAACGTGGCCCGGGCGTTCTGCATGGCGCTGTGCCCACACCTCAAACTGCTGAAGGAGGATGGCATGGCCAAGCTGGGCCTGCGGGTCACCCTGGACTCCGACCAGGTGAGGGGTCAAGGCAGACTAAGGCCATTGAAAGGCTCAGATAACTGGATCGGTGAGGTGTACGTAGTGGTTCTATGGGTCAGGCATAATGTGAATCAAGTGCATTGTAGCCTTTTGTATTCATCACGGTCTATAGAGTAGATACTAAAGGATTAAATACTACATTTTAGTTGACATAATAAATAAATAAAAATTGCCATTCACTAGAGTTCATGACATAAAAGTGTATCAAGGATGGAGGTTTCACAGTAGAGGTTGGTGTGCTTGGTTCAGGTGGGCTACCTGGTGGGCAGTAACGGCCAGCCCCTGCTGCCTCAGTACCTGAGCGACCTGGACGGCTCCCTCATCCCCGTCATCCACGGAGGCGCCTGTCAGCTCAGCGAAGGCCCCGTCGTCATGGAGCTCATCTTCTACATCCTGGAGATCATCTCGTAGGGGCAGGCATCCCTCCCCTGCCCCCTCAACAGGCTTCATAAGACTTCTGTCGTCTGCCTCGCCTCCTCGCTGTTCTTTCTGTCCTACCGTCCCTCACCCCGTTCGGTCATCAACCCCCGTCCGTCCGTCCACACGTTTGTGATTCAAAGAGCCCGAAAGCTGTGCTGTGCGCTGGGGTGACGCGTTCCTCCACTCCATGTATGCACCATATCTATTCTGCTGCTGGACCCAGGGTACCTGGAGGAACTCTTAGCAGGACCACAGATCCATCCACCCTCCTCCTACTCATCCCCAATGAGGTGCTGTCTAGACCGACCTCCCCCCTTCCCCTCCACCTAAGGCCCATCCATTCCTCTCCAGTTACACTGTGGTAGCCAGAGGTCCTTCTGGGTGAAAGCAGAAGTACTGCACCCTGGGTAATGTCTCCTCAGGCCTCTTTGTAGCATGGATTCCCTATCGACTTCCAGGGAGAGGCATGTAAGGCCAGCATTGGGCCTAATGGGGGTTTTCCTCTGGCAGGGACCTAACATGTTTGCCTAGTAAGGAATTAGGGAACGAGCCATGGAGATAAAGGTCGAGAATGCCTCCGCTTGGTGATGCCGTTTGTTTGCACTCTGGTGCACAGTGCCTGCAACAGATAGTCTCCTATGGGAAGCAGAAATATCTTCTCTAAGCTTTATCGAATAATCACCAGATGCTTTATTCCATGACATGGATAAGAGGTTTTGTTTTGTAAATAAGTATGATTTTCTAGACAGCACTGTTGCTCAATTATATCCCCACTTCTGTAGCTTAGGATTTATGTTTTAATGAAGTGCTGTGTAAAACAACTCCTCTGAACAATATTCTGTGAATTCAACAAAACAGCAGACTGTTGAATTCCACAAGTTCAAGCACCCTTATGGCAAGGGTTGTGTAAAAAAAATAAAAAAAAAATAGGTTTTGATGCTTTACTTACAAATATATATATATATATAAAAGGAAGAATGGACCTATAGGATGACAAAGGTATTTTCAACACCATTCATAAGCCCCAGCCCAGATCCTCTCTCGATGACAAAAACAGAGGAAGCTGTCTTGCAAGGACTACCCCAAGAAGAACTATTCACACCAACATGCTTCTCCCTCGACTTCCACTGCCCTGGAAGCATCCGATCCCTGGTTTTGTATGGTGTGCACAGACGTGTGGGACGTAACGGCGCTTTTAAAATGGTCAAACTGACAGATTTGACAAACATTATTGAACTGACAAAAGAAAAGGAAAAGAACTGTAAAAAATGCAGAAGCAGTGCACTGGATTCTAAGCCATTTACAGGAGAATAAAACAAAAACCACCTGACAGACTGGAGTAGGGGGCAGCCACAGTGCCTGAAGCGATCAGAAGTTTAACTACAGATATAAATTGAGACCCTTGTTCAGAAAAAGTAAGTCCTGATTTAACTTGTAAGTGTCTACAATGTGTTTAGATATAGCTACTAAAATATAATTTCAACCCCTGGCTCAAAGATCTTTCAGGGCCCCTCCCTTTGAAAAGACAAGAATGTATTTCTCCTGTTGCTGAAAAAAGCAGTA